>NW_027397070.1:29250285-29389420 GCF_003265705.2 Callorhinus ursinus
GTGTGTGTGTGTGTGTGTGTGTGTGTGTGTGTGTGTGTGTGTGTGTGTGTGTATCAGTCACTCCCAGGGACACTTACGGCTCTTTTACAGTTTGATACATTCCCCATTCCCTAGAAGACATTTTCTCAAAAGGAAGAACTTTTCTACCTCCATTAGTTTATTTTAGTTAAAGAATTTTTTTGGTTTTATTTCTTTAAGTTTTTTTATATCTTTTTATTAAGAGAATTTTTTTAGAGTAGTCTAAGCTTCCCAGGAAAATTGAGGGGAAAGTACCAAGATGTCCAATATGTCCTCTGCCCTCCTCCACTGTTACCTATTTGAATGCTTCATTCCCTTGGCCTGCCCTTGCTGACGATACCTGTTTAAGGCATTATTAGTTGTTTGCTCCTTGCCTGGCTGGTCCAGTTTTTGGTGTTTCAAGGTACTGATTTCTCCCCGCTTAGTAACCGTTCCAGCAAGAATGGTGGATTTTCATATGCCTTTTAAATAGAATAGGTCTCTGTAAGGCACATTGTATGTTTCTCTCTGAATTTAATGTAGACACAAATTAAATCTGTATCTTTACTGAAGCAATTCAGGTGATGAGAAAGGAGGCTCTTGGATCAAGAAAGAAAGTACCGGGGGTGATGTCGGACACAGAGAGACTTAGGGCCACTTTTCTGAAACACAAAATGAGCTTCAGTGCTAAGAAAACTCCCAGCTCTGAATAAGGAGTTGATTGTATGTCCATGCAAGATGGAATTTTATTTCTGGGACATTGTTGGAAACCCATTAGAATGGGATGATCTTCAGTCTTTTGTAGTCTGAAATTTTATGAACTCTTATAAACATTGTTTATAAATCCTAAATGAAGAGAAAAAGGGCTCCCTCCTTAAACTTATGTTCTGTCTAATATGCACTTTAAAGTTGGAATTCCCATTGCACTTCTGATCTTTTCTTAAACTGTGAAATCTCTCACACATATAAGAGTATATCACATTTTTGTACCACTAAAGATTGATAAGATGAATGCCTCTGTGCTTACCACCCAGACTAAGAAGGAGAACATTACCCATTGTCTTTAAAGCAGTCTCTGTTAATGTGCATTTCTAGACTTCTTTAATGTGCACCGTGATGTTTTATTTGTGAGCACTCCTATTGGTGAATACCAAGCGAGAGAAGCTCAGTCAGTTTTATCTCATATGCAAACTTTTCTCATATTTCCAATCTGTCTGATACTGAACTTGAACACAGTTAAATTCTTCCTCTTTGAAACTAATCTTTAACAAGCTGATTATCCTGCTTAAAAACAATAGCATCATTCATGACTTTAATTTTCCTGTTCACATGGCAATTGCAGCAGTGGTGGCTTCCCTGAACACAGGATGAGTATCCATCAGCTTGAGCTTCTGCTCTAGAGAAGGCAAGGGGCCTGTAGGCTGACGATCCATCCAGGCCCGGGAGAAAGCATAGCTAATGGAAATTATCTTTAAATCGTCGACATTAAATCCACTGAAGGTGTCCTTATTTTCTAGGTGTGTGAGAGGGGCAGGGCATTAAAGTTCTACCCTTTCATTTCTGATGTGGATTTTTTGTTGTTACCTACAGTTCCAAAGAGCCAAGATTGGATGCATACATTAAATAACTACATGCTTTTGGTGAAAATCAGAATTTTGAAAAAGAGAGAGTGAAGGACATTGATTAGTCATTACATTGCGTCATTTAGAAATGGGCAGGGAAACTTCCCAGTGATGCCGAGGGCTAGTACGACAGTTCTCAAGAGGCCCTGTGGAGTGCCCATCCTACTGGAGGTCTGGGCTCATGGCCAAAGGCACTGGTTCTTTTTTAGGAAAAACCAGAGCTGACATTGAGTGCTTCCTGTGTGCCAGGCATTGTGTTAAGTGTCTCATAGCAACTGCATTGATAAGGTCCTATTATAAATGAGGAAACTGAGGCCCAGAGAAGCTAAGGCACCTGCCAGGGTTGCGTTAGTCACTGTCTCTGCTTGAGTCTCGTAGAGAGAACATTGCATAGTGGTTAAGAGGATGAGCACTGGGGCAGGCCATTTGGGTTCATGGCACGCTCAGCCACTTACTAGCTCTGTGACCTTGGCCAAGCTACCTTAACCTCTGTGTGCCTCAGTTTCCTCATCTGTAAAACAGGGATACTGACATTGCCTTCCTCTTAGGGTGGTGTTTAGGATTAAGAAGTAATGACTGTAAGGGCACTGGGTGGCTCAGTTGGTTAAGTGTGTGCCTTCAGCTCAGGTCATGATCCTGGAATCCTGGGATCGAGTCCTGCATCGGGCTCCCTGCTCAGCAGGAAGACTGATTCTCCCTCTCTTACTCCCCCTGTTTGTGTTCCCTCTCTTGCTGTCTCTCTCTGTCAAATTAAAAAAAAAATCTTTAAAAAAAAAGAAATAATGACTGTAAAGTACTTGCTCCAATGCACGTCATATAAAGCATGCTTAGGAAAGTCTAGCTAATAAGTGAAGAGTCAGTGTGGAGCATTTCTCTAAGTCTGAGAGTAGTCAGATATTTTAGAAAATAGTTCATTCTTATTACAAAAGCAACAGTGTTTGTTACAGAGCAGTTAGAAAATATATAGAAATAAAACAGGAAAAAACTTTACCCCACTATCCAAACATAATTGCTGTTAATATTTTGTTCTTTTTTCTTCTGCACTGCTTTAATATCATTGTGATCATTATCATGCTTTATAAACAATTTTGCATCTTTTTATACTTAAAATGATAATATAATGATATGAGTATTAGCATCATAATATCTTTATAAATATAATCTTAATGACTACAATAATTTCTACATTGCTCCATTGTTTGGTATTGGTTATTATAATTAATATTTTCATAAACATTTGTTAATAAACTATATTTTCTTAAAATAGATTAGGCATCAAGCAGACATGTATGTATAACTTTAAAAAACTATTTTACAGAATTAACACTTTTCACTGTAACTAACTTTACATATACAGACTTTAAAAGAAATCCATCTCTGTACAACATCCTTGTTAGGTAAGAGCAAGTTATCCTTAACTTAAAACAGTAATGAACTCATTTCCGGAGGTATTTATTAGGTGCCTGTTTTTACCTTAGGACTGTTCTAACTACTAGGGGGGTGAAGAAGTTGTAAAAATAAGTTTAAGGATCAGTCCCACCTTTTAGAAAATGTGAAGCATGTACTTTCCACTGTAAGGAAGAGATCAGACCTTTATCTGCCTTAATCGGAGAGGGTACATGCGTGCATGCCTGTGTATGTGTGTGTGTGTGTGTTCATGCACACTTTTGCAATGCTGCTTCCATGCCATGGGCTTGCTTCATGTGGTTTCCAACAGAGTGAGTTCAAGATTAGAGAGCACCTTGCCATCCTGATTGGCTATCACAGATTGGTATGACGTCCATGTTTACAAGCTGTTTGCAAAATGTTGCTTGGTGCTGCCTAATCTGTGGCATGTGCCTGCTTCTCACTCGTCCCGTCCCCTCGTGGGAGGCAGAGCTGAGCCCGGGGAGGGAGCATGCCCCCTGCACAGTCAGGCGGGGTGTGAAGCTGCCTCCCTGAGGCAGGCACAGTAACCTCGGAAAGATGAAGGACACAGGCCCTGTTTAGTCTCCGTGCTCTGGAAATCATCACTAGACTGTCAGCATTCATTCAGCACATTTCTTTGAGGTTTTCTGTGAAATGTCTTCTCATAATGTCTGTGTTAAAGGTTTAGCTCCCTCCTTAGTTCTTTCGTTTGGTGGCTGAAGAGAATCTCTGGCTTGTGGAAGTGCTGCTGAAGGTATATTGGGTGGTCAGCACGTCTTCATATATTTGCCAACACTGTCTTTGGTGGGAAAAGAGAGAGGACCCGAGTCTACTTTAGAGGGAAATTCCCCCCTAGGTTGTGTAACCATTACTTCTTGCCTGGTGGGGAGATAGGGGTGAGGCATGGACTGGCCAGAGGAATGCAGGCAGCCTCTAGAAGCTAGGAAAAGCAAAGAATGGGATTCTCCTCTAAAGCCTCCAGGAGGAACACAGTCCTGCAGACATCCTGATCTTAGCCTAGAGACACCTATTTTGGACTTCTGGTCTCCAGAACTATGAGCTAGTAAACGTGTGTTGTTTCAGGCCGCTAAGTTTATGGTGATTTGTCATGGCAGCCAACAGGAAACTAAAGCCATTCCAAGATGGTCACCGAAAGGTAGGCAGTGTCTGCTCCTGATGGTTCATCTCTGGAGAATAATGTCCTTTGTGGCATCTGAATGCTTTTCTGAGGGCTAATTTATGCATCTTGAGGGGAAGGTGAATTTAACAGGACACCGGTTTGAAAGAAATAGCAGTAGCTGACTCGTACGTCAGTACAGATACCTCTTGGCCACACCGCACTTCTTCTCTCTGCCACGTGATTATTCAGAATGGACTCTTCTTGACCGTCAAAGAAAGTGAAGTTCGTTAAAGTCTCTCATGTGTTAGCCTGATAGCAGAAGTTAGCAGAATCATTCAGAAAACTTTGTTGGAGTATTTAAACTTGCGTGCAGCATCGAAGGCGTGATTTAATATTGGAAATAGAAGTAAAATTGCCATGTCTTTGTGGTTTTCTTTTCCCAGTAAGGCAATTATTTGCTCTGAAGAATGGGAGCCCATTATGACCTTGAAAATCTCCTTTTATTAGCACTGCTGCTATTAAGTTGGAGGTAACGCTGTGGATGCTGTTTCTAACTGTCAACCAGCTAGTGAATCCCTGTCTTTTGATCTTTCTGCAGCCTGGTTTTTGTTTTTAACTGTAAACATGACCTGTCCCTTCCAGAACTAGGTCACTTTCATTTTGGTCGGAATAGTTAATAAAAGTTTCAGAGGGAAATAAAGAGTTTCTGCAGCATTTTCTCTTCCAAAAGAGCCGGGATGAAACTGAAATGGGGCCGTATTGGCGTCTACATTTGAAATGACAAGAATGTATTGCTACAAAAATATAAACTGAACTTCACAATGTAAAGAAGGAACAAAGTCATCTATAGAAAACCAAGCCCAGGCCCCAGAGCTCACAGAGTACCCATTATAGTCCTCCCAGAAAAGCGTTTTCTTCACCAGAGAACTTACCAGCTAGCTCGGCCTGGCACTGCAATGGGAGGACACTAGCCCTCACTATTCTCTCGACTCGGTGTCTGAAAAGTATTTATTTCTTAGCACATTTCTCTCATCTGTGTGCCTCTACAGCTGGATATTGCTTATGGCTAAACGTTTCTTGTGATAAAGTTAATTGCTGAAGCTTCGATTTTTTTTTTTTTTTTTTTGGAGCCAAGTTGCATGGAACATGCAGTCACTGTTGATAAAGTCTTATTACTATAAAAGTCCATTCTGATTTTTTAAAAAATCAGACAGTTCAATTCTCCTGTGAAATAATTGATAGTGATAATTCTTTGACTCTGATACAGTCTTACAATAGTTCAGCTCCAGTACATTTTTTAGAGGTGAGTGTGGAAAAAATAAGCTATGAAAACACCTGTAGTCAGTTGGAAAAAGAGTTTGTTCCCCCCCCCGCCCCAGCCAGCAGATAGGCCCAAATTTGTAGAATTAAAATAGGAAGCTGTTAGTGTTCATGATAGGTATGTCTTTTTTCTAAGGGTTCATCTAATAAAAATGATTAAAAACCAGCATGATGATAATTAGAATTTATAGCACATTTAATTTATGCATTAAAGGTCATATTAATTGTGATTATGCATAGAAATATAGTACTTTAATTCATAAAAGGGAGCCTTTGAATCTTGGCTGGGCATATGGGTCTTAAAGGGAAAAAAACCTAAAAGATTCGAAGAAGGATCAGTGAAGAAGAATGAATGTTAATAATGCCATAGCTCACTCCCCTTTTCATCCGTAAAGCCCCATTTATTAATCGTAACAGCCTCAACAATAATGAGCATATTCCTTGTTTGTCCCATTGGTGACCTTCGAGGTTTCCATTATGCTTGGCAATTGCGCAATGCTCAGAACACAAGTTGCCTTCCAGAGTGGGCAGAAATTCCCTGGGTAGGCCCAGGTCCCAGCAAACCACTCGATCAACCTTTACATAGAAGTCATAGCCTAGGGAATAGCCTTTTCCCCTCTGGTTTGTTGCCTGTGAGGTTACAAGGAGAACATGATACATAGATTCAGGTAACACACTGGGTTTGATGAGAAATCAACCAGCAATAACTGTTGTCACAGCTAATTATTAGTTTAGACAGATGTACTCAATCTGTGGATAGAAGCCCTCAGATGGGGCCCTCCTTTGACTGCAAATGTGCAGACCCTTTTGCTGAGGTGAGCTGGGTGGGTAGTAGTGGGTGCCTTGTACCACTGGAGTGGAGTTTCCTTTGGTTTCCAAATTGCATCTCTGAATAGCACAGGATTTGAATTATTACTTTAAAAGTTGTTTATCTTTGGAAAATAATAACTGAAAATTTACCCAGCAAAAAAATTTTTATTCAAAGAAAATGCTTTCCATTTTGATTTGGGTTACATATAGCCAGTTTCTTCTAATTTTTTCATTTTTTTTATTCTATCCCTCAATGTCCATATTCTTGTGATAGGATACCATCATTTTTGTATTCACTTGAATATGGTGAACTCTAATCTGCATGTCTCCAATCCTTCTTTGAGTCATCAGAAGCTCTTTCCTGCTCAATAGAGTTTGGGCTATTAATTTTACCTCTTATTTAAAATCTTGTCTTTCTTTGAATGTGAATGTCTTCATTTCCCCTAATGCCTATTCAGTCAACTCTAATTGCTGTTTCTTCAGTCTAGGGTCATATTCATTAGTTTAATTATCGTAGAAGCCTGTTTCCTAAATGTGCTAATAGCATGAAAATGACTTATTTCCATGTTCTCTGTCATGCTACACTAAGAAACAGACAAAAAGAAAAATTTGTACAGGAAGACTAAAAAACATCAGTTTTCTAGGATGGCCCATTCGAGGTTACTGCCCCCAGCCTCATCTCCCTCTAGGAGTCAGGACCTGACCTGGAGAGCAGAGGGTGGAGCAGGGGGCTGCCTGAGGCAGTCAGTCAGTAGCAGAAAAAACCACAAGCCTCATAAAGAGGAAAAGCCAAGGGAAGCAAATACACTTGACAACAAGAACAGGATACATATAGGAGCAGAAGGCCTGGGTCAAGAGCTGGATGTTGATTAGAGGGAGATGGGAGCAGGTAGGGATGAAATGAAGCAGGTAGCAGCCATTGCTTTGACCAGGACTGGGTGTTCTTGATTTGCCTCTGTTGGTAGGTAGGTTCATGGTGTGTGCATGCCAGGCTGGTTTAAAGGGTTAGGGCTGGTTGTAAACAGTCATGGTGCAATAAGAATGTCTTTACAATGTACCCAAACATACCATAGAAAAGTCACCCTCTCTATTTGGCCCATTACGGCTCACCAACCATTGCCAGGCTCCAGCTGGGACATTTCTCTGTGCTTCTTTCTTACAGTGCCTGATTTCCAGTTCCCATGTCCAAATGAAAGTGGACCATGGGATGAATGATTTGTTTGCATGTGATCTTTCTTCCATTCCTTTGTAACTTTTTTTTTACCTTGTTTCTTGAGTTTCACATAGTATCTCCTTTATTCTACCAATTATATGTCATAAGCAATTTGTATCTTTAAAGTGAAGGTTCTTGGGGAATGTGGGTGGCTCAGTTGGTTGGGCATCCGACTCTTGATCTCAGCTCAGGTCTTGATCTCAGAGTCATGGGTTCGGGCCCTGCCCAGTGTGGAGCCTACTTAAAGAAAAAAGAAAAGAAAAAGAAAAAAGTAAGTTAAAGTGGTGGTTCTCAAAGTGTGGTCTGGGGAACCTAAAGGTCCCTTAGGCCCTTTCAGAGAATCTACAAGGTCAAAACTATTTTCCAATACCACTAAGACATTGCTTGCCTTTTTTGCTCACATTATCTCATGACTGTACAGAGTACATGTTCATCAATAAGGATTCAGCTTCCATGCCACAAGTAACCTTTAAGAAATAACCAGTTGTCGAGTTTTAGTATATATCAAGAATCCAAAAAAGGCTATTAAAATACTCTTTCCTTTTCCAACTACATTTCTGTGAGGCTAGATTTTCTTCATATACTTTATTTTTTTTTTCTTCATATACTTTAACTGAAAGAGCATATCACAAAAGATTGACTGCAGAGGGAGATATGAAAATCTAGCTGACTTCAAATCAAGGCAGACATTAAAGAGATTTGCAAATATGTGAAAACTGGCTCTTCTCACTAGTTTTTTTTTCCTGTAAAATAGTTATTTTTCATAAAATACGTTATGTTAACATATGATGGGTTTATTGTTATTTTTAAATAAATTAATAAATATTTTAAAAGTTTCTTTGTTTTAATTTGTAATACGGTTTATCTGGATAGGTATAATCCACATAAACAAAAGTTTTTGGGGGTTCTCAATAATTCTTAAGAGTGGAAGTGGATTTTATGACTAAAAAGGTAGAGAACCACTGCATTAAAGTAAGCATTTGTTTATAATGCAAGAATTGGGTTGTTTAATGACACAAATGTATGGCCCACAAATGCACAGTGTTAAAGTCAGAAATTGATAATGAAAGTGACTTATACAAAGTACTTGGTCTGGGTCTCTCCTGTCTTCCCTGCTAGCAGTTGCTACATTTCCCTCTTCTTTCTTCCCCTTACACACCAATAACTTAAAACCTGACCCAAAGCTTGTATAAATATGTGGGAAACACTTAGTTACTATGTGTTCTCTTTTCATAAAATGTTTCAAGTTGCCAATAATACTTTAATAACAGCAAGCAGTTTTGCCCTTTCTGCCTGAGGGAAACAGCTTTACAACAAAATTTCATTGATTCTCCAGTTATTTATCTGTTAAAATAAAAGCCAAAGTATCAGCCTCCTAAGAGGAAGACTGAAGAAGCCACATTATTTCTTCCAATTAAAGAGATAGAACTTATAAAATGGAAAGTGGCTGTGTGATCATCAGAAAAAGTCCTAGATTCAGAGGTGAGACCAGGGTTGGGACTTGGTTTTCTTGAGTTCAGCTCAGTCATTGCAAAATGCACCATTTTTACTGTCACCTTTCTTTGATACTCTGCCCAGTGTGTGTTCGATAAAGATTAACTACTGAAAGAGCCTATGAGACAGTGCATATCTAGTACAGAGGGAGATGGACCGGAAGTCCAGGGCCCTGGCTTCTCTCAGCTCCTCACGAGCTCACCCTGTGACCTTGGATAAGTCACCCAACCTCCCCAGTGCTTCTGGGTCATCTGTCAAATAAAGACATACCAGCCTAGAGAGGTGGGAGGCACCTTTAGAGTTTATAATGTAATTTATTTGTCTTCCATCTCATGTAATGATTACAACAAACCTCGAAGTAACTAAGGCGGGTGTCATTACTTCCTTGCAGTTCAGAAAGTACCTGAAGTTATATGATTAGTAGTAATGACATTCTGTTCTGTTCCTCATCCTAACAATACAAAACCTCTGCCCAGGTGTACACGAACCAGTCTCTTGGTCCTTGAGAAATGCGTGCTCAAAGTACAGGAGATGTCTTTGACTCCTCAAGTTGGAGCTCTGAATGATTCCACGTAGCAATATGGCTACAAGTGGTTTTTCAGGACTGGATTTTTTTTTTTTTTAAGATTTTATTTATTTATCTGAGAGAGAGAGAATGAGAGAACACGAGAGGCGGGGAGGGTCAGAGGCAGAAGCAGACTCCCTGCTGAGCAGGGAACCCGATGTGGGACTCGATCCTGGGACTCCAGGATCATGACCTGAGCCAAAAGCAGTCACTTAACCAACTGAGCCACCCAGGCAGGCGCCCCAGGCCTGGATATTGTAAGCACTACATTTGAGGAATATTGTGGGCTACGTAGATACTTGTGGGTTGACCTAAATTCCCAATCACCTCTTACGGCATTGTTTCATGAAAAAGGTGTTTTGAGCTCCATACAACCTGTATGTAAATGAGCTTTTGAAATACAAAGCATTCTATAGTTGGGCATTCTTTTTAAATGTTTATCATTTTTATTTTGTGACTTATTTGAAATTGTAATATGGTATCACTAAGAAGTCAGAATATTTTACCTGAAAGTGATAGTTTTAAAGTATATTATTTTAAACAGTATTTCCTCCAAAGTAAATAACTTTACTTCATTATTTTATTATGTAGAGAGAGCCTCCCTCCCCGCTCCCTCAGAAGGCAGATTTAATTGTATAATAGAAGTGAATGGGGGAAAAATTCTTATCAGAGTTTGCCTATATAAAAATAAAATTTCGTTGTATTCCATTGTCTTTTAAGTAAATTTTACTTGTATTTATAAGTGGCTGTACAATCTGTGGTATGTCCCATGTGACTCTGTATAAAACTACACACTATTTCTAGAGAAGATAACTAAAGGGAGATAGCTGCCTCGATTTAAGCATACCCCATATAGAGAATGAAAATATAAACCTTCCCATAGGAAAGATTGTAAATTGCCTTGTTCCTTCTGGTCATGCACATTTAATATCTGTCTTTGTTGTTCTCTTTATTGAGTTACACCATACTTTCTTATATTCCGGGGGGAAAAAATCTTTCCGTAACTCTCCCTTGAATTATGTGACAATGCCTATTTTTCCTTTTGATTCTTTAGAACTTCTTAAGTCTTTCATGAACAGAAAGATCACATACTAATACATCATTCTTATTTTCTTTTCTTATGCCATTAGAAGCCTATTCTGCCAGTTACAGTTTCGTGTCATTGTATGAAGCTGTGTATGTCTTGGTGATTGTGTCAATAGCCCTAAAGCATAGGGTCTGAGCGTGGGAAGGCTCCTTCCTGCTTGAGGCCATTTATTGGCTCGTTCCAGAATTTAATAATATGAAGATTTGACTATTGTGAATTCCTTTGGTTAAGCTAAGCTTTTGTAGAATTAAATGTACTATTACTGATTTCTTTTTGCTAAATTGATGTAATTATTTTGCTTTGACAAATTCAGGACCTTTTAATGCCTATCTTGTCACCAATCTTATAGTTGTGTATTTTTTCCCAACGTAACAATGCAGTTTCAAGAGCACTGAATTTTCAGAAGTATGTGAAATTTCTTTTTATAGGTAGCAATAGAAAAATAATATCCTTTAATTGCAGAAGGAGGATTTTGAGTGTGAGCTAGTGAACGTTGAAACCAGAACTGGAATTTGTTTCCAGTCGATTTAAATTTGAGTAAAATTTATCCTTCTTTCATTTATGTGTCAAACAATTTATTCAAGACTCTGATGAATTTTAAATATATATGTATAAACCGAAGGATTTTTAAAGGTACCAAAATTAAATATTTAATAAATGTGGAGGTGTTTAGATATGGTACTCTTCTTTGTAGTTCTATGACAATAAAGGAGAGAAGATGAAAAGAGCATTCATTTTCTTGAGGTAATAGATTCTATAGGATATATATGGTATTTCTTTCCCAACTGTACATGAAAAAATTGTGGCTCCCCAAACACAATAGGCTCTTTCAACAAACAATAAGTACAACTGTGCATTCACATACATAAATGGTCAATAAGTTATATTACACGGACATGCAAATATGAATTTCTGTGTCAGTAATTTCATTGCAAGCAATAAACCATTTTCTTCACTGAAAGACATGAGTTCAGGCTGGTTTTTAAAATCATGTGAGGAAGAACCTGACAATTCAGAGGAAAGTGCTGTAGGAAGATAGTTTAGTTTAGCCTGTTCCCTAGTGGCTTCACATTTTTGTCTTCTGTGAAGTTGAAAAAAATGAACAAATGTCTGGTATTCCATGTACTGATGCAGTCATTCTGATGAGTCATTAGATTTCACAATTAATTTCAAGAAGTCATCCAACCTCCTTTTCCATGAGAGTTCTGACTACCACTAGTCACACATCATTCTACAGAATTAATAGTGAGGCCCTACTAATGACAACTTTAAACTGGACTTAGAGCACCGTTCAACAGGTATTCCCAGGGAGATTCTTTTCTCTGCAACACATCAATGTGCCTGGCTTGTGAGTTTCTTGAAAGTTGGGTACCTGACTTAACTACAATATAAACTATGTTTTCACAAGTTTATTGAGGGCTGTATTGTATGGGAATGACTCAGAGCCTCCCTGACATCGAGATGGATGATGTCTTTTAGGCCTGGCCCTGAGTTTTTGGAGATTCGGTATGAGAGGATGGATGATGTCTTTTAGGCCTGGCCCTGAGTTTTTGGAGATTCAGTATGAGAAGATGTGTTCTTTAAGGAGCCATTCCATTCGTTAGCCTGTTTTTGTTTTTTTTTTTCCCCAGGGGTTCACAGTTTACTGTGCCCAAACATTATTAGTCTTTTGGTGACAAACATGGTAAGAATACAAAATTAAATGCTTTCAACTTTTAAATGAGGTGGCTTCTGGTGTAACTCAGATTACAGTTGGCCTAGAGCTCCACAGTGTTGGCTGATGTGCCTTATTTTCACCTGTGTGCTGGAGACAATTCACACCAGCGCCCAGGAGCTGACGGTGCACAGCTCTTTCCAATTAGACTTTCAAAGATGTCAACCTTGGTAGTCTGAAATCAGCCATGTTGGGAGTCTCAACACCAAGGAAATTGGCACACTGGAAGTCCTCCTCTCCACTCCCCAAGAACCAGTTACTAATAATACATTTACCAACACACTCCTGCTTTAAAACCAAGAGGTACTAACTTTGCGGTTTTGAGATTTTAAACAGTATCTACCAAGGATTGATCACAAAAGGAATATCAAATAAGGCTTTTGACATTAAGAAATCACAGGGTTAGCCAAACTACCTCCCTTCACTCAAGCATTTATCAAACTTACCTCCTTTCAAACTTGAAAATGAACAAGATAATTTAAGCCTGGGTTAGAATAGACAAATATGTTTTAAGATGTCTTTTTAAATGTTGGTTTGATTTAATAGATCCTTCTGGGTGTAGGTCTTTTCTCCAGTCCGGAGAAGGCCGGTTATGGTTACTAAGGAAGATTCCTTGGGACTGCTAATCTTACCTGGCACGCAAGAGAAGTGGGCCAGTCACCACCGACAAGTCGTGTTCCTTTCCTTTTTTTCCCTCCTTTTCTTTTGTTTGTTTTATTTTTAAGATAACACTTGTCCTTAGGAAAATTACTTACTCAAAGATGTCTTGGGCAGAAAAGCAAAATGTTTCACTTCACTATTTATTGGATCTCTATAAAGCAATGTACTTTTTTCCTAAGGCTAACCATAGAGTAGGACTAGCATCATACAAAAAAGTCATGTCTTGAATAAAAATATATAGTTTTCATTAGAAAGATGAGAAAGAGCGCCTCTATTGACCAATATGTCACTTAAATATGTTTTGAGGGTAGACTTGTAGAATCATTTCCAACATGAATACAACCACTATCAAATATATTCTTAACAATGACTTAAAATAGAATGAATTATAAATGGGAAAATTTCTAGGAATGATAATCTCCTTACAGATATAATTAATAGATAATTACTTCAAGTCAAGTGTTAGTTAACCAAGATCAGTTTCTGGTATTCAGATATAGTTGTTATCAAGACTGAAAATGGTAACTTTCTTCCCACAGTAGTCTAAATTATATTTAAAATCCTTTATTCCCTTGGGGCAAGAGGGGTAATCTTGAGCTCCTGGCTTCTCATTTACATTTTTCTTTTCTAGCTGTGTCTATAAGACATATCTTAACACTCAGTGCATTTTACATAGCAGGTGTTCTTTCCCTATGTAGCATATATTGGAGAAGTGACTAGAACAAATTTAATATAGAACACATTAGGAAATCAGAAAGGGGATCATGCTTGTGGCTAGGGATAACCTTTTTTGTTTTAGCTGGAAAACAAAAACAAAAGCAGGCAGGTCAATTAATTTAAAAAAAATAATGTATTCCTTTGGACTTGGGAGATGCTTCTCTGTTTTCATTGCTCTCAAGAGAACTTCTGTCTTCTGGATGACCTTAAATGTAGCCACATTAACGCTGCTGCCATGTCCCTAATTCAGCCTCAGCTGTGATGTGAGGTGATGCTTAGTCATAAGACGCTGTCGGTCATCTCTTACACCAGGCATCCCACTAACCCTGACAGCTCCCTTTTGGTGGGTACTACATATACGCCAGACCTGTGTAGAGAGCCTTACATACATTGTCCCATGAGGTTGGCAACATCATAATTCTCATTTTTCAGCTGTTGAAACGAAGGGTTTGGGAGGTTAACTTGCCTTAGGTCTCACAGTTAGCAGCTGTAGAGCCAAAACTCATCTGCAAAGGGACCTAATATCACTGCCCACCCCAGAAGGTTGTTGGGAACATTGAAAGAATTAGCCACTGGAAACTGCCCTTAACGGTGCCTGCAACAAAAACAAGCACTAGGTAAGTCTCAGCTATCATCACCATCATCATCACTATTATCATTAAAACTAGGTCAATTTGGGAAAAAAAAAAGTAGGTCAGTTTGATCCCTAATTCGGTGTGATTAAGGCCCACCCAAAATGCCAGGTGAATAGGAGTGCCCTTCCCTCCCCTTCACGCGGCTGTGGTCTACTTAGAGGATCCCATCGTGAGGCAACTGGTGATAAACGGTGCAGATTTTTACGGCGTTGGTCCTACCTTGCTAGTTTAGAAACACCTTCTCTCGCTATAAGGTGGAATGTTTTTGACTATTTTCAGGTCTGAGGTCTTTTTCTTGAAACTGGAATTAAATCAGGTAGGAAGGAAGTCCTAAGGAATACGTGCTACAGCTGGGGTGTTTCCTCAGCAAACTTAGGTATGATTTTAAATGGCACCTAAGAAAAGAAAGCATTGCTCCATTCCTCTTTTCCTTACATGCAACTGAAGTTTCACACCAGATCAGGTGACAAAAGGAGAAAGGAATTGCTGACACCTGAGAGCTGTTTTGAAGGCGTGACCTCTAGGAGAAGGTCTCGTGCATTGCAACTCCCAGATTTCCTGTTCAGATTTTTAAAATAGCAACTCTTGAACTCAAACAGCACACTCACAGAATAGCCTTCCCTCGCTGGTACTCACCACAGAGACCCCAAGAAGGCTGTCGTGAAGCAAGACCCACATGGTTAAAAATGCTTGAGGACTGTTGCATTTGTGTTTATTTTCAGAACGCCTTTTTGAAGTACATACGCATTCCTAGATTCTATCCTTTCTTTCTAGTCTCCCGTCCCCAAAGAAAACAAATCTACCCCCTAAAATGTACAGGATACCGATGCTTTGTAATGTATCGTCTAAGAGGAAAAAAAGGAAAATCTGATTTTGAAAGTGTTAGGTGAGAATTAGACTGGTTTTTGATATGCCGACGAAGCAGGGGAGAACAGTTTTTTGGGGGAGAAGCAATTAATCTTTAAAAAAATTTTTTTATTCATTTGGGTTCCTTTGTGTTGCTGATAATATGTGAAATTTAGGAATAAAGTAATGAATATTTCATGGAAGAATTTTTCTTTGGAGGAAGGGAAGTATTTCACTGATTTTTTTTTAATGTATAAAAATGAGTTACCTACCTGCAAACTTTGTGATATTGACTTAAAAAACAAATTTTATTGAATGGATAGAGTTTTGTGGCAGTGACACTAGGATATGGCTTGTAAATGAGGGTGGGAAAAAGCATTTTCTTTATATGAAGGTTATATTGTTTTTGTTTAAATTAGAAATTAATCATTTAGGGTTTATTTTGTCACATCAATTTTGATGTACTGAGAAAGCCATAGTTGTAATGTCTCTCTTCCATTTTTGCACTCTCATTATCTAGTTCTCAGAGACCAGTTTTCTCAAATAACCAGGCAACTAATGGGGGCACTATCCAGGAAGGCAGGATGGAGGATTATGATGAGCCTCACATGAATGCTTGCGATGTTATCTTCAAAAGAGCATATCCATGAAGTTGTACTTTGTGTTAAAGGCCTTGGCTTGACACATGTAAACACTTAAGAAATGCCTCAGTTTGCCTTGGCATTGAGGAACTTCAAGAAATGGAAGTAGCCCAGGCCTCTGCAAGACAGGGTTTTGTGGATTTGCTTCTGCGTGTAATGTAGTGATGCAGGCTGAGGAAAGGCTCCTGGCCCTGGAAAAGCATCTAGGCCTTGCAGGGTCTCAACCTTGGCTGCACATGGGAGCATCTGGAGCCCAAAGTATTACTGATTCCTGGTCCCAGCCCCTGGGACTGTGATCTCCTGGGTCTGCCATGTAGCCTGGGTATTGGAATTTTTGCTTCTCAGAGTGGGTTCTGTGGATGGGCAGCAGTTGCGTTACCTGGGAGCCTGTTATGAATGCAGAGTCTCAGGCCCCACCCAGCACAACTGGGTCAGAGACTGCATTGCAACAAGAGACCCGAGTATGTACATTCAAGTCACTGGATGGTGTCTAGAATAGGTGTTAAAAACAGGTTTTGGGCTCTTCCCCCTAAGCGGCCTGAGGTGACCTCTGAAAATGGTTCGCTATTCACTTGACCCAGAAAACCCTACGAAATCATGTAAATCAAATCAAGAGGTTCAAATCTTCGTGTTCACTTTAAGAACACACGTGAAACTGCCCAGGCCATCAAGGGTACGCATATCCGAAAAGCCACCAAGTATCTGAAAGACGTCACTTTACAGAAGCAGTGTGTGCCATTCCATCGCTACAATGGTGGAGTTGGTAGGTGTGCCCAGGCCAAACAGTGGGGCTGGACACAAGGTCGGTGGCCCAAGAAGAGTGCTGAATTTTTACGGCACATGCTTAAAAATGCAGAGAGTAATGCTGAACTTAAGGGTTTAAATGTTGATTCTCTGGTCATTGAGCACATCCAGGTGAACAAAGCCCCCAAGATGCGGCGTAGAACGTACAGGGCTCATGGTCGGATTAACCCGTACATGAGCTCTCCCTGCCACATTGAGATGATCCTTACTGAAAAAGGGCAGATTGTTCCTAAACCAGAAGAGGAGGTTGCACAGAAGAAAAAGATATCCCAGAAGAAACTGAAGAAACAAAAACTTATGGCCCGGGAGTAAATTCTGCAGAATAAATGCCAATAAAAATAAAAAGAGAATGTTGGTGGCCTTTTATTATTAAACATATTTCAAGTAAAAAAAAACAGGTTTTGGGTGGAATGAGGATAAGCTTGATTTGGACTTGCTGAATTTGAGGTAAGGGCAAATATCAATGTAGAAATATACTGAACGTAGTTGGGGAGAGCCACCTGGGAGGTCCTGGTTATTAGTGCATACCTGCCTTTGGAATCTCTTGACCTGGAATGTTATTCTTTCTACTCTCCCTGAAACATTGGAAGGAAATAGACGATGGCTGCCCAGGGCCCTTCTTTAACTTAACAACCAGGGAGAAAATAAGAAGGATGTTTCCACTTTCATAAGACCTTAGTGTGAGGTGACAGTATAATGGGTGGTATCAGGAGGAACTGGTTTGATTTCATCTATTCCTATTTAATCTCTATCGTGTCTTTTCCAATCACATGATAACATATGTCAGTGTGCAATGTGGGGAGGAAAAAGACATCAAACATTACGGAATGACTTTCTTTTCTGGAGCCACTTCCATTGACTCTTATTATACAAACCCTCACTGAGCCAGGGAGCCCAAGAATTACTGATCTAAGACCTTTTGGAGACCACCTGCTTTGACATCTATTTCAATGCTAGCAGGAAATTTCAGAAACAACCAATTTAACTGAGCCCAAATGATGTGCTCACTGAGGTTTGGTAAAACGCCTACAGTTGAGACCTAGAAAGTAAATTCAGTCTTCCCTCTGAGTCATTTGTGACTTTTAATAGATTTTGAGAACTGACAGAATTGCCAAGACAGCAAATAGTTTTATTCATATGACTATACAGTTATTCTCAATTACCAAATTCAATTAACGAACACCACAATTATTTTGTAATATAAAGGGCAACCTGAGAAAAGAAATTTTTTTTTTTTTGGTGGGGGAAAGTTACCATAAATTATTAAAACATGAAGGATACAGCAAAGATACACAGTAAGTAAAAACATATATATCAGGAAAATCAATACCACCTTTCAGAGTGCTTTTCAAATGTAAGGATTTTGTAGGCTAATAGAAGTCTTTGGAACACATATCTGGATTTGACGGCAATAGGCAGTCTGTTTGTTCTTTAGGATGAATTATGGCATGGGTTTGGTTTCCCATACATTCTCTAAATGCTATGCTACTACAGCAAACAGCCCAATCATTTCTTTTTAACACTTAGTTATTTTTTGGTGGATGGCTTCCCTTGTTCCTCCTTCCCTAGGCGCTCTCCCTCACCCCCACCCCCAAAGGCTTTCAGGAGATTAGGCAACCCAAAGAAACTGCCAGTGATAGTGTTTTGCTAATTCTATAAATATTTCTGTAAACTTGACTAGAGTGAGGCATAATTTCAGCAATTGGAGTAATGGGCTTTCCTGCTGCTGCTGCATCCAGATTGCAAGCGCTCCGCCTTGCTGAGTAATTACTCCCACGGTTGCTGCCTCCCAACACTGTCATTAGGCTTCTCTACACTAGGTGTGAGGTTGTAGGGAACATAACGTAAACATCGCCATTCTGGAAATTAGCTGCCCCCAAGTTCAGCAGTGAAGATAGCAAGAGTAAGTTTCTTTCCAGAACCCCAAGTATTGATTTGTTGGTAAACCCAGGTGGGGTTTGTTTGTTGATACACTGTTATTCTCCTGATCCCCAGGTGATATTTATACAATGAGAGGTTAAATCCGGCAGGCCTCTTTAAAAATTTAGTTCCCATAGGGCCGCCTGGGTGGCTCAGTCGTTAAGCGTCTGCCTTCGGCTCAGGTCATGATCCCAGGGTCCTGGGACCGAGCCCCACATCGGGCTCCCTGCTCCGCAGGAAGCCTGCTTCTCCCTCTCCCACTCCCCCTGCTTGTGTACCCCCTCTCGCTGTCTCTCTCTGTCAAATAAATAAAATCTATTAAAAAAAAATGAGTTCCCATATTTGAGGTCTTCTCAGAGAAAGGGCCCCAAACAGTGGTTTGCCTGTTTGAAATATCAAGTACTCAGGAAGTACCTAAGGAATAGAACTTTGTAATAAAATAATTTTTTTTTAATTAAATGTTCTGAACTCCTGTGTGCAGCCTTGTTCATAGGGCATGTTCAGCTCGTGACTACCGGTCTCCCTTGCCTTGCTCTCCTCGCTTTCTTCCCTACCTCATCCCTCCAGAGGCTGTACCTCTCAGTTACCCTACTCCAATTTGATATCTCTGTGACTTCAGCTTAAAAACTTCTAGTTGTTTCTGAAGCATGTGTAGCAAAGTCCGTGTCTCGAGCCTGACCCAGGTTTGGAATTGACTGTGTGCCAGACCGGATGGCAGCTCCTCTGTGAGGGGTGGGCATGAGCATGTGTGTGTGCGAGTTATCTTGTCGTTTTAGACCCTAGGTGTCAGGAGGTCAGGAAAGGTAGTAGCTCTACTTTAATTAACACCCTATTTTAGCACCTGATACAGGGTCATTAACACACTAACGGTCAGATATTAGAGTTTATCTGCTTTCCATCAGAATTTCGCTTCCCACAGTATACTGTATTTCTTTCATGCTAATCTATATTTTAATGGCCTCTAAATTGTCAATTGAGAGGGTAATTAGTTCTAATTTGGTGTTAATGCTATGAACATAGAGTAAGAAACTAATTGACATGGCATGCTACCAGCTAGAATTTTATGAACTAAAACTTCTTATCTTTTGCACAACAGTGAGTGATATTATGGAGGTGCCATTTAGGACCAAAGTCCTCTTTGCCATTTAGGACGAAGGACGGCTTTGCCTCCGGGTGTTCTGCACCTCATGAATGGTGAATGCAGTACTGATGGCTTGCTGATGGTCGGCCGCTTTGATTTTCCCAGTCCAACAGAGCTGCCTTAAACCTACTTTAGGGGAAATTGGTCTAAAAACCTAGATGCATATTTGGTTAGCACATTTTTGTTTTCAATTGCATTTGTTTTTCCGACCAGATACAAGGAGGTCCTTGGAGACTGCAGGATACACAAAACGAGAGAATAGCCATTCCCTGCATCTAACAAATCTAGAGTCTAATAGAAATAGCAATACGGGGCACCTGGGTGGCTCAGTTGGTTAAGCGTCTGCCTTCAGCTCAGGTCGTGATTCTGGGGTCCTGGGATCGAGCCCCGCAGCTCAGCGGGGAGCCTGCTTCTCTCTCTCTCCCTCTGCTGCTCCCCCTGCTTATGCAGTTTCTCTCTGTGTCAGATAAATACATAAAATCTTTTTTAAAAAAGTTAAAAAAGAAATAGCAATACATTCACCAAGCAGGACTTAATATTTTATCTCAGACCTCCAATGTCTATGACTTCATTTGATCTTCACAATAATTGAGGTCAGGGCAGGTATTATTATACCCATTTCATAGTTGAAAGTACCAAGGTTCAGAGAGTTTACATAACTTGTCTGTGATTATGTGGCTGGTTAAGTGGTAGAGGCAAGCCAAGGAGTTGAATCTTCTGACTCCCGCTCCCAGAACGCTCCCTGATCACATCCTACTTCTCTGGTCTGTTTATTTCTATAATCTTATTATGTGATTCTAAGCAATTGCTGTTCCCTTAAAAATTCAGAAAATTTATGTAATCATAACCCAGCTAACGCACCACCTTTTTACCTCCCTACTCCCTGACCCTTGACAAATGCTGCTTAACTCTGTCCTAGCCGGAGCTCAGGAAAACTATCTTGGAAAAAGAGGTGAAAAGGAGAGAAAGCAAAAAGAATCAGATTTGAGTTCTTCTTTTTGGTTTCCTTTAGAGAACATTTCAACCTCTGCCCTAAGATGTCAGTGCTAAGTTTAACCCAGAGTAGTTTTTCAAAGAGGAAGCCTGTCAGTCACTCTGGCTGCTCCCTGGCCGATCCTAGCCTGGGCTAGTCTTAGCAGAACTGTCGTTGGTCCATTTCAGATTATTTCACACCTGCATACCTGATACACGGTCTTAATGCCTGGTTTGTGTTCGTGTGTTTGTTTGACTGTGATTCATCTTTTAGTTTACGATTCCTTAGATGCTCCCTGAGAATATGGGCAGGAAAACAAAGACAAGGAGATGGAAGGTGTCGGCTCTGCTGAGTGTGAGCGGCTCTGCTACGGTGTGGGCAGGGCAAGGCATCCCTGTGGATGCCTTTGTTCTATTTGTGTCCCTCTGGTAGTTTATTTGTAAACTCTAGGTCAAAAAGTAATATTAGGTATAAAATCCAGACTGGACAATTTCTCGTTTCATGCAGAGAGGGAGTTTTAAAGGAAATCAGCTGACTTCCTGACTTGCTGAATGAAGTGTGAGTTTTAGTTTCTATCCTGTTAGGAAATGACATGTGAATAGAGTGCTTGTAGAAGCAGGCTTTTATTTTTGTCAATGGCTGGAAACTTGTAAAAAAGAGAAGAGAGGTCTGTTTATTTTAGCATATCAAGAATCATTTCTGCGAAACAAAGGCAGAAAATAAGAGCTTCTGCATCCTTTGGTGGTCTCCGTCCTGAAATTCCATGTCTTCTCTCCTTCTGCCCGGGGAGCTGTTGGGTTGCCGCGGCAACGTGACTCCTCCCGCACAACCCTGTAAGATTAACTGGATACAGATTTAGCAGCAAGGGAGGCCAAGATCAAAATCCAAATTTAGGGCACTGATCACATAAAGTGGGAGGTCTGAGGCCACTCTGCGTCCCTCCGCAGGCTGCGCATGAAGTGATGGGCGTTTTGCCCTGATGGCTTAGGTGCCGCTGCTCAGGGACCCCGTGAGCCGTGGGGAGCTTGCCTGCCACTCTGCAGCTGGGGCGCACCCAGGAAGGTAGTTTGGGATGACTGTGTGGATGAAGAATATTTAGTGCAATATTTAGCGTAACCCTGTATCGAATGAAACTGCTGGTGCTCTGAGAGGCAAACATGAGACTGTTTGGACAGGGAACCACAGAGAAGGGCTTTGAGTAGGTTCTGTAAACACGAAGCTACTCTGTCCTCCAGAATGCTGTCTGGGAGGGGAGGGGGCTCAGGGACCCTCAAGGTGGTGATAGCTGTAACAATTGCTCATGTTGAGTGGGCACTTACTACATGCTAAGCACTTTGTAACACATTTAATCCTCATAACCACCTTTTGAGCTAGTGGCTGTTATTTGAGACACAAGGAAACTGAGGCAGGGAGAATTTCATGAACTTACATGAAGTTCTGTGGTTTGTAAATGGCGGACTGGGATTTGAACCTTTGTAGCGTGAACCTGAATCCAGGGTCTTCATTCTCGTAATACTGCCTCCAAAGGATCTTTTCTTAACCCCTTGAGGGCTCGTAGGTAGAGTATTCAAGGAAACGTAACTACATGTTTTTAAACGTGAATATCGGGCGCCTGGGTGGCTCAGTTGGTTAAGCGACTGCCTTCGGCTCAGGTCATGATCCTGGAGTCCCGGGATCGAGTCCCGCATCGGGCTCTCTGCTCAGTGGGGAGTCTGCTTCTCCCTCTGACCCTCCCCCCCATGTGCTTTCTCTCTCTCTCATTCTCTCTCTCTCAGATAAATAAATAAAATCTTTTAAAAAAATAAAATAAACATGAATATCGTTATAGGGCGAATTGTGTCCCCTCAAAAATGTTGGAAGTCCTCACTCCCCAGTGGCTGTGAATGTGACCTTATTTAGAAATAGGGTCTTTGCAGACGTAATGGAGTGAAGATGAGGTCATTAGGTGGGTGCTAGTCCAATGACCGGTGTCCTTACAAGAAGAGGAAAATACCCAGTGAAGACAGACACACAGGGAGCATCGTGTGACCACAGAGGCAGAGGCTGGAGGGATGCAGCTGTGAGCCAAGGGCCACCAAGCCAGGAGTGACGGCCACCACCAGAAGCT
The DNA here is from genome assembly GCF_003265705.2 of Callorhinus ursinus. Taxonomy (NCBI): domain Eukaryota; kingdom Metazoa; phylum Chordata; class Mammalia; order Carnivora; family Otariidae; genus Callorhinus; species Callorhinus ursinus. The sequence goes on from NW_027397070.1 coordinate 29,273,079, forward strand.
AGGAAGAAGCGAGGAAGGATTCCACCAGAGTCTCAGAGGGAGCGGGCCCCGGCTGGCACCTTGATTTCCAACTTCTGGCCTCCAGAACAGGGAGAGAATACATATCTGCCATTTAAGCTACTCAATTTGTTACAGCCGTCCTCGGAAGCGAATATAATATGTGCTTGTTGTACCAGATTCAGTCAAGACAGAGACATACAGAGTGACACATGAACATTTCCTATTCCACTTTATCTCCCCCTTCCCACCATACTGCTAATTGCTAAGGACGATTTGTCTCCTTTATGCATATATATTTATATTAGTTTTTATATAATGGGCCTGTATTATATGCATTTTGCTGTATCCTTTTTTTTTTTTTAAGATTTTATTTCTTTATTCCAGAGAGGGAGAGAGAGAGCAGGGGAGGAGCAGAGGGAAAGAATCTCAAGTGGACTCTGCGCTGAGCATGGAGCCCAGTGCAGGGCTCAATCTCAGGACCCCAAGATCATGACCTGAGCCCAAACCAAGAGTTGGATGCTTAACTGGCTGAGCCACCCAGGTGCCCCCTAGCCTTTTTATTTTTAAGTTTACTTGTGTATCTTGGAGATCTCTAAGTCTTTAGCTTATTTAATCATAAAATACATATAGCATAAAATGTACCGACTTAACCACTTTTAAGTGTGCAGCTCAGTGGTATTAACTACATTCCACTGTTGTGCAATCACCACCAACACTCGTCTGCAGAACTCTTTCCATCTTGTAAACCTGAAACCCCACGTCCATTAAATAGAAATTCCCCATTCCTCTCTCCCCTTAGCCCTGGGCAACTATTCTTCTACTGTCTCTCTCTAGGAATGTGACGACTCCAGGTATGTCCTAGAAGTGGAGTCATACAGCATTTGTCTTTTCATTACAGGTTTATTTCACTTACCATATCCCCCAGGTTCAGCCATGTTGTGGCATGTATCAGAATGTTCTTCCTTTTTGAGGCTGAATAATATTCCACCGTGTATCTGAACCAGGTGTGTTTCTCCATTCATTTGCTGAGGGACACTTGGGTGGCTTCTACCTTTTGGCTAGTGTAAATAATGCTGCTATAAACATGGGTGTACAAATATCTCTTTGAGATCCTGCTTTCAGTTCTTTTGGATATATACCCAGAAGTGGAATTGCTAGATCATATGGTAATCCTATTTTTAATTTTTGAGGACTTGCCATACTCTTCTCCACAGCAGCTGCACCAATTTTGCATTCCCACCAGCAGTCTACGAGGGTTCCAGTATGTCTACATCCTCGCCAACACTTGCTATTTTTTATAGTAGCCATCTTAATGGATATGAGATGATATCCTATGGTGGTTTTGGTTTGCATATCCCTAACGACTAGGGGACGCTGAACCTCTTTTCATGTGCTTATTAGCTACTTGTATGTCTTCTTTGGAGAAATGTCCACTCAGGTCCTTTGCCCCTTTTTATGATCAGGTTGTTTGGTTTTTTGTTGTTGAGTTGTAACAGTTCCTTAAATATTCTGGGATATCCATCCTTATCAGGTATTCCCAGGTATTCTCTTGCCACTAGCTGAGAATGCATTTGTGCATTCTCATAGGGAGGGCTCATGTGTGGGGAAACACTGTATTCCTATCTCAGGCTGCTAATGATAGGTAGTACCAGACAAGAGCTATTTTGCTCTGGCAGCATTTCTAACAGAGGAAGCAGCATGGATTAGCCAGGCTTCTCCAGAGAGACAGAACCAATATATGTATTATACTTATTATGAGGAATTGGTTCACACGATGTGGAGGTTGACAAGCCCCAAGATCTGTAGGGTGAGTCAACAAATTTGAGACCCAGGGGAGCCAGGGATTTAGTTCCAGTCTGAGTCCAAAGGCCTGAGAACCAGAAGAGCCTATGTTTCAGTTTGAGTACAAAGGCAGGAAAAAGCTGATGTTCCAGCTTAAAGCAGTCAGGTAGGAGGAATTCTTCCTTTCTCAGGAGAGAGAATTAGCCTTTTGTCCTCGTTAGGCTTCAACTGCTTGGATGAGGCTCACCCACATTAGGGAGGGCAATCTGCTCTACTTGGTCTACAATTTAAATGTTAATCACATCCAGAAACAGCCTCACAGACACATCCAGAATAATGTTGGGCCAAATATCGAGTTACCCCATGGTCTAGTCAAGTTGATATAAAGTTAGCCATCACACGCACTGATAAATGATGCATCCTTCTCTGTCTTGCTAGTTAGTTTGAAAATGAAGAACATTCTCAGGATCATCATTTTTTGGTAGGTTTTGTGGTTTGGGTCTGTTATTGAGCTCATTTCTTTGTATTTAAAGATATGACCAGACAAGGCATCTCTGTTGTGCTCATGGAGGTTGTTTCCAGGGCAGATGTTCTCTTTAGCATTATGAAGCCTCAAAGAGGGAGTTTTCCCTTGACTGAATCAACAATAATTTTTATAACCCAAAATTACCTTCCCAAAACAGTGACCAAAGCTTTGTAGATTCCTGTATAGCTTTACTAAATCATTCCTGGTTTTTAAGCCTTGTATTATTTTTTTTTCTTTCATAACCTCACCACTTTTTGCTCATTATCAGCGTTTTCTGGCCCTATCTGAGCCCAAGTAAAGACCCATGGGAACTAGGACTTTTCATTGTGAGTATACTTTCAGGTATTAATAGCATGGATTCTTTGAACCCAAACCCTATTTTTTCATACTAAAAATTACTGTTGATCTAAAGCATTGAAAATTTTTGTGCATTTTTGGTAAAAAGGTTCTTACTGTTTTGACTCTGATCATCTAAGCCCTAGACTCTTGGGCACTAATTTTCATTCATTCGTTCATTCATTCATTCATTCATGACTACTAAACATGAGGTGCTATTCTAAATGTTGGGGTTGTAGAACTGAACTGTACACACACAGCCCCTGCCCACATGGACCTTACATTCTAATGGGGTCTAGTGAGCTTGTATACTTAGTACAGTAAATATTCACTGCCCTCCCCACAAAGAAAAAACAAATAATTTTAGATAGTGACCCTAGTGAAGTCGTAAGATAAACACACATTAACAAATAAGCCATTTATTAGTAAATATATAAAGAAAATACAACAAGTGTTATGAGATAGAGTGACTTGGGTGTGCTCTTTTGTTCTTTTGGAAAAACCTCAGCAATCTGTTTTTAATTATTCAGTTCTTTGAATAAGCTATGGGTATATGTCTGTGCGTCCACAACAAAATCAAAAGACAAAAAAGAGTATGCAGTGAGGGCGCCTGGGTGGCTCAGTCGTTAAGCGTCTGCCTTCGGCTCGGGTCGTGATCCCAGGGTCCTGGGATCGAGTCCCACATTGGGCTCCCTGCTCTGCGGGAAGCCTGCTTTTCCCTCTCCCACTCCCCCTGCTTGTGTTCCTGCCCTCGCTATGTCTCTCTCTGTCAAATAAATAAATAAAATCTTTAAAAAAAAAAAAAGAGTATGCAGTGAAATGTCAGATTTCTTCCACCCCTGCCCTTAAGCTACCTGGTTTCCCTTTTTAGAGTAGCCACAGCTTCCTACACACTATTCTACTCTTTCTTACATGTCTTTGTGTAGATGGATGCAAACATATATATTTGCCCTCTTTAAAATAAGGAGTAAAAACTCCATGAGGTTAAAACACTATTCTATAGTTTTTTTCACTCAATAACATGTCTTAAAGATCAGTCCATATCAAGTGTGTTTATAATGCCTTATTCCCTTTAATGGCCACATAGTATTTCACCATGAGAATGTGTACTGGGAAGCATTATAGTATAAAGACTCAGAACCTGGGATCTGACTCCCCACTTTACCACTTATTAGCTGTGCATCTTGTGTTAGTTTCCTAAGCTCTCCTTAGCTTTCTCCTCACAAAGAGGGCTTATAATACTACTTAGCTCATAAGGTTGTTAGATACCAAATACACTTATTTTATGTTATTATATGTAATAATTTATCTAAGGACCAGTTACTGATGGACATTGAGGGTGTTGCCAGCATTTTGCTATTAGAGGCAACACAGTAATAAATAATCCTGTAACATATACCATTTCACACATGTACAAGTTTATATTTAGAATGAATTCTTAGAAGTAGAATTGCTGGGTCAAATGGCTAGGTATGTGCATTTAGGTTTTGATGGATATTGCCAACTGGCCGTCTAAAGAATCCTGACTGAAGTGTATAAGGGAGGGTAGGTGGGATGGAGGCAGGGGCTACTCTATATTGGGTGGTCACGGAAGGGTCACTCTGTGGACGTGGCATTGAGGGTAAGTCCCAGACGATGAGCCAGCCAGCTATGTAAGATCTAGGGTCACAATGGCTAGGACTAAGCTACAAGACAGAAGTAGTAGCCCTGGTGTGTTCAAGGACTGGAAGGCATACAACCGTGGCTGAAGGCTGGTGGTGGAGGAGGAGGGTGCCTGGCCGTGAGTTGGACAGGAAGGCAGATTTCATATTGACTCAACCTAAGAGTGTGTTCTAAGTGGAATGGAAGCTATTAGAGGGTCTAAAGGTTGGTTTTACCAGATGGCTCTGGTTTTGAGGTAGAGACTAGACAGTTGGGGCAAGTGGAAGGAGGCAGAGAGATTAATGAGGAGCTATTGCAGTGACTCACGCGAGAGAGAGCATGGAGCTCAGGGGCCTGCGCTGGAAGTAGAGATGGAGGAAGTGGAGTCTGCAGGCTTTGCTGATGGACTGGATATGGAGGACTGAGGGGTGGGAGCAGAGGTGCAGGTAGGAGGAAGACGGGGAGAGAGAGAACTCAAGGATGATGGTGCCCTCTTGGCTCTGTCACTCACTAGAGGTATGACCCTGGACAGTCACCTCACCTCCCTGTGCTTCGCTGTCCTTTATAAAACGAGAATAATCATCTCACCATTCTCGTACTGTAAATAAGTGACTTAATGTGTGTGTTAAGTGCTTTCAATTTGGGACATGTTGAATTTGAGATGTTTATTATAGTTCCAAGTCCGGTGTTAAACAAGCAGTTGGACATACAAGTCTAGAATTCAAGAGAGTGATCAAGGGTGGGGATATGGACTTGGGAGTTGTTTGCTCTACAGACCATCAGCATGGCATGAAACTGCATGAGGGTAGATAGAGGAGAGACAAGGACCAAGAACTGAGTCCTTTTAGCATTAAGAGGCTGGGAGAAGATTGGGAACTAGCCAAGGAGGATGAACAGGAACCCTCAGTGAGGTTATGTTCACTTGGTTCTAAAATGGCCTTTTAGGATCCCCCGCAGATGAAATTTCTTTCCCTTTTGTTTTATGTGCCACTCGGGATCTCTTGAATTCTTGAAATTTTTATCAAGAATTCTTCATACACCAACAAACAGTGCCCAGACTCCGTAAGCTCTCTGCTAACACGTTCTTATATGTAAGGAAGGATTCAAACATCAGAATAGGTCAGTTTTTGCACCCAGGCCCAACGTTTATAGCTTTTTGCCAAATGGTCACCATCCATACATCCTTTCTTCCTGGAAACGATATAAATCCCTGAGGCTGTTTTTGCGACAAGGAGATTATGGCACAACATATGGAGTCTTCACTGTCCAGGAGCAGAAGAAGTCTTGTCTTTGCTCAAGCAAGCCACTTGGTGAATGCCACAGGCTTGGGCCAACTGTGAGTCCTCGTGATTCATGGGTGACTGTACCAGGGAGCTCTAGCATGGAGCAGCTGGTCTTAGGAGCATACTAACCTGATGTTTCCCATACTGTTGTGCATGGAATTTGCCCCATTTGTCATGCTGAGTTGGCTCTCTAATCCTATACAAATCTCTGTACACATTAATATTTTACCTTGAAGCAAGGCAGTGGAATTCTAGAATATTGGCATCCTGAGGGTGAATATTTAGTGACTGATATTATAAACTTTTAACATTATAGATATCCTCTGTCTTAACGAGAAGAAATGTGGAAAAAAGGAGAAGTTACAATAAATTATCAAAGAGGCTGTTAAATTCCTTCATTTAAAAGCATATTCATCTATAAGTCCTTAGTTTATAAGATTTGTCTGTAAGTAAAATGGTTTGTTACTATTCTTTGAGCAACAAGAGAGGTTTTGTTTTTTGGTTTTTTTTAAGGAGATTAAGCCAGTCACTTACTGTATTGTTTCAGGATAGATTATACTCTGAGTTATAATAGTATCTCAAAGTTAACTTCTATTATCATGGAAACTATTCATAATAATTTCTAGGCAGGCTAGAAATTGAAAACTTGGTTCTATTATCTGGGTCCAGTGTCTACTCATGTTCTAGGAGAGTGGACATGTGACCAGTCCTATTTTCAATGCTGTCGTTGAAGAAATGTTCCTCCCTAAATTACACAGGATTGACTTTGCCTTTTGGCATGTCTTATTTTTTAAAATCTGATCAAGTTTAGGCTTATTAACTGGGGGGCTCAGAATCCCATTTGTCTCTCTAGATGCCAGAGTAAGGTTGGCATGCCGGGGGGAGGGGACACGGCTTAACAGATCCGTGGGCCATGCCACTTGGTACTTGTTGACTCCAGCAAAATACTTGACTCTCTAAGCTTCTGTTTCTTCACCTCTATTATGGGGGAAATAACCTGCATTACAGTTATTGTGAGAATTAAACAAAATATCAGATGTAAAGTTCTTGGCGCCATGCTGGATGCTTGGGAGCACGGAGCCAAGGCGGCCGTTCTTGACACTGTTGTCACTGTGATCTCTCCAGCCTGCCCTGCAGTCTGGAAGACGTAAGAAAAGAAACAGGGTGGTTGAGCCTCTGTGAAATCTCTCAGCATCTTTGCTTCTCAAGCGTGTCTGCTCACCCTACCTTCTGTCTCAACTGAGGCATCAGGGTTGGGGATGAGGGGATGTAGAAGCCGTAGGGGGGTAGCCAGCCTCGCCAGTGGGGGCCACTCCTCCCAGTCGCCACCAGCTGGGCCACAAGAAGCAGTGGCAGCTATTGTGGCCTGATAGGGTGGGGTTGGTAGTTCTCTTCCTTCCCTCCAGGGGGGTCCTCACACTCAGACTCTCTCAGCATTTCTATGTAGACCTGCATCCCTTGTTCAACCCTGGGGTTTTTAGGTTATTTCTCCTTTGCTTTGGGATTCTAAACAAGTCGGTTTATATCACACTGCTTCCATTTCCTCAGTATGCCAGTGGTGCCTGCTACTTGCCTACCTTGATTAGGTGTTTTAAATGTCAAATTGGTATTGATTAACACACACACACACACACACACACACACACACACACACACACAAAATTACTTGCTACCAGGTTCTAGTTCTAACACATCTGAGTCACTGATGAGGTTATAAAGAGGTCTAGCATTCTGCTATTGACAAACTACTCCCTTTTAAAATACCAAATCCTTGCAATTCTGTTTATTTTTAACAGAATACGTTTGGCAAAAAAGTCAGCATGCATTGGCTAATTAAAGCAAAATATCTGTGTTTGATAAAAAATATAACCTGCATATTTTGTTTCCTGCGTGCCTTTAAATCATCATATGCAAAGCCTGTTACCCTGAGCCAATCAAGAAAGAGAGTGACTTGTGTTGGCCTTCCCCTCAATCAAATGAAGCACAGTACAGGACTACTACCTTCCCCCCCCCAGGAATGTTCTCTTTCCCTCTCTCTCTTGCCCCCCGTCCCCCACTGTCCTCTGTCTCCATCCCTCTTTCTCATCATAGGATGTGGCAGCTTTTGTGCCATGGGTTTCCATGTTTTACTCTGGCTTTATAAATTCTTTTTCAAGGCCATAAAGATTTCTGAAATCTCTTATCTGTGTTTGGAATGTAAGAAATCCCAATTGACACAGATTCCGTTATTTTTTTTTAATTTTTTTTATTGTTCAGATTCCGTTATTTATTGATTTAGAAGAAGAAGAATATGGAACGGCAAAGACAGTGTCAGGATGTATGTATCTCATTTTGGTTGATGGGCCCCTAAGACAAGTCTGTTTGGGGACTCACCATTGAGGAAACCTGTTCCCAGTGGAAGGGGCCCCTTTTCCGAACTGATTCTATTCTGGGTGGTCGTTTAATTGTGAAGAAGTTGGCAGTTTTGTTTGCAGACTCTCTGGTTTTCATTAGCAGTCTAGTGGTGACAGTTAGCTTTAGCTGTTTCCTCCTGTCATTGCTCACAGGAATGGTGCTGGATGCTCAGAGGTGGCACGAGGCTTTTGGGGTGGCAGCAGCTTCATCAGTGTGCTCTCACCCCAGCCCTCTACTGTCACAGTAGCATGTCGTGCCTCCGAGAATGAGAACATTGCTGATTAGTGTGCCTGGTGCACTGGGCAGGCTGTGGGGGAAGTGCCATGGTATGATCTCTGTTGATTTCCCAACAATTACATTCTCCTTGCTTCCTACTGGCCTTCGCCTTACACACAGACTACATTTTGTCTTCCATTATGAAGAATGTCCTTTTGGTCTTTCCCAGTAGGATTCTTGCAGGTTTCTTCTCAGCGTCTATAACCTCATCCCTCTCCTGATCTTGAACTTCTCCTCTCTTCGCTTCACCCTTTCAATCCTGCTGAATAAAAGCTTGACTTTCACCTCCTGATTTTTAAAAAAGATTTATTTATTTATTTGAGAGAGAGAGAGAGAGAGGGAGAGAGCACTAGCAGGAGGGGCAGATGGAGAGGGAGAGAGAAACTCAAGCAGACTCTGCACTGAGTGTGGAGCCTGGAAGCGTGGCTCGATCCCACGACCATGAGATCATGACCTGAGCCAGAACCAAGAGTCAGAAGCTTAACCAACCGCACCACCGAGGCGCCCCTCACTTCCTAATGTTTTTATCCTCTCTCTCAACAGTCTACCGAAAAGAAAAGTATGTGCTCAGGGAGAATTGCACTTAATCATGAATTAAGCTCTCTGGGCTTTAGTTCATTTTCTCATCTGTGAAATGGGGATAATAATTTACCCCATCATTGGGTTATTGTCCAGTTGAGCCAGATAAGACATATAGAGTGCTCAGAATAGTGCCATGTATATGATCATTGCTTAGTAAAGACATTATCATCTCCTTCATCACCACCATCTCTAGGAAGACACTGGGTCTACCAGCAGGGACCACTTGTAATTTTGATATTATGATTACACGTTAGACCCTACAAATCACAACCCAAGTCTCCTCTGAAATGCATTTCATATGGTGCCAATTTTGTATTCTCTGTTCTATTCTGGATTTTCAAGGAATAGTCTTCTTGTCCTTTTTTTTTTTTTAAGATTTTATTTATTTGACAGAGAGAGACAGCGAGAGCAGGAACACAAGCAGGGGGAGTGGGAGAGGGAGAAGCAGGCTTCCTGCTGAGCAGGGAGCCCGATGTGGGACTCGATCCCAGGACCCTGGGATCATGACCTGAGCCGAAGGCAGACGTTTAACAACGGAGCCACCCAGGCGCCCCTGTTCTTGTCCTTCTTTTCTGCACTGTTTCACTATACTCGCTCATTTATCTACATTACATTTGACAAAGCTGCATTATGAATGTCACTGCATTTAATCTAAGTAACAGCACTTTGAGATGGGGACATCATGCTCTCCGTTGTACATGTGATAACATTTCAGATCAGACAGAGTACATGTTTTGCTTAAGATAACCAGCCAATAGGAGGCAGACCCAAGCTTCAAACCCCCTTCTGACTCCAAGTCCAGTGTAGTTTCTATGTGGAGCCTCTTTGTGTGTGTGTGTGTGTGTGTGTGTGTGTGTTTGTGTAGAGGAGCAATGACATTTAATTTTCTGCCTGGGCTTTTATCAAGAAGTCATTACATTCTAAGTTCTTGGAAGGTAGATATGAGTTCTAAGTCTCTCTCTACAATGGATTTATCTCATCTTCTCCCAGTACTATGGCTTGAACTTACTTACTAGGTTTCTTTCCCGACATCTCATTGAGGGCAGAGGACTAAGGTTATGATAATATGGATGAAGATTTGCCTAGGCTGGAAAAGTTGTGCTCAGGGAGTACAACACAAGGGCCTCCATTCAGCGAGGAGGACACCAGGTACACCTGGGGAAATGGAAGTGAGTAGAAGCAACATAAAAACAAGGGCTGGTGTGGCAAACCTGACATGATCCTCAAATCGGCCAGGCATTGACTATCTGCAGAAGAATCCTTTTTGAACCCACCTGGTGCTGACTGTGACCCCAAATCCGGGCAAATCTTTGCTCATTCAGCAGACATTCACTCAGTGCTAGCTATGTGTCTGGTGCTGTGTTAGTCACTGAGATAACAGGTATGAGAGATCCTGTTGAATGGATGATCCAACTTCCTGGTTCCTGGATGGGAGGCGGGGGAGGAGGGAGAAGAGAGGGAAGGGTCAGAGGGCCAGATGAAGAGAAAAGCATTCTGAGCCAAGGTGAAGCGAGTTACTTGAACTGAACCCACAAATCCTGCATTTCTGAACACGGTAGCATAAGTCTGTGAGCATTAATTAATATAAGGAGATGCATTAGACGGAGTCACTGGCCCACCAGAGCCTCTGAATGATGGGGAGCCCAGCAGTGAGCCCAACATGTGGCTGGAAAGTCCTGGACTATATGGGAAAATAACCCTTTCCTCAAAGGTCTCAATGTGATCTACTGATTCAACCGCATCTTTAGTTCCTCTAATATCTGTATAGGAAGGCGGATGTTCCGTAAGAATAAAGCACTGGATAAGCAAGGAGCTTGGTAAAGATCATTACGACAACAGGCAGGAGCAGGAGAGTTAGAACCCTGCTCCGCGAACCCCATCCCTTGTGTAAAATGTGATCTATGTAGAGCGGAATATTACTCAGCCATAAAAAAGAAGGAAATCTTGCCATTTGCAACAACATGGATGGACCTTGAGGGCATCAGGCTAAGTGAAATAAGTCAGACAGAGAAAGATAAATAATGTATGATCTTCCCTATGTGTAGGATCTAAAAACAAACAAACTACAACCAAACTCATAGAAAAAGGGATCAGATTTGTGGTTACTAGAGGCAGGGGGTGGGAGGAGTAGGTGAAATGGGTGAAGGTGGTCGAAAGGCATACACTTCCAGTTATAAGATCAGTACATCTTTAACATGGACTTAATGGGGATGAAATGTGCAGCGTGGAGACTCAGTTAACAGTCCTAACAGAGTAGATCTGCAAAGTTCTCAGAACAAAAAATAAAATTTCTAACTATGTGTGGTGATGGATGTTGACTAAACTTATTGTGGTGATCATTTCACAATATATACAAGTATTGAATCATTATGCTGTACACCTAAAACTAATAAAATGTTATATGTCTATTAAATCTCAATTAAAAAAACAAAAATTCCATCCCCCGCTCTACTCACTTTTCCTTCCGCTCCTCTTCAACAGATCTGATTTTGAAAAGGAGCTATAGGAAAGAGGAAAAAGGAATAAATACACCCTTCCGAATTGTTTGCCCTGATTGTGAAAGCCACTGAGTAAGCTCATTGTTGGTCTAACTCCATGCAAATGAATTGACTGTGAACCTCCTCAACTCAGTTGTTGGTCACTGCATGTGCCTGCCTCGCACCCTTGACTGTTTGGTTTCAAAATCCAAAGCTGCTCTTTTTGAGTTTGTCACCAAACCAGACGTTGGCAAATGCCCGCCCTTTTATGGATGCACCAGCCTTGAGCTAGGAAGTCCTCTGGGCCCAGAGGTTTACAGCATGAGCTCTCAGTAGGTTGTACTTAGTGTTCCCAGCAAACATTTTAAAATATCCTCGAAATGCCTTGACAATGGATTTAGATAGTTTTAACTTCCATTTAAGCCAGTAGGCAGGGGCTGGTATGCTGTTTGAAGTTTTGTGCCATTATAAGACACTCGAGAAATATGTGTGGCAAAGTATTCCAGGTATGTTTAAGTTGTCAGTTATTGCTTATTCTGTTGTGCCTTCAAAGAATGTTTTTGTTAAAGAGGTCACAGGGATTTGACCTCTTCTTTGCTGAAGAGAATAGTGGAAAACTACCTTCTCCAGATTTGAAAAGAAATTATTCAACGGGTTTTTTTTGTTGTTGTTGTTGTTGTTGTTTTTTTTCCGCCCTGCATTTGGCTTAGAGAAGAGCAGTCACTCCACCAGTGGAAAGGAGAAAAGAGGGAGCTTTAAAAGAGGGGCAGGCCTGGGGCTTCACACTGGGCTGGAAAAAGGCGGGCCAGCCCAGGAGGGACCTGTTAGAGCAAGTTCTCATTTTGGCAGCTAGCTGGAGAAACAATCAGAGTCATTTGGGTGATCGGGAGAGTTGAGAACAAACCATGACTCCAAGCCATGATATCTTTTGTTTAGGAGACTTCGCCATTCCACAGTGTTTTCACACGCATTCATTAAATCTGAGCTACTCAGCCCTGACTGCTGGGGAGAATGGAGCAGGGAGGTGTGTCTTTTCTTAGGTTACTAACTTGGGGTAAATGCAAATCTTCACAAAGACGAGCACTTACAATCAAATTTTAGTGTGGATACTATGTTTGTAATAGGTTAAAAAACGGCCAGAGTCAGTGTGAAAGGTTCTAAATTGTGCTTAGTTTATTAACTTAGATTTTAATTGATGTTGGCTAACTTTTATTGAGCACTTACTATGTACCAGACATTTGGCTACAAACTTGACATCAGTTATGTCATTTAATCAAGTCACAGTTCTATTAAGTAGTTAGGTATTCTTTTTTAATTGTGACATTGCCAATGAGAAAAACAAAGCATAAAGAGGTTGCATGCAAGAAGTCTCACAATTATTAAGTGGAGGAGTCACATTCAGGCAGAAAACTGCTGAGCTCCTGATCTTCAGCCTTCCCCATCCCTCTGCTACTGTGTAGGCCCTCCGCCTGGACCATCGCTAGGTGCAGGGTTCGGTTACGGTGTCCAGCTTTAGTTCTAACGGAGTCATGTCTGTGTAACACTGTAGTACCTTCGTGATTATGATTCAGATCTTAGATTAAGGCGTGAGTGGCATATAGAGTATGTGATGGGCAACATGATAGGATTAAAAAAAAAAAAAAGGAAATTGAGCATAAACCAAGAAGGCTAAGAGCTGAGGATGAGCCTTGCCTCGGTATCAGTAAGTTTGATGACGTGGGCCAACTTTAACCTCTCTGGGCCTTGGTTTCTTCATTGGCAGTGTGACTGAGTTGTACCAGATGAGAGCCTACTCTCATCTGGAGACAGTGCACCCCAAAGTAGGAAAAGTTAGTGGAAACTGCTTCCTAAAGCTATCAGGTGGCGGACAATGAAATGGATGCCAAAGGTTAATGGTCCAGCAACCTGGATTTATTACTTTCAAGTTCACTCATTTTATTTCTACCTAGTGCAGTTAGAAGAATTATAGAAGGGGCGCCTGGGTGGGTCAGTTGGTTAAGCGACTGCCTTTGGCTCAGGTTATGATCCCCGAGTCCTGGGATCGAGTCCCACATCAGGCTCCCAGCTCAGTGGGGAGCCTGCTTCTCCTCTGACTCTCTCCCCTCTCGTGCTGTTTCTCTCTCACTCGCTCTCTAATAAATAAATAAAATCTTTTAAAAAAAGAATTATACAAAATATGTACAAAAATAAGTTTGAATAGGGCTCAAGAATTTAGAGTGAAAAAGTAAAAGTCTTATTTCTCTGTCCCTCAACCCCAGTCCCAATGCCCAGACATTACTACAGTTAGGTTTTCTCCTTTCAGAAATTGGCTATTCATATATAACTATGCAATGTGGCCGTGATATAAATTTGTGAAAGAATCTGCTAGTTTCTTTAAATTATCTTATTTGCAAAAACAATATATGACTATAGGTACCTTACAAAAAAAATCTTCAAACGAAACCTGTTTTTAAAAAAGCACAAGACTTTAGGGGCGCCTGGGTGGCGCAGTGGGTTGAGCACTTGACTCTTGATTTGGGCTCAGGTCCCGTCCTGGGACAAAGCCCTTCCTCAGGCTAGGCATTTGGTGCAGGGTCTGCTTGGGATTCTTTTCCTTGCCCTCTGCCCTCATGTGCGCGCACACACACACACACACTCTCTCTCTCTCTCTCTCTCTCTCTCTCTCTCTCTCTCTTAAATAAATAAATAAAATCTTTAAAAAAGCATAAGACTTTAAATTAATGCACGTTGAATTTTATTCCCTTCCACTGAAAAATGAATAAGGCACTGTGCTGGAGAACACATTTGAATTGTGAAAATATAACTGTCAACATTATGGAAGCATCAAAGTATTAAAATAAGCTTCTGTTTTGTCTTAGATCCTTTTAAAAAAATGACAACGAAAGTCATTGAAGACAAATCTTGCTTAAAAGTACTTTCGTATGATAAAAATTTGAGGTCGAGCATATTTCTCCATTTCCCCTCCAAATGAGTTTAGACTGTTAGGAAGTGTTATGTTTTGAAAAACCTCTGAAGAGGGCATCTAGTATCTTTCCTTTTTGTTTGTTTTTCATATAGTTGGTGGGATTTTGTTATATAATTTTGTGACTCTTTTGTTTCCCCAAACGAATTTAAAAATAAACAAGCATAAGGGGAAATTAGCCGCAGTACGCCATCCTTTCTATTTTTCCTCTGTGTCTTGTTGTATGTCAGTAACTCTTCTTATAAAGCTGTATGGTTTGGGGCCATGTAATTTTGCCTCCACTCTAAATGTGATAGACAAAATGTGTGGTGTTGTGGAGGCTTGTTGGTGCCGTAGAGCCGTGGGGGTCCTTTCTTCCTGGGCTCTGCTTGGCACTGTTAATGATTCCATTAATTTTCACATCAGGGGATCATACCTTAGTGAGGGAAGCTGAATTCATATCATGTGTCCAAACAAATGAGAGCCAGGTGAAGATATTTTCAATAGTGTCTGTCTAAGAAAAGGCCTAATGGCCTCTCTGCTGGAGCTGCCCCCAGTAGAGGGCCCAGGTGCAGCCCCGGTGTGCTTCCCAGGCTCTGGCACTAGGAAACTAGGAACACCTGGAGGGCTTCTCCAAACATACACGGGTGGGCCCCACTGCTAGAGTTTTTCTGATGCAGTGGGTCCAGGGTGAGGCCCATGAATCTGCAGGTTCCCAGGTGATGCTGCTGCTATTGGTCCGAGGCACATACGTTGAGAACCACACTGGCTTATTACCTTCAGAAGCCATAGCACAAGAAGAATGGATGACGGGTTGGGCAGAATTCCTATACTGGCTTTGGCTCCTGAGTATACACAGCCCTCTCTGAATTTCAGCTACTGAAGGTAGGGGGAGATATCTCATGCTCCAAATGTGTAGAATACGTATATTCATTTTAGTTGTTCACTGGCGTGATGGACTTTGAAGCAATCAATACAAAATGATGTTCACATGTGCTTTGAATTATGGGTCTTTCTTCTATTATTGCTTTGTTTTTCAGATTTTTTAAAAGACTAGTATGATTAGTTATAGCCTGCCCATTTAACCACTTTCCACATTTCACTTTTAAAAATGAAATAATCCTTCTTGCATTTAACTAATGGAAAGTTGTTCAACTTGCCAAGCAAGGTTCCACTGTTCCTGAAACAAATTTTCCAAAGAACTGGAAACTCTATGCAGCTTTTATACAAGAAGCAGAATAGAAATGCTCAAATTTATGTTACTTTGATACATATTTTCCACCATTTGATATTTAAGTAATATCCATCACATTGTATCTGAAGACATTCACTTGACTCTCTTAAGAGGAGCAGTTGCATTCATGATTTCTTTTTCATCATGCTTTTAACCCCTTCCAGTATTATTTAAATTTATTTTGTGTACAACTGGCTAAAATCATTGATATCATCAGCTGACATCAATGAGTGATCATCACATATAAATGATTGCTAAGAGATTTATGGGTCTGATCCCATGTAATTATCACAACAACCCCATGAGGAAGAGAGTTACCGTGTTCTCTGTTTTATGATGCTTAAACTGAGAAGGAAGGATTAAGTAACTTGCCCAAGATCCAAGTGGCTAGTAAGGGACAGGACAGGAACTCAGAGCAGGGTAATTCCAAAGCATAGGTGTTTTCCCACTATGCTATCACCCTTATTAAAACTCACTTTTTGAAGAGCTTTCTATACTTGGCATCATTAAATATTGGTTTTGCCTGCAAGAGCATTCAGTCTAAAATAGCCCTATGGAGCAGATAGTGAAGGCATCATAGCTGATCAAGCACTGAAAAAAAAAATTGAATAGTAATATGCAAATATTTACTCTGCACAGAAGAGAAATTTTATGAAAGGAAAGTCATGTTTATGTGTGTTAGGGCGAAGGGTATGGCATTTACCCTTCCCTTAAAATTAGGGTGGATCTCAGGGAAAAATATTTCAGGACCTCCTTAATGTTGAAGCATGAGGTCTTGGTAAAAATAGGTTGAAAGGGCTCATTGGTTATGGGATTTATTCTCGCAGAAGAGTTTGTTTTGGGAGTTGAGTAAATTTTTCAGAGAGAATAGGTTCCAGCACTGCCCAGTAGAACTATCTGTGATGATGGAGATGTCCAGCAGGGTCCCCTCCAGCCACATGTGGCCCTTCAGCACTTGAAATGTGACTAGTGCAGCTGAGGAACTGAATTTTTGGTTTATTAAATTTTAGTTCATTGTAGTGTAAATAGCTATGTGTGGCTAGTGACTATCATTATTGGACAGCATAGGAACAGTAGAAGGCAATAGAAAATTTAAGTAGTGGGCGGCAGAGATGGAGGCTGACATGTGTGGACTTGAACTTGGGTGTAGAAAGAAGTCCTTGTCAGCCCTCTGGAGGGACACTTGTACAGCAGTATGAGGAGGCTAAGAGACAAGTGGAGGCGTAGGATTTCAGACATGAGATGACCAGGTCAGACACAAGACTCTAAACACAGGGAGGAAGGAGAAAGGGGCAAAGTGAGGTGTGTCTGTGGTAGGGGACATGGCAGGGTTTGGCACCTGACTGATCGTGGGTGGCAGTACAGTGGAGGTTGGAGGTTGGTAGCTGCTTCAGGGTTTCCAGCCTGGTGATAGCAGAACAGCTTCTTTTTGCAATGTGGAATTTGTGTTGGCATAGGAACATGGAGCTTGAGATGCCTTATAGACAGTGTGTATCCTGAGGCTGTATCAGAGAAGCAGGTGTAGGTGGATAAATAGATTTAACATTTGCATAGAGATGATATGTAATCCATGCACGCAGATAATATTCACAATTATGTGTTTTAAAAAATAGTGGGAAAGTCAGTGTGAATGGAGTCAGGAGAGCACAGCAAAGTGTGGTCAGAAATAAAGTTGGAGAGGTAGCCTTGTAGGTCACAGGGCTACCAGGGGCTATCCGGGCCTTATGTAACTTTGGACTGTATTCTAAGTATGATGGGAGGCCTTTGGAAAGCTTGAGATGGAAGATGAGTTTTATTGGACTTTGTAAATGACCGCTCTGAATGGGGTCCAGAGAACAGACTTTAGTAACAGAGTAGGTGTGGAAGCTGGGAGCTCAGTTAGGTTACTACAGTATTCCAGGTGAGGGATCCTGATGGCTTAAACCAGCATAGTAGTGGTGGATATGGAGACAAGTGGTTGGATTCCAGGGATACATTTTCAAAGCAGAGTCAATAGAATTTTTTGTTGGATAAGATGTTTGGTGAGAGAGAGAGAATGAGAGAGAGAGAGGAGTCAGGGGTGAGTCTCAGATTTTGCCCTAAGCAGTTGAGTGTGTTCTTTGTTGCGATGGGGAACTCTGAAGAAGTACCAGGTTTATAACCAAAATCAAGAATTCCATTTTGGACATACTAAGCTAGAGATAGATGCCTATTAGACGTCCTAGTGGGGCTGTCAAGGAGGCAGTTGAACATGTGATCTTGCAGCTGGCTCCTTATTTGATGAATTCTGATTTGTTAAGGTCTTTGGGGGAAGGAAGGAGCCAGAAGAGAAAGAGAAGCTGAGGAACAAGAGTATTCAAGAGTGGGACAAAGATTTTAGGGACAGGGAAGTTACAGGGTCCTGTTTGGGAATGAAGGTGCTGACCCCGGGAAGGAACATGCCGTTGTGGTTATGGTGTTGTTGAAACAGACCAGGTGTGTTTTGAAGAGACTGGTGTAGTGTGGGGGCAACAACTGGGAGAAGGCCCACACTGGGAGGCTTTGGTATGTTCTCGAAGAAGGGAGAAGGTAGGGAAAGCAAGAGTCAATGATGGATTTAGGAGGGTTCCAACAGAGCACCTGGGGAGAAGCCAAGCTATAGCATGACTTTGTCATGGTGTAAGTCAGTTGTTGCCTGCTCCTTGTGCACGAAGGCATTTTTAGGCTATTTAATCAAATTTTTATGCCTCGGGGTTGAATAACAGAGTGGGAAGTGTTGACTTAAATTGTTTTTTCAAGCAAGCATAAATGTCAGAATTTAGGAGAATTGTGTGCTGAAAAAAGAGTAGTTTATTTTAGAAGAGGGCATTTTTTTCTAGTTTCTCTCATTTGCCTATAAGTATTTGTCACACGTAATCATCTTCCCTGCTTTTATAAATGTAGGATTTCCATTTACATGGAAATGCGTACATCATATTTTTCCCATTAAAATGGCCAAGTGTTGAAATATTCGGTATTCTAGTTTATTCTTGTCTCTCGTCTATTTAGGCTTTTAACTGTGAGAATGTTTGCCATTTAAAAAAGCAAGATTTTCTATTATGGTTACGGACTTATAATGTACTAATAGGGCAGTGGAAGGGGTTATTGAGAACTCTTACTTGGGCAATGGTTATTCCAGAGAGAAGTGTCTTGTCTCTCCACTTACCCCTTACCTCCTCCTCCACTGATTCTCACCTGACAAAGCCGACAGAAGAGAAGCGAATGCAATTAAATTAAGTCAATCAAGACTCCCAACTTTTATCAGATCCAAGACTTGGAATAGAGGGTTTACATATTGTTTGTAGATACATCTTTACACTACATACTGATTCGCCATACATCCTGTTTCTGAACCTGCGTAAGTAATTAATAGTTGCTTGAAGAGATAAAATTAGAATTCCTTCCATGCGTCCTGTTTCTAGGCAGGGATCCCCATGTTATTGGCTCATGCTTTTTCCCTCCGTGCGTTTGTTGGCATGGTCCCCTTGTCAGAGGTCTGGGGGCACTAATCGGCAGTGGCTCAGTATTGTCCCCTTTGTCTCGTTATAGTAGCTCCTGCGACTGGAGTATACGTATGTCTTGTGGGTTGGCAGTAGGGAAGAGGACTTCCTTCTGACACTCGTGCTCAAGCAGCTGTTTCTCTTTCTCCAAAAACACCAGTTTCCCCAGCCCTCAGCTGGTTCCTCCCTGCTAGAAGCCCAAATCTGCCAAAGTCACCGCTAGACCACGTTCGCCCTGGGACTGTGCAAGAGACTCCAGTGTCTTTTCCTCCCCCCCTTCCCAAGATTTCCAAACATAAGCTTCTGTCCTCTTTGTCAAGAGCTTATTTTGTCATCTTGTTTCCCTTCCCCTATAAATAATCCATTTTTCCCCCACCACACTCCCAGGACAGAGGCGTGCCCCATATCATATGCTTGCCCTGAGCATTCTTTCAGTGTTTTTTACTTGCTTGACCTTTTGGTTCTTTTCTTTCATCTCTCTTAGGATCTCCCAACTGAGGTCATGGAAGGTCAGAGTTAAAAAACGAGATTGACGGACTGCTTGTCTGCAGAAAACCGAGCGCCACACTTTGTGGATATGCACAGAAATCTTGCCTCGTCTGCAGTGCCCCTCGCCACACATTTGCTTCACTATTTTTGTTTCATGGTCTAGAGGCCCGGGTGAAAGGAAGGAACTATAAATAAGAATAACCCTGAGAGTGATAGGATGAGCTCAGATGATCCTTAACTTTTTGGCCTTTCTGTTGGTTTAGAATTCCTCAAGGCCTATTATAGTGACTTATTTCACTTGACTGGGAATACCAGGGGTTTGGAGCTCCTTAAGTCACTTCCAGAAAGGACTCGTGGTGAGGGTGTCTGTCCACTTGCTGCTTGTTTAAATACCTTTTATTCTGGTGCTCAAAGTGAAGAGGGGATGAAGTGGGCACTAACTGAATGATAATTTACAGACACACTTCATGGCCCTTAAGGAGTTCAACATTATGGGAGTCATAAGGTAAAATGACTGAGTTCTCTACTTCTCTTTTGTTGGGCAAGCTCACTTGTCACTTGACAGATCTTCTTCATGGGAAGCAAGCTTGTGCTGTCTAAGGTTGAGGGAGTGCCTTGCCCCTCGTGGCTGGTGTGTTGGAATCGAAACATATTAAAGAGTTAATTCTCTTAAAAAAAAAAAAAGAACTTCTTAGTCAATAGGCACTACCCACAAAGCGATTATG
This sequence comes from Callorhinus ursinus, assembly GCF_003265705.2. Lineage (NCBI taxonomy): Eukaryota > Metazoa > Chordata > Mammalia > Carnivora > Otariidae > Callorhinus > Callorhinus ursinus. The sequence continues at coordinate 29,293,262 of NW_027397070.1, forward strand.
AAAACAGTCTCTTCGGAATGATGACCATGATATATGTTGTCACGCAGATATCTTATCTGAGATTTCCATGGTATCAATATTGACACAGTCTCCTTTCATAAGGAGTACTCTGTGGATGTGCCTGCAGGTGTACGTATATATTCTAAAACAGCAATAGAGTCATCATAGAGTAATCCAGCTTAATCTTTATGTGACCCCTGAAGGCATCCCAAGTGTAGAAGGGCCGTTGATAGTTCCTCATAAACAGAGCCTCAGGCTTTTATTTTTATTTTATTTTTTAAAAGATTTTATTTATTTATTTGACAGAGAGAGAGAGCGCAAGCAGGGGGAGCGGAGGCAGAGGGAGAGGGAGAAGCAGGCTCCCTGCTGAGCAAGGAGCCGGATGCGGGACTTGATCCCAGGACCCCGGGATCATGACCTGAGCCAAAGGCAGGCGCTTAACGGACTGAGCCGCCCAGGCGCCCCGAGTCCCAGGCTGTTATATAGACATCCCGGGAAATGCAGGTGCTGCAGCAGCCCTTGCCTGCCCGCTAGAGTAATCCTAGTCACCATCCAGATCATGATTCCTTATGGCTCATTCATCTCTCCTCTTTGCTTCCCTTCCCCTTGTGAGGGCTTAGAAGATAAATTACACTCCAGAGTTAGAGTTTATCCACAAGGTCACACCACAAGTCGTAGAAGGAAAACCAGAAATTTGCACTTCCACCCTTTATCTTAATTCCTGGCCCGTGCAAAACCTCTTAGGATCTCTATCCACCTCCTATGATGGTCGGGAATTCCTGGGTCAGTCGGCTGGAGAGAACTGTGATGGTTATACCTCCCTCTGCATGTTTCCTGGCCATATAGCAGAAATCATAAAAGAATGAAATGGTCAGATCCCTAACCTTTCCATTTCTTTGCTTTATAAATGAATAACAGTGATCTAAAAGTGAAAGAATGTAGCTAACCAGTGTCATTTGGGATCTTCTAAAGTAGTACGGAAACTCTGCATTCTTCAGACCAACTTGTGGCAGGCCAGCACATTCCTCTCCGATGAGGTGGAGGAGTACTGGTGGTGGGGCTGGGATTTGTAGGGCTGGGGCGGGGAGCTGCTGTTTAAAAATACATTTAATTATATTCCTTCTCTGCAGTAATATTGATACCATTTTTAGCCCATTACAAATACTGTGATTTTCATTTAAATCACGTCCATTATCTTATTGACCTAGTTTTTATTTTGTAATCAAAATGTTCTATTTCTGGATAGCTTAGCCCAGAATCTTTTTTTTTTTTTTTTTAAGGTTAGGGACCTTTTGTGGAGTTTTGTTTTGTTTTTTTTCTTCTTTTCTCTGTCATATCTGCGGACAAATGGGTTGCCTCTGTGTTCTCTGTATTACGGAAAATGGTATTATAGTGTTCTCTAGAAGAGTGAGGCTTTTCTCTATTTAGTTTGGTGGTATGCCATGGGACCTCACATCTGGTGACATTTTTGGTGGGTGGGTGGTGGAAGGGCTAGGAAATTCTATTTCTATCCAAAATGAGAGGTAGAGGTCTGATTCTTTCTTTCCCTTCTTTCTCTGCTCTTCTTCACTTTTCCTGTTTTCAGCTTTCTCTATTCAAAGGATCACACTTATTTTAAGCCCTGCCTTTTCTCTGATTTTTCCCCTCCTCTTTTCTTTCTTTTTTAAAGGGATTTTATTTATTTATTTGACAGAGAGAGAGAGAGCACAAGCAGGGGGAGCGGAAGGCAGAGGGAGAAGCAGACTCCCCTCTGAGCAAGGAGCCTGACCAGGGGCTCGATCCCAGGACCCGGGGATCATGACCTGAGCCACCCAGTCGCACCCCCCCTTCCTCTTTTCTTCCTGCTCTTTTCTTTACCTTCTCTTTCCTGCTCTTAGCAATGTAGGCCTACTTCGTTTCTTTGCTCTGGCTGGAAGCTCACTCTGGGGAGACCCCCCTCCCGGAGATGCCCCTGGAAACGCTCCATGTTTCCTTTCCATATTATTTCTCAGTATCCTTCTTGATACATGAAGGTACCTTGCTCTTTCCTCCAGACAGTGAATAGAACCAGAGAATGTGAGGATCAAGGGTGACCAGACATCTTCTTTGGCAAGTGAGGAAGGAGAAGGGCAGAGAATGATTTATCCTAAGATTCAAGGGCAACTTAATGGCAGAGCCGAGTTGATGACCCCATCTCCCTTTAGCCAGAAAGTCATATAGACGTGGTGTCTGCTTCTTTTAGCACTCGTTCCTCTTAATCACCATCAGCCTTCTCAAATATTTTTCTGTGTAAATGTGTTTTAGGGGAACTGAGTCTTTTGTGTGTCTCTTTCTTGTAAAAAGAAGACACAAAAGGTGGAGTGCCGTAACAGGAGTCCCTCGCTGGGTTGTTAAGGATTTTCTCAGGAATGGTATTTTGCTCCAGGTCATTTCTGTTGATGTATTCATTCCTAAGAACTGGTAGATGACTATGACATATAATATTCGAGCTTGAACTCCTTCCTGCCTCACTGGAGTCTCTCTGTTAATCAGGAAACCACATTTAAAGCTGTGTCCTGAACTCTGCACAGCATGTCAGCTTGGCCAGGAAGGATAGGGAATTCCTACTGGTAGCAGCCAGTGGGGACCAAGGGAGTAACTAGAGGTCAGATAGGAGCTTAGCAAGGAAGACACTGACAGTGCAGGGTACTTTTCAGCCACTGGGATTGTCTCTTTGTTTTCTGAACGCCCCCCGTGGTTGAGGTCGGACAAAATCCAGGCTATCAGCCCCCTGAGCCAGTGATCCTACGCTTTGGAATTTTATGATCTAACATTTTTTTTTTTTAACTGAGGAGGCTTAACATAGGGTTGTTAGCTTTTATCTTGAAAAGTAAGGATGTTAAAAACAACAAGAGCAAAATTGTCATATAATGTTACAATCCTTTCATAAAAGATATTTTCACACCAGAAATAGGAAGAATATAATCTCAGAATAAAAGACAGTCCTCGGGTGCCTGGGTGGCTCAGTTGGTTAAGCGTCTGCCTTCAGCTCAGGTCTTGATCTCAGGGGCCTGGGATCGAGCCCCAAGTCAGGCTCCCTGCTCAGCGGGAGTCTGCTTCTCCCTCTGCCCCTCCCCCTGCTCATGCACACACACACACACACACACACACACACACACACGCTCTCTCTCTCAGATAAATAAATAAAATCTTAAAAAAAAAAAAAGGACAGTCCTCTATACCACACACATGTAGCTTCGGGAGAAACCCCTATTGTGTTGTACTGTATTGTATTGTATTGTATTGATCTTACTTAGCCACAGGCCAGCATGAATTTTGTCCCAGAAGCAGTGTAGGTCTGTGATACATGGGAACCACAGCCTCGCTCTGGGGCTGGGAAGCCCCGACTGTCTCTCCAGGGAGAACACAGAGGATGCATGAAGGACACAGCATACAGAGCAGCCCATCAGTGTCCAGCACATATATGGTAGTGCTCAGTAAATGACGTTTGTTTTTATTCTCTCTTAGAGAAGTAAATTACACTAGAGACTATTTCAGTTTGGGCTTCAAGGGACACTGCTCTTGTTGGGCTAATTTTCATTGTAGACTAGGGTCTGATCTTCAGCTGTATAGATCTTTAGAGTGATTTCATCAGTTACCTCCTGGATGGTCAGAAAGACTTGCTTTCCCAAGTTCGCAGGAGGCTAACCCATACATAAAAATGCAGCTCACTGTTCTGCAAATAGAAGAGAGGCTTTTTCAGGGACCACATCAATTGATTGGTCTGCCCAAATCCCATGTCCTCCCCACCGTGGGGGAGAGATGGGATGGATGCTGGGGTGGCAATCACCGTGTTCGCTTTCCTTGGAAGACACAGAATCAAAGCAGTAGGCATTTATTCACTGAGTGTATTCCAGCAAATGTAAGGTAGAACCCATTTTATTTCACTGGCGCTCTTTTCTCCCTTTCCTTTGGACATTCCTCTTCATTGAAAGACAGTGAAGTATAAGGGTTAAGAGAAGAGGCTCTGGAGCCAAAAGAGCCAGGTGTGAATCCAGGCATTGCTTTCTACTGGGTGTGTGATATCAGACAATTTATTTGACCTCTTTGTGCTTTTTCTTTTTAAGATTTATTTGTTTATTTGAGAGAGAGAGCATGTGCGCATGTGAGGCCCCCCCCCCGCCCCCCGCCCCGGGAGGGGGTAGAAGCAGAGGGAGAGAGAGAGAGAGAGAGAAAGAATCCTTGAGCAGACTCTCCACTGAGCATGGACCTGATACAGGCTCCATTCCAAGACCCCGAGATCGTGACCTGAGCCAAAATCAAGAGCTAGCCCAAGCGCCCCTGACCTCTTTGTGCTTTACTGTTGTCTTCTGTAAAATGGAGAAATATAATACAATTTGCCACATAGATTTGTTTTGATAAGGAGTTGAGACATGTGAAGTGCTTAAAGTGTTTGGTGTATAATCTGAATGATCAACAAATATTTATTATTTATATTATTGAGGAAGCTGGTTTTGTGGTGGACATGGAAAATGAATAAAAATCAGATGGGCAGGATTATAGATGTTAAAGGGTTAGATTCGTATCCTTAACTTCCCTTCCTATAGAATTCAGCTCTCCAATAATCTTTGGTTTCTGTTTTTACCCTTCATTGTTTCAATAGATTTTCATATCACATCACTCTGTCAAGACTGCTTTTCACTGATCGCATCTTTGGTTGACTATCCTCTGTTGACATAGTGAGAGATACTTTGAAACTGTCCAAGGCTCTTCTCCCCAAGGTGGTCCTTTGGAGAAACTTCTGTTCTTGGTATGGTGGACCCCTCCCAGCATGTCTTCTGTAGGTCACCCCTTCCTGGCTTTTCCCCCTTGAGCTTGGACTTGCCTTAGTTGGCAGTATTGGGAGAAGCCCCCTAACTCGTGATAAGTCAAGCACGAACCTATCTGCTGAGAGACTAAGAGATGCTGAGACATTTGCACAGATATCCTCTAGAATAAGTAGCAAGAATTATAGTAAAGCTGATTCTGGGATTAGCTTTATATGCGCTTTCTTCTATTTTGCCAAGCCCACAGGGCAAAGTGACAGATAACGTGATTTTTTTTGCCATTTCTCCATCCCCTGAAGAAACCTAACATCTGTTTTCCAGTGGAAGTCAATGACAGATGAACGAGTATTTCGGGTGCCTTTTATAGGATCGCATGCATTCCATCTACTCCATACCTGTGTCTAACGCCTGTAGTATGAGCATTTTTCAATTTCCTCACTAAACTTACAGTGACATATATCAGCCATTAAAATGCTTTATTATAACATATTCCAGGTACCTTGGCCACTGAAACAAATTAGTCCACCCACCGCCTATCTGCGGTATAATGAGAAACTGAAACTGATAATTATCTAAAACCTTCCTTCGGTAAGTCACACGACCATGATGTTCTTGTAGGAAGACTTCTCCTCACTGCGCTGCTGCATTCCCCCCTCTGTAGGTGCACCTTTCCTCCCGGACTCCTTTGTCACTTTCCAAGGCGGCCAGAATGAACTGTGTGATGGGGCTGCCAGTCTTGCTTGCTCACTGCCAGTCAAGGGGTCAGAGAGATGCCAGGTTTTTGGAGGGGAAGAGGAAAGGTCAGCTGGAAGCACGATCTCTAGCTTGGTAGTCAAGGATTTTTGGCCGAGAGTGTTGCAACTTTGCTGTCAAAGTTGTGCTGGGTTCTCTGCTAAGGCACAGGCGCTGTCCGTCCTCTACTGTGGGACAGTCACGTCAGATGAACAGCAGCTCTTCCCTAAGCGCCAGCTGCACTGGGAGGACAGTCAGCCTTGCAGAGTAAGTGACAGTTTCAGGAAACCTCATATGAGGACGGTTGAAATTAGCCAGTGAAGAGCCAGGCTCCTTTCCACCTATCTCTTGGGAGGTGAGAATGTCCTCTTTGGGTTCTACTTGGCAATTCTGTAGATCTGGCTAGGATAAAGATTGCACGGTGGGGAGATCCCAGCCATCCCAGGAGCTGAGGCTCCGCAGAGTGAAGACTCCTTTTACAGTGCACTTCAGTGTTAGGTTCAGGACCTTGAGGTCAAGAGTACTCTTTAACTGAATCACGTGACATACATGTAAGAGGAGCTTAAAGGGAAGGTGTAATTATTTAGCTCTCCAATTAATTATAAATGTTACCCGGGGATCACAGATCTCCTGGACCTCCCCATAGGAAGCTCAGTGACCCCCTCACATTCCAGATCTGGGCTGTATTCTCCTGCAAGGTCTCAGCCAGCCAGAGTTTCAGCCTCCTTCTCTGGGCAAATGATTGCTCTTCATCCACCATCTCTAGGTGGCCCCCATCCCTACATGCCCGAAAGCTTGTTTGACATCCTGCCCTGGGTGGGTAGCCATCTGGCCCTACGACAGTCAGACCCTACGCCCCCCCTCCAACAAGAGTCTCTTCCTCATCCCGCCATCGCCTGCGGCCAGACCTCTCTGCACCATTTGTGATCTTTCCACTGTGGTATCCACTTGGCCTCCAAGTAAGATTCATTCCATCTTGCCAGCATTCCCCCCAAGCTGCTCTACCGTCTTCCCATTGTAATGTCCTTACTTCTCACCCTTGGTTTCCGCTCTCACATCTTCTAAGATTACATTCATTAGAAGAAAAGTCACACTGAGGAATTAGGCACACCCTCTGGCTGGCTATGTTTTCCATGCTGTGCAGGAGGTAGAGAATGAGCAGAATTGGGCCAGGCTGGTGCTTAGAGGAGGATGACACTGGGCAAGTCCCTTGGCTTCTTGGAGGTCCGTTTATGCACCTGTAAATTGTGGCTGCCTCATTCATAGGCTGCTTGTGAGGGCTTGATATCAGAATCAGGCAAGGAAATAAATGAAACTGGGCAACCAAGCATCCAATTTATCTCTGGCTCTCTGTATTATAAAGAGGAGATATTTAGGATTGCAGTTCCACATTGCTATGGCTGTTTTGGGGTCCCTTACATGACGAGGAACATGGAGGATGCTAACATTTTGTTCAGCACGCTGGAGTCACCCAGCTGTCTCAGGCTGTGCCCAGCTGCTCGAGGGCTGAGGGGATCAGTATCGCCACAGGCCTGTGAGGCATTCGAGATGCATCATGGTCAGGAAGTCAGTCTCAAAGTTCCTGAGAGACCTGCCATCTTCCCTGGTGGTATCCATTCTTATCAGGGCTATTAACAAAATTTTTTGTGTGGGGGATTTTTTGGTGGTGGCATTCGGTGCTTTTATGGCCCTTACTTTATGTGGATCATGAATAATCAACTGATAAATCCCTATCCCTGTTCTCATTCTTCAGCAGACATTTCCTGGGGATGCTCTACTTGGCGCTTTAGGGAAGGAAAGATGGATGGGAGCTAGTGGTCATGAGGTAGAACATAGCACCTGAAAACAAACAAACCGTCACGGAGTCCAACTCCGTCAGAGTGCTGGATGACTCTGGACTCTGAAAATTTCCTTTGGAAACTACCCGTGCTGCGTCACTACCTGGGACTTTGCTTGAGACAACCGTAGCTCCTTGTATAACAACACACTGGGACAGAGTTTAGGTGGCCTAGTGTCATCACCCGGGGGGAAGGGGTGTGCTTGGAGCCAGGAAAGGGAAATAGAGAAATGAGCCAGGCCCACTCTAGAGTCCCTTGTCAGTCTCCCTCCCCTGGTCCCAGGATCTTGGCCTGTCTAATTTCCCGGGCTTCCCTGTATCTAAACTCTTCTTTGGATGGTGCCATACTGTTCTCAAATCACCTGCCTTCCTTTTATCCGTGTAGGAACATGGGATGTAGATATTATTTTTATTTTCTTCATAATTCATGGAGGGAACCAAGAGTCCTCCGAGAAACTGGATAACTTGTTCTGGAAAGTGATAGGCTGGGGACATAAGCCCAGGCAGTTGTCATACTGTCATCCACTTCTCTCTCGGGACATTTGCCCTGGCACAAGTTTTTCCACAGGTGTCTTCTGTTTGCAAAGAACAGGAGAAAGCTCCTTCTGTGGCTGAGGAGTGTTCCTAGAGAGTTTGTGGGAGTGGGAGCCCAGGAGCCGGTAAGTGCCCAGGAGGACAGCAGCTCAGCAACGTGAGGGGACACCTTGATCTGCCGATGATGGAGAACATGCCTGTCACCGCGATTGTCAAGCAAGGTTGTCATAGTGAGACCACACAAGAGTAGCATTTGGCAGTGCTTCATAGATAGAGAAGCGTGATTCTCTTTTGGTCTATATGCATTTTTATACCCAGGACAAGGGTCTACGTATACTTGCCTTAACTTATGAGATTAAAATAATATAGAATAAACATTTTACCTACCTATACTTCAGACACATAAAATAGAGTCTATGGATTGCTTCGTTGTCATTTTATTCCTGAATAGTTCAAAGTCCTGTCCCTGGTGTGTCTAGCATGTTCTAAGTCTGTAATTGGTTCGTCAGGTGGTTGGGACAGAGCGCTGATTAGCAGATAAAAGCAGACCACTGAGGTAGACCCGTGGGGAATCTAGCCCAGAGTTTCCTATTCTGTGAAGATAGCTTCCATTCCAGTCAAGACCAACGTTTGGATCTTCTTGTCTATTCATTAACTTCAGTCCTTAGTGACTCTATGACTGTGGGTCATGGGTTTGTTCCTTGTGCATGCACGTTAGCTGCATACTATTCCATGGCCACGGGTTGCTCCCAAAGACTCCACCAGCTGTTTCCACATGTCTGCTATTGGATGGGAAAAGGTTGGTGGGAGAGTGAGTAGGATGCATGCAAATCTGTGCCCACTAATGGAAAAATATATTCAGATGGTGTGAGGCATCTCTGTCTGAGATGTCTTCAGACTCTGTCTGAGGACAATCCCTTACATTGACAGCTGTGTCCTAGGTGCCGAATAAAATTTTTCCCCTCAGCAGAATTACCAGGGGTGCAGGCTACAAGAGTAAATGATTGAATGCAGTGCTTTATTCACTATCCGGGAAGAGTAGTAGGCATTGAGATAAGCAGCTGCCATTCTTACAAAGAAAAGCTGAGAGCAAGAGGTTGGGTGCCTGAGCAGGGCGTCAGATAGGAGCAGCCCTCAGGCGCAGCGACATTCGGGGGCTTTCGCTGTAGCCACACATGGCAGTTCTCTCCCTGGGGTTCTTGAAGCATGCCCGTGACCAGTGTTTTCATCACTAAGATCTAGATAGAAAAACCAAGCATAGTAAAGTTAGGTGATCTGTTCAGCCCAGAAAGATCATGGCAAATTGAAATAACACCTGTGGGTACTTTGCTCCACTGAGTTAGAGACTTGACAGGTGGCAGTGGAGGGGTGGAGATCCATAGTAGCTGAGATTCAGGCTTTGCTCATTCTCGTTTCTCACAAAAGGCTGTGTGATTATTGAACATCTTGACGGAGACCCCTACTAGATGGGATGCTTATTGACAGCCTACGTCCTGACCAGGGAGGGTCCTTGAAGCCACTCTTCAGTTCCCTCTGCGCGGGCTGTGGAGCTGCTGACGGCCTTGTGGGTCCCCACACCCTACGCCACCCCTGAGAGGTCCTGACACCAAAGGGAATGCCCTGGGAAGGGCTGCCAGAATTTCCTGTACTGCTGGGGCAGTAATCCAAAGGTCACAGACTCTGCAAAGGCACTGCCTTTGTTGCTCAGTGGAAGGCCCAGAACACAGGGGTCTGAGGTAATTGATCACACTGGGGAGACTATTCCATTGAAGTTGGACATAGCAGGATGAAGAAGTGACTGAACTGATTGAGAATGGGCTTAACTGAAGAGCTAAGCTGCCTCAAATCTTTCGTGGAAGTAGGCAGGATGTAAATCATAAGTCATAAATAAATAAAATGCAGGAGCTAAATAAAGGCCCTTTAAATCTACCATCCCTCACAGCTCCAAGTGTTGCAAAGTGGCAACGAAGTAGAATTGGCCCATGTGGATGATTTGGGTGGGCGCTCCTTGACACTGAGGCGGGATTCAGCTTCGGATACCTCTCATCCACGATACGTTTATCCAAACCCTGGATAGCAGCCGGGAGGAGTAAAATGATGGACTTTGGTCCAAAGTAATGAACCAAGGCAACTAAGCTGATTTCTCGATCCAGTTGGAATTTTAGGGATTAATATATAACATATATTCTGCCTTTTTGGTTTTTCTCTGGCCAAAAACATGACTACTTTTCTTTCTGTTCTGTTTACAGCAGTGTTACCGCATCTTATGAGGAAGTTTATCCAGTAGTATGTAAGATAAGAATCGAGCAGACAAAATTACCCTTCAAAGCCTTAGAAAGGCCTCAGGTTAGAGACCGACCTACAGTTTCTCCCTAGGGCCAACCTGGTCAGTTGCTTTCCTCTCCGGCATGAGAATAGCTCGTTAGCTGTTTCTTTGGTTGAGTCTCACCTGAGATTCAGAGAAGCTCCCTGGGTCCACTCCCAGCCAGGCCGTGCCCTGGTCCCCCAGCACGCGGGCCAGATGTCTCTGCGCCTGGCAGGCGGCGGGGGGGGGGGGGGGGTTCGGGCGAGGCAGCTACTCTGTTGTGGCCTCTCCTACTTCCCTGATCAGGGCAATCGGAAGCCAACTGAGACTTGTTTGTTCACAAACCTGTTTACACCAGGTGTACTTTTTCCATTTAAGATGTAACTAAATGTTATGTAAACACATGGTACATGAGTGTGAAAAGGAGAGGTGTTTCTGTGAAGCTACACCATTGTCTTGGAAAGACTTGTCCAGGATGAACAAAAATTGTGGGCAAATTAAGTATAAACAAGATAACTTTAAAAGATTGTGGGGAACGTCATAAAAATCTAGGCAGATTCTGCAGTTCAAATTGCTTTTCAGCTGTCTTTGGATTTTTTATCTTCTTTAAGGAAACTGGAACCTGAAAATCATAGCAGATTTCTGGTTTATTCAGGAAACTGGGACTTCCAGAGAGTGGAAGACAAGGCATTGCACCTGTACCAAATTTGTGAGTGAGTGTACACTCATATATTTAAATATCTGTGAATATAATGCTCGTTTTGGCAGCACATATACTAAAGCTGGAAGGAGAGAGAGATTAGCATGGCCCCTGCACAAGGATGACACATAAATATCTGTGAATATATATCATAAGTATCAGTGAATCTATCATCTATCTATCTATCTATAAGGAGAGTATCATTTTTATGATTCCATGCTTTGACCAGTTTTTCTAGACTGAGTGTCCAAGTGTCAACCAGTCATGGTCTCTTTTGCAGCTGTGGCATGTTGTGTAAAATACACATGCCCACTGAGTCTGTCAAGGTGCTTATACTATGCAGGTTACAAGAGAACTGAGCCAGGTTGGGGAGGGAGCAGACAGACACACACCTCCTTTCTCATGCTCATCAAGGACCCATGTAGCTGGGGGGCACCGTGGGCAGACCTGTCTGCTTGAGCTCTCCGACTGCACTCACTCTCTTTCTCGCACCCTCTCTCCCACCTGCTCTCTTTCTCCTCTCTCCCTAACCAATGTAGTTTAGTTCAGAGAACTCTGAAATAAATAAGGGAGAGAGCATTTGGAGTTGAACAAGAGTATATTTCAAAGTACTTGTTTCTTTTTTTTTTTTTAAAGATTTTATTTATTTGAGAGAGAGAGTGAGAGCGAGAGAGCACAAGCAGGGGGCGGGGGGGGAGCAGAGGGAGAGGGAGAAGCAGACTCCCCACTAAGCAGGGAGCCCGATGCGGGGCTCGATCCTGGGACTCCCGGGATCATGACCTGAGCCGAAGGCAGGTGCTTAACTGACTAAGCCACCCAGGTGCCCCTCAAAATACTTGTTTCAAGAAAGATAGTCTTTAGCTTAAAAAAGATTTGAAATATTTGTTTGTTCATGTGAACCCAATACACACACACACACACACACACACATACACACACGTACACACAGAGGAGAGAGGGAATTCCTTTAAATAATGAGATAATGAGATTCAATTTATTAATATGTGACTTCCATTTGATAGTTCAGGAATATACCTATTTCTCATGAAGTGAGATCAGGATATAACGAAAGAAATCTTATTTTAGGTGTCCTAAAATCCAGTGGGTCAATTTTCTATCCTCTCTGGTCTAAAAACATTTTTGAAAGACCTTCCTCTGTCTCTGTGCTCTGTCTAGACTCTATATCAGAGCACAAACAAGTGCAGGAAAAACAGAATACGTGTAGATACTAGACACGCTAAAAGAGGTATCTGAGAGCCCTCAGGAAGAATAATATTTTACCATGAGGTGGCTTTTGTCTTTCACAATAACAGCCGTATGAATGTGCTTTAATTTATGCTAACCTGGAATGCTTAAAATCATAAAACAGGTATGATTATTAGGTTCCTATTCATCCAGGGAATGCAGATCCCAAAGATAAGTATGCCAGAACATGAACTTTGTGGGAAAGCATGCGTCTACCTACCTCCAACAAAAAAGAGACCGCCCTTCATTTCAGTAATAGCTCTTTGGGGTTTAATTTTGATAGATTGTGAGGTATTTTATTCTAACACATAAACCAGATGCTTCTCTCAAGTTAATGGGGGAACAACTGATGGCTGCCAGATTAACTAGGAAAGAAATGTTTCTCTCTGCAGTTCTGGACAGTAATGCAATTTAATGGCATTTCACCTGGGTGGACTTTTAAGATGGATGCATTTGTCTTTTACCTCTCAGGGCATAGGGCCAAATTTGGAGCAGATGGTGGAAAAGATGGATGGCCACAGAGATCTCCAGGTGAAATTGGTTGGATTTCCGCAATCCTCATTAATTCCTGGTTGACCGGCATCCATCTCCATTGTTCTGACCCTCCATAATGAATTCTGATTTCTGAGGATTTTCTGGGTCTAGAATAACCAAAATGTGCTGACTAAAATCTGAACAGATTGAAAGAAGCACTCACCTGCTATTTCAGGCTTTTGGAAGAAAGGGACTATCTCAACCTGAAACCTTGTTGTTCTTACTTTGAGCAATGGTGGATATTCTTCCCTGGGAATGGGACACAACTGGGCCGGGTATGAACTCGAAAGCTCAGGGAGTGAGTTTAAGAGACAAATTTCTTCTGCTGTTGTTCAGGTAAAGGAGAGACCTTTGGGTTCTTAGATTAAGTCTGATGAGAGACTCACCACCCATCACTAAGCAAGACTGACAGGGGTCACCCCAACTATGGAACGATGTATAAGGAGAAGCAGATGATTGTGGGAAAAGCCCAGAAGCATTGTTCCAGGCCTGGAGGTAAAGAGGGGACCCCCAAGATCAATGGAAGGAGGGACCCACGGGAAGTACGAGGAACAGCAACGCTTCATGGATTTAATTAAAACAATGCCTATGTGAGCTTCTTGATTCATGGCCCGATATTCTCATTTACTTCCACATTAGGTTAGGCTTATTGACATAATTGTTTTTGCTCACACTGAAGCCTCTCCTACTAACCAATTCGTATTACTATTATTTTTTATTGCAATTGTCTGAGCCCCCATTCTGAGCCAGATGTCTTCAGTTTATAAACATGGCCATCAACACTTAACTAAGAGGACAAATGATTCCCATTTAGGATGAGAATTTATGTGTGATTGTGACAGGGTGAGCATTAGCCCTTTCGTTGCCATAAACCTACAGACACATATCTATCCGCACATGTTGGAGGAAGGGAACATACCAGTAAACAAAATCTGGCAAATCGTAGGTGCCCAAGACCACAGAAGAAAATGTCCAGGAGATGTGCACTTAGTTTTAAGAAAAGCTAAATAAGTGTGATATTTTTCGATGGGCCTTTTCTTCACCTGAGCAGAATGACAGTATTTTACTAGTCAACCAAGACATTCATCAAGATTTAAACCAACCTCTCACCTCTCATGCAAAGCCTAACCTCAGTGGTTATTAAAAATAAATGGGATTTAAATCAATGTAGAAGCACCTATTTTATTTCCAATTTCACGCTCTTGTATTTTGCACTGTGGTTTTAGATCTGTTTGTGAAGGCTGACTGGGGCAAGAAAACCGTCCTGAGAGACATCTGGGAAGGGACCAGGCTTTCAAGTCCATGACAAGTCCCAGGCTCTGGATTCAGCTGTTACCAACTCACCAAGTGACCTCAGTCCAATTTTCTCACTTTGAAAATGGGAACAATTGCGCATACTGTCTTTTTATGGGATGCGGTGGTATCTGTGATTGGCACCATTGGTGGCTTTAGGCTGAGAGTCTGAGGGTGTAACTCTCTTCTCTTCCTCAGGGACCAGGAGTGTAGGTCAGGGATCCAGGTCCAGGGAGGGCATTGGCTTTAATTTCTCCCTAGTCTACACAGCAGTTACGGCGTCCAGTAACCACGGCCGTTCTGACTGGAGAGTCGAGGGGAGGTGCATGCCATTCCTCCAATCCTGACATTCCCCTGGACGACCAGCTCTCTTTCTGTCATATTCTCCCGGCTCACAGGGCCGGTGACCTGGGTGAAGTCTCCGTGGGCCGCCTCCTTTTGCTGTCACCTGTTATGTGTTTCACCAATAACTGACTTCCAGGTGAATAGTAATTCATTCACAACTGTTCTCACAGGCGTTATTTTGCCTTCTCGAGAATGTTTACTAAGTTCTTACTGTGCTTACACTTTGCTGTCATCCTCTTGTTAACTTGAGAGACCTGTGGAGAAGAGTGGGGACGGGAGTTCTCCAGACCAGGCAGCTGTCCCGTGGAGGGGGGGGGCCTCCCTCCCAAGCCTCTGAGTCTTCAAGGCTGCCTTGTGCAGTTGTCTTCCAACTGTCCGCTCCCCACCTGGCCCATCCTGCAGGCCACCACCAGACGTCCCCCGTACCACTGTCCTGGAATGAGTTCCTCCTCATGGCCTGCCCCTCGTTGTATGCACACCGGCCTCCAAAGGCGGAACACATCTCTTTTCCCTCCTGCTCTCCCCAAACCTGTTCTCCGCGGCCGCCAAAATGTGCTATTAACTAGTTCCCAAATCCTCTTGTGCCTCTGCACATTATCCATCCTCCCCTCAATCCCATCTCCCTACCTCCGAGCCGCCCTTCGGGGCCACACATAAATCCGGAGCCCATGAAGCCGTCCGTGACCGGCCCGGCTAGCGACCCTTTCTCTCCCCTCTGAGTTGTGGTGCTGATGGTATCATCAGTCAGCTGGCATGGTGTGTGGGGCCTGGCTGGGTACTATTGCCTTCTGTTGTCAACATCCCTGGAAGGGTCTCGGGCTTACAGGTGAGGAGACCACAAAGAAGTTAGTGATGCTGCTGGGGCCAGAGCCCCATCCCCCAAACCCCAGACTGGTGATCTTTTTCTCCTGTAGCATTATACCTTCTGTCCTTCCTTGGAGGACAAGGACTCTACCCTGTCTATGTTCGAAGTTTACAAAGCATCCTATGTAGAGACTTGTTGCTAGGGAATATTCAGTAAGTGTTTATTGAAAGAAAGCAAAGGGAAGAAGATAGGAAGGGGAAAAAAAAATAGTAATAGCTAACCCTTATATGGCCCTTTTGTTTTACCTTAATCCCTTTCTAGTTTACGCCCTTTAAATCCCTAGGGGGTGCCTAGGTGGCTCAGTAGGTTAAGCGTCCGACTCTTCATCTCAGCTCAGGTCTTGATCTTAGGGTCGTGAGTTCAAGTCCTGTGCTGGGCTGCACGCTGGGCGTGGAGCCTACCTGAAAAAAAAAAATCCCTACGAAATAGGTCGTGTTATTCTCAGCCCCATTTGATAGGTGAGAAGACTGAGGCAAGAGAGGCTAAGTGACTTGCCCAAGGTCACAGAGCTGGTAAGTGACAGAGTCAGGACTTGAACAGAAGGGGTCTGGCTCCTGAGCCTGTGCTCTTCTTCCACCGTGTTCTGCTGCAGGGTCATGAAGGGACGGACAGACAGGGAAAGATACAGAAAGAAGGACGAGCCTCAGATCAGTGCCCAAGACAACAGAGCAGAGGACATTTAGATTAGGCTGCCATGTTTTGTCTTCTTTTAATTCTGTTGAGAAGGGGCACCATACATGAGAGCAATGGCCAGACTACGGAGTTTGTCCCTACTGCCTGGATTTGCTAGAAATTTGCTAGAAATTGATTGCTGTGAAACTCCTTGAACACACGGCACCCAGATTGCCTGCCTTATATTCTAGTTGCCATAGGAGGCTTAGCCAAGAGACTGTTAAATAGCTCACATGCCCTCCACCCGGAGTCCCTTAGGAAGGGACTCTCTCCCCAGACGCTCCCTCCCCAGACGCTCCCTCCAGAGCACGTGCTTTCCATGGAAGGCTGCCTTCAAGGGAACAGTCACAGACTTGAAATCACCACGACTAGAAATGAGTAGCAAATGTGTCAAGTTTGGCTAAATCAAGCTGATAAAGAATATTGAATGGGGGCTTTTATCTTTAGAAGCATGACTGTTAATGTGGTTGGTTTTTGACCAGGCTCCCAGTAGCTATTAGTATTTCTGCTCACGCTAGCACCACTCTGCCTTACACACAGAAGAATCTATCTTAAATGTATTTTGAACTTTAGAGCATGTTAACGGAAGTGGCCTATCATTCAGGAGCATGGGAAGATGATTTTGCCAGCATTGAGAGAACACTTTGCACCCAGAATCCTAGAGTGAACAGAATACTACTCCAGCTTTGATGAATCACAGCTGAATCATGTTTAAGTGTGTGCTGCATTTTGAGGGATTCCCTTCTTCCCCCACCCGCCCCCCACCCCTGCAGGGTGAAAAGCATTGCTCTTCCTGTGTAAAACCATTGTTTACACCCAAGACCACTAAAATGTTTCTGTGGCGATGTTGTGAACGCATCAAGTGGTTGTTGTGGGGCAACTAAGACAACTTTATAGGTTAATGAAAAGTGATTTATCTTTCTTCTAAGCAGAACATTTAGTTCTTTCTGTGCCTCTTTGACTCCAAGCAAATCTGTCTGGCCCCATCCCTTGCCCCCCTCCCGCATCTGCACCACCCTCTTGGATATCTCGTGGTACATTTTTTATGACCATGGTCCTGTCTGTTCCTAGTAATTAAGAACTCTCTGAGCAATGTGAAAGTAGGTTACTGTTCATCTGGTTTCTTGGAAGCACTGGGTGTGTGCGAGGGTAATTTTTCACCTAAAAGATGAAATCAAAGAGAGAGTCCAGGAAGTAAAGAATGAATGGACCAGGTAGCTTGCTTTTCTTAGCTCCTGGGGGACTGTAGGCATTGCTGCTATAGTGGACAGAGCCCGGACTGACCCTGAAGGAAGCAGATCTGGGTTCATGCTTCTGTGCTATGTTTTACCAGCTTGTGACCCTGACCAGAAGAATTCGCTTTTCCAAATCTCAGTTCCCATCTGTGGACTAAGAATGACAAGGCCTAGCTTACAGGGTTATTGAAAGGATCACAGACACTGGTTGTGAAGTGCCCGGAACTGGTGTGCAGTCATGGCTAGTGGTTTTCCTTGTTATTTCTGCTGTTGTCCTCACTGCCATTACTACTGCTTCTCCAAGTAGCTTCTGTATCAAAACCACACTCTTGTGTATGAAGAACCAAGGGGAACTCGACCCCTGTTGCTTCCCATGCACATAGGACACAGCTTTAACCTTCCAGGCAACCTGCTTTCCTTACCAGAGCAGCTGCACATGTTCCAAAACCAATAAAGATAAATATAAAATGTGCGACTACATAGGGATGAAAACAAAGAATGAAGTGCTTCCTCACTCCAGCTGGGATCCCTTGCTGAGTGGGTACTTTCTTCCTTCCTTGCTTGCTTCCTTCCACCCACAAATATTGACAGGTACCCACTGTGCAGGTGCAGGGCTTAGAGGTAAACCCTAGGGGCCAAAGTTGAATCCCACATGGATTCTGTCCTTAAGAAGCTTACCATCTCCCCGGAAAGAGGAAATGCCCATAAACATCCAGGAAGTTAGGTAGAAAATGGTAGGACCATAGGAAAGACATTACTAAAGGGATATGGAGTTTAGGTGAAGATCAAAATTCTAGCTGGAGCTGGGACATGCAGGTTTTATGAAAGAGGCAGCTTAGTCATCATTAGGATCACAGATTTTGGGGTTGGACCATTAGGTCCAAACCTTGGCCTTGCTACTTCCTTGTTTGGGCTACTTGATCAAGCTGGGTCACATCTCTGTGCCTCTGCCTCCTCATCTTTAAAATGGGTATAATAATAGTATCTACCTCTCAGGATTGTTGTAAGGATAAAGTGAGTTGTGTGAAGTGCTTAGAACAGGTATGGATTTACCCTCCAAGCAAAGATGGGCAGAAATGTTCTTTCTAGACGGAGGAGTAACATGAGCCAAGGCAGAGTCTGTTCTGAGGTACAGGGTTGGAGAAGGTGAGAGAGGGGGAAAGGCAGCTTGAGATGAGATTATGGATGCTCCTGAGTGGCAGACCAGGAACCTTAGACTTTACTGAAAATGTGAAATGAAATCAGTCTTCTAGAGTTCCATGGTCGGGGCGTGCGAAGCCAGAATCTGAACATGTCTCAGGGTAGGTCTCTACATTTCAGTTGCAGTGAACATGGCAATGAACCAGATACCAGCAGGCATGAAGTCGAAACTTGGATTAACAAGGCTCAACACATGGGCCTGAACTGATACCTCAGGGAAGATGGGCAGCAGAGCCCAAGCCAGAAGCGAAACCACGGAGCGAAGGGAGGGGAGGTGCAGAGGTATGGGGGGAGGGCGGCAGGAAATGTCACCCCATTACCCCCATCCACTGCTTCCTTTTTAGAGTACAGATTTTTTTTCTTCAGGGTAGAGTCAGCCCTTTTGTTTTTGTTTTCGTGTGTAGTTTTATTTCTTTTGAGCCTTGGGACGCGTGTGGTCATCTTTACTTTCTGTGTTAGGGTGGTAGGGAGGTGGGGATGATTAAAGCTTACCTTAGGAGACTTTGTTTTCAGTGATCTATAGATGTCAGGCTTTGTCAGGATCTGGAATATGTTGTCCTCTGCCTCCTCTTCTATGCACCTAGAGCAGGATTTTGTAGGATTTCGGAAAGGGCTGCATAATGTTCAACAGGGCCCCCGAGAGGATGACCTCTTCTCTTGGAATTTGTCTTTAAATGAAAATTGGAGGGTTCGAATGCCTCAGGTTTGATTTACTCTCGACTTTAGCTGTGTAAATGCTATCTTCAATTTTTAAAATAATCACCCAAGTTATTATGAGGGTGTAATATCGTTTTCAGGTTCTTGAGTTAAATTAATGGTTTTTAACTGTTATGGGGATGTGGGGCAGTTCCTAAGACCCCATGGAAGTCATTTAAAATTCGTTATGCAATGGGGCACCTGGGTGGCTCAGTTGGTTAAGTGTCTGACTTCGGTTCAAGACATGGTATCAGGGTCCTGGGTTCAAGCCCTGCATCAGGCTTCCTGCTCAGCAGGGAGTCTTCTTGTCCCTCTCCCTCTGCCCCTGCTCCACTTGTTCCCTCTCTCTCTCTCTCTCTCTCTCTCTCTCTCAAATAAATAAGTAAAATCTTTTTAAAAAATAAAACTCATTGTGGAACAAAGTAGTATACAATAAATCTATATAGGTACAAAATCAAGATCAATTACATAAAATGTCTGTGTGTAGCGTGGGAACAGGGAAATGATAAGGTACAATTATAATGTAATGTGTTGCTCTAGAGCCCACTGTGCACCTCCCCACCAAGTGACCGGGAGGGAGACACCAGCACGTCAACCGTTGGAAGTGGGATCTTCTGGTCCAGGCTGCATTTCTCCTGCAGTGGAGGCTCACCCAAAGAGATCTTGAATGATTTTTCAGACAGGTGCCTGGGCCCTCTCTCAAGGGTTACCTTGTAAGCTAGGAAGGTCCACAAACACATTCCTAAATGATGGGAAGTATTTGTTGATTTGGGCTTTAAAGTCATTTTTTCCATACTCCTCCAATGTCTCTTTTTTAGAGCGTTATATTCCAGTCTTGGAAACTATTACTTATCCATCACATCCTTGCTGAAGAGTGAAGTTTGACCTCAGCTGTCTGACAGCCAAGTCACACCAACTTCAATGGGAATGGCACATTTTTGTCCAGAGGCAGAATTTAGCTTTTAAACTTAGGCCTAAAGGGCCTGTTTAATGTATTATGTAAGAAAGAGTGAGGTCATATAAACAGTCATGGCTCCTACCTTGAACCAAAAGTCGTCCTTATTTGGTACTTCCGAAGCTGGAAAACAATACAGGCAACCAGCTCTCTCCGGACCAGGGGAGAAATAATGGCTTCCTTGTTCTAGAACCATGGGTTTTGGGACAGTGTCAGCGAAGCAGGCTGCTTGCTCCTTTTAGCACTTGAGGTTTGGACCGGTTTCATTGACCCCCTCTGTCTGCTGGGAAAAAACATTCTGGAAGTCCACTGAATCCCCATCTGCTGTCAGGATGCCTAGCATCATTGGGGGGAAGCTCTGCCATGGGGCCCTGGGCCTTGGGTCCGGGGAGGGAGCAACAGATCCCAACCCACCAGCCCCACTGTTCTGCAGGACCCTTCGGCAGCTGAGTCTAAGAAGACATAGCATTACACTTCTCTTGGATCATCATTTTGGCTGAGCTAAAGGTAGATCAAATTTCACCCTTAAATAACTGTCTTCTGTCTGTGTAAACAGTCACGGCCATTAGTCTTAAACTTCAAACCTCAGCCCATGGGTCTGGATTGGTTTCTTTTTCAGACCTTAACTTTGGAGGCCAGTCTTCCCTGCTTTCTCAAGTCTCTGATGCCTCTAGCTGAGCATGCAGCCTACTCCGTGAGTCGTAAAAACACCATGCCGGGGCACACAGAATTAAAGGGGGAAGGGAATGAAGAGGATTCATTCACTTCTCCTTCCTGGGACCTAAATCCATTTTAGTATCCTACTTGCATCCAGCAAGAAATGCCAAAAGATTAAAGCATAGTGTTCTCATTCTTTTCCACGGGAAGG
Source organism: Callorhinus ursinus (assembly GCF_003265705.2). NCBI lineage: Eukaryota > Metazoa > Chordata > Mammalia > Carnivora > Otariidae > Callorhinus > Callorhinus ursinus. The sequence goes on from NW_027397070.1 coordinate 29,314,062, forward strand.
AGAGGTTATGCAAAGGAGGCCTATGTCCCCGCAGAGTGGGCGAGAAGCCTGGCAAGAGGTTTGTCTCATTTAAGAAGTAAATATATTCAGTGGAAGCAAAGATGCTGCCAAGTAAATTTATTCCATTTTTAGGGAGAGAAGGACAGGAGCTTTGCTGCTCCTTTATGTTGCTTTTGGATATAAATTTCTGCATGAGGTTCTCTAAAGAAGTAAGAACGCAACAGCAGCTTGTTTAAAACTTGACCTCTTCAGCCTGCCCAAGAATTTGAGAAACAAAAGAGAAAGCAGAGGATAATTGATTCTGTTCTCTGAAGGCCCATCCTGCCAAGGAACGGGATCCTGGCTTGGTTTCTACCGTGCAGGTGTTTAGTCTCTGCAGCAGGACACAGATGGGGTCTACCTTTCTGCAGATGTCTTTAAATGTCAAAAACATGGGGAGGAAACCCATTGACTTATTTTTTAATTAACATATAATGTATTATTTGTTTCGGGGGTACAGGTCTCAGTCTTGCACAATTCACAGTGCTCACCATAGCTCATACCCTCCCCAGTGTCCATCACCACCCACCCCATCCCTCCCACCCCCCTCCCCTCCAGCAACCCTCAGTTTGTTTCCTGAGATTAAGAGTCTCTTATGGTTTGTCTCCCTCTCTGGTTTTGTCTTGTTTCATTTTTTCCTCTCTTTCCCTATGATTCTCTGCCTTGTTTCTCAAATTCCACATATCAGTGAGATCAGTTGATACTTGTCTTTCTCTGATTGACTTATTTCGCTTAGCATAATACCCTCTAATTCCATCCACATCATTGCAAATGCCAAGATTTCATTTTTTGTTGGCTGTGTAATATTCCTGTGTGTGTGTGTGTGTGTGTGTGTGTGTGTGTGCGCGCGCGCGCGCATCTTCTTTATCCATTCATCTGTTGATGGACATCTAGGCTCTTTCCATAGTTTGGCTGTTGTGGACATTGCTGCTATAAACATTGGGGTGCATGTGCCCCTTCGGATCACTACATTTGTATCTTTGGGGTAAATACCCAGTAGTGCAATTGCTGAAACCCATTGACTTTTGTCATCGTGACAGTGCAGCATATCCGTTAACATTGAGGTAGCCATGTCCCAAATGACACTCACATCAGTGGGATGGAGAGAGATTTTAAAAGGCGGCAGAGAATCCCATACCATGGAAAGCAGCTTGTTTCACAGCCAGGAAACTAGAGTCTTTCTGAAATTTCTGCTTGAGAGCTAGACGTGAAACTTACTCCTTAGCCACATATCAGGTCTGATGAAGCAACAGTGTATGAACATGGGAATCCATGCTTCAGCAGTGGGAAGCTTCAAAGTCTTTAGTCTGTTACTAAATGTAAAATGTAGGAACCCTGTGGTTTAATCAGAATGATTGCTTCTGGGAGCAATTCAATAGAATTGTCATGTCAAATTAAGTTTTAGCAAGTTTTGTCTGATCGGGATATTCACCAGTCTGGATCCCAAAATGGTACGTGCTCGCTGCATTTATGGAAGTGAGGCTAGTCCCCTGTCCTCTCGGTGAGGTCACCTTAATTGTCCTGTTTGAATGCTCGGTGGCCATGGGGACCTCAGAGCCCCAGTGAACAAGCAAGGAGCTACAGGAGGCAGATCTCAGGGCAGAGATTCATCACTCGCAAGGTTTAGAAAATTCAATCCTTCAGTAAGTGTCTTGCGCAGGCACGAACCTTACTAAATATAGAGGGCTAAAAGAGAATCCTTCCATGGGAGGGCTCCCTTAAATTAGCGCAGTTCATCTACTCATCTGTGTGTGCTGACTCGTGCCTAAACATTGGAAGCCAAATCCAAAAAAAGGAGAAAGCAAGCCTGTGGCTCAGTCCTAGGAAAGATGTAGAGCAACGGAGTATAATCCTAGACAGGGGAGCCAATGAGAACCACAGCAGGCCCGTGCTGGAAAGAGGGGCGCCAGCTTCATGTAATCACTCTCGTTAATTAACTTCACAGTGTGGCTTTGCAAGTGCCGTTGGCATATTCGGATTTCTCCATTTGTCATGATTCTGCTGTTTTCAGATCATTTCATGATCCAGGTTTCAAACTTCAGATAAGATCAGAAGTTCTGGGAAGATGTTAGCCATTGATGCTCGCTGTACTTTGAATATTTCCCCCTTGCCAGACTTCCCCAAATATGCTCAAATAAGGTATTTTTTAATAGATGGCCAGGATGACAATGTTCTAGGCCTTCACCTCTTGAATACGGGAACAACTCTCAAGGTCTGCTTCTCTCCAAAGCCAGAGCTCTGTCTGTCTATACAGTTTGTTGCTGCTGCTGAGCCCCGATTCTGGCCCCACCTCTCCCTTAGCTGACCTGTTGTCTCCCGGTGACCCCCATTCCTATGTGACAGTCAGCTAGTGGAAGACAGCTGAGGAAGAGAGCCAGGACAAGAGAAGATGGTTGGAAATGATGCAGATAGGACCCTGTGTGTTCAAGTAACTGCGGAATTGTCCTCGAAAAGCTACTATCGATCCTGGCCGTTTTAGCACATCGTGCAGTGGTTGGGTAGCCAATTTGGTCGTGGTGTTAGAATCCTTATAATTGCATGGATCTATGCTTGTTGCTTTTTGGAGAAATGAATTTTATGAATGTTTCTATTTAAGGAGAACAAAACAATAACAAACAAACAAAAAACACCCCGATTCCTATTACCCAAACTCCTCCTCGCACATAGTATTCTAATGCGGTTTATTCCTGAAACTGACTCATTCAGCTTTTCTCCTGGAACTTGTCAGTATGTATGCCTGGTTAATGGAGAAAATCAGCGCAATGCCCAGGCACAACGCCATGACTCATTCCTGGCATTTCAGGGGCTTTGTAATGGAAATCATAGTTCCAAGCTACAGTTCTTACCAAGTGGATATGTGAATATTAATGAAACAAAGCAAGTCTCCGCAACTCCTGCATAACCCTCACCAGAGATTCAGTGTTTGCTCATGAAGTGAAGGTTTCTCTTCATAACCCACGCATGCTTGAATACCACAATATTGTTTTAATTAGTCTTTTAATTCACAGTAAAATATGTGGCTGTGGTGGAAGGAGGAAAGTCTCTCCTATGTTGGAACTGTTTGGTTAAAAGGGCATTTTTGTCTACAGAATTAGTCCCCTGGGGTTTATACTAGTATCTGAATGCTTTTTAAATAGTCTCCAATGACCTGCAGCCAATTCTTGCTCATTCATACTATCTCTCTATTGACCTACCCATCTGTAATTGTGTATGTGTGTGTGTGGTGTACATACATTCACTTGTGTGCATGCACGCGCGCGCACACACACACACACACACACACACACACACAGTCTACTGGTAAAGCATAGAAAATTGAAACCCTGAATAATCCCAGCCTTTTATTTTACCTTCTGCTTGATCCAACCTTGTCCCCCAGTTTTTCTTTTTTTTTCTTCTTTTTTTTTTTTAAAGATTTTATTTATTTATTTGAGAGAGAGAGGGGAGAGAGAGAGCACAAGCAGGGGGAGGGACAGAGGGAGAAGCAGACACCCCGCTGAGCAGGGAGCTCGACGCGGGGCTCCATCCCAGGACCCCGGGATCCTCAGGACCCTGGGATCATGACCCGAGCTGAAGGCAGACACTCAACAACTGAGCCACCCAGGCACCCCCCCAAACTTCTTTCAAGTAACATTCCCCCTTTGTGCTATGTAAAATTTAAAAGTAGTAAAAGAGCCAAAAAACAGACAGCAGGAAGAAGTGGGGGAAACAAGGAAGACAGATATTTCAAATACTTATTTTGTTATTGACTCGGGTTTGAATTTTGTGTCTGACCTTCTGGTAGGACTTTCTGGAAACACAGATGAGCCAGTTTCTCATCACTCTTGGAGACTGGGATGGAAGGTCAAATATTTAAAATTGGTTTTTGGTGATTCTTATATATCTACAGTCCTTTAGAGCAGGAATATTTGGGAGCTGCTAATTGGAAAGTAGACATTGAGGAGATATTTTCAGCTAAAGAAAATAATGAGCAATATAGCTTATAACTCAGCCACTTTATTCTGATCCTGTCTTCTCTAACAATAGCTCCCTGCTCCGTGCTCTTAAAACACAAGTGCTAATATTATGAGAAATGAGTTACATGAAAAACAGTCTAATCTTTTCTAAAAGTGCTAAAAATACCAATCTGCAACCAAGAATCTTTAAACTCTCTTCCCTTTCCAGATGATGCAGGATTGATTCTAGGCAAAGACTGGATTTCAGAGGATGCCCTGAGGCGTGGGCATGGGGGGGGGGGTGTCGACTGTAGTTTATAGGAGGAAAGATCTTTAGACAAGGATATTCAAAGTGGTTGCCTTCTCACCACCCCAGTGCTGAGTCTTCAGATGCACACACTATTGTTTTCCTGGTCATTGTTTGAAAGTGGCTGGAGACGGAAGGGTATTATGTTTAGTTTTTCTTACGAGGAAACTGAAATACAAGAGATTGCCTCCCCAGGCTTAGAACGTGGTGCTGTGGCCCTGAGGTCCTGTCCACAGTTGGAAGACCGTTTTTCATTGCTGGTTCTTACATGGTAACTCTTCCACTGCTTATCCTTACCAGATCAGTCTCTCAGAATGTGCAAAAGGAAACACTTTTATGGGATAGCCCTCAAGATTTGGTGAGGGGATCTTGTCTGGGATCTGAGATAGAGAAGACAGGAGGGGATAATGACCTGGAGAAAGATTTGGAGGCAAAACGGTGGGGGTGATGGTGGGACGGATGCATGTGTGTCCAGAAAAGATGGAATGTGTGTGTTCAGAGTCCCCCCGGGGGCCACACTTCCTTGTCTTCTGATCCCAGAGGGTGCATGCCTGGTCCTCCACCACCATAGATTCCCATGTTACGTCTGCTGGGAAATCTCACAAGCGTGCCTGAGGTCACCATGTCTTTCCTCCCATAGCAATCTTTCCTTAGGCTTCATGTGGTTGTAGGATAAGAACTATTCAAGTGAAAACTAACTGTGTTGGTCCAACTGCCACATTTTCTGTTTGGAAAAAAAGTTACTTCTCAGAAAATAAAATTAATAAGACAATGCATGGCAAATTGGGCCTTAGTAGCTACCACTCATTTTTTTTAAATACATCTGCTATAGAGTTGCTTCTTGCCAGTGTGGTGTAATTTTCAGGTCTGTGACTGAGACTTGGATGGTGTGCATGTCTGGACTGTGAGCGGAGACAATGTTTAGGGTTGTAATGTGGGTATTGAGGTCTTTTTAGTGTATGATTACTTTATGACAAGGTTATTTTAAGGGAATGTTAACTAAACTGAAGTTACTTATATTTAGCCACACTTTTAACTATCCTTTCCTAAAAATTGAAAAGTAACTTAGTTAAAATAAAATCCAGAAGTCTCTGTTCCAGCACATTCTTTAGTTTATAATGCTAAGGGCTGAAGAATACTTAAAGTAACCAGCATCGCTGAGACCTAATGAAGCCGTTAATTTTTTTTTTTTTTTTTTTTTTTTTTGCTTCAGAAGCTAGTTGCCATGTAAAGTAAAAGAAACCTCATGCTTTTAATCTTTTCAGTTGACATTGCCAGTGAGAGTGTTGTTATTGTTAGATAATCATAATGGTATGTTCTGGAGGCTCTTCTCCCCTCACCCGACGCACCCAGTTCACTCACACCCAGCCAGCAGACCCAGAGAAAGAAGAATAAAGCAACATCTTATTTGCTTTCTGATTTTGATTCTCTTGTTTTGGAGACATGCTGGGATTTGCTCTTAAACTACTATTATTTTCCTAATGTCCGTCTAGGTTTAGATTCATTTGTAAGAAGAACCAAGAAAACAGATGAACCAGTCAGGCTGCACTGGGCTGACCCTTCTCCCAGCGAGCCTTGCCTCAGCCTCATGGTGAGAGGACAGGAACGCCAGCCCCGGTGAGGGGGGTGGGGGAGCAGAGTTAGGGTGGCAGGGGAGACCCAGGGCATGGCCCTTCACCTCCACCAGCCTCCGTTTCCCCACCACCTGCCCACTCATGCTTGTTTTGAAAATTAGATGTGATGGTGTTTAAAAAGAGTTGCAAAGTTTTCAAAAAAGTACTCTATGGATGTTCAGTATTATGTTAGGAACAGAGGCCGAGTAGATAAGTGTAATTCTATGTGTGCGTTGACCATTATATGTGGGGGACACTGGTAATTTTGGAAAAGTTTTTAGTCACTTCTTCATGGGGCCTAAAGTGAAAACCAGGCAAGGAGACCAGTTCAGCAGTTTAACCAAAGGGAGAATTGGAAATCTCCCCAAAGGTGAGAGGGAGAAGTAAGCTAGGACAGACCACTGGTCCCGATGATGGAAAGATTTATGGCTGACACAATATCCTGCCTAAGAAGAAACACAGAGCTCTTGAAGAGAGCTATCATAATATACAACGTTTGCTTATGAGACCGGCCTTATGCGGAATGAATATTAGGAACACACGTGAGGTGGGCATTCCATGAAAGGGGTGTGTGATTCAGGGATCCGGGGATGAAGAAGAAGCCTGTTCTCATCCCGCAACATGGCCTACTGCTCAGGGTCATGGGGAGTCTGCTGCGTGCGTGGAAGAAGGTTGAGGTGTGAGTTCATAAGGGAGAACTCCAGAATTCGGGCTTATTCCCAGGACTGAGAAGGCAGCAGAAGCAGCTGGGGCTTTCTCCGTTCCATGCCTGCCTCCTGTCTCTACTGTTTCATTCTATTTGCTCCTTCTGTGGCCTCTGCATCTCCCCAGATCAGGCCTGTACAGCAGGGAGTCACAGAAAAATAAAGTAAGGTGGTTTCTGGGGGGCTGTTGATTGCTGGTAGCAACGGTAGCCAAGTGACACACACACACACACACACACACACACCGTATCTGGGTCCCTGACTTAACCAGCACACATCCCACTGAAGGCTCAACTTGTGAGTCTGACATTCCCCAATCCCTGGTAACCCTGTTGGCATTAATACTTATTAATCATCAGTTGTATTTTAAGCATTTACTTTTGTTCCCACAAGTATTTAGGATGGAGTTTCTCAGCACATAATCAAGTTCCCAAGATGGGTCTGTACTCTGGCTGTGGCTGCATTCTTAAAAAGATAAATAAAAAAGATAATGCAATGGAGAATGAACATGTGCCAAATTAAAGCATAAAAGGAAATAAATTAAGACCCAGTCCCCACTCTGCTGACAATATAGGCCAGCCTTGTCTTTCAGGCGTTCAGTGACTTGTGTCAAGCCCTGCTGCTTCATGTGTATGCCTGGGTTGGGGGGGGGGGGGGGAGGGGAGGAAGGAAATGAACGAAGAAGGAGAAAACACTGTTTTTAGCATTGCTGGCTACCTGGATAACCAACCCTGGGTTCTCTGCTGCTGGCACCCTGTTTTCTTCCATACGGTGCTGTTGGAGGTGGGCCCTCTTGGGGAACCTGTGTACCCAGCCAGCACCCGGCCTGGTTCTCCAGGGATGGAAGGGTGCACTGATGCTCTGGTCTTCGTGGGCTTAGGCTCCAGGACACTAAGGGAGGGCTGTCATCTCTCGGAGTTCCATAGTCATTTCTTTTCTGAGTATCCCTGATGGGGCTGGGATAGCAGGTAGCCGGCATCTAATTCCAGGAAGTCTTGTAGGGTTGGCCTAAAACCCAGGCACAAGTGGTTGTAAGGACAGGGTCGGAGGCCCAGGACCACGCCCGGGGTTCAGGTAGAGTCAGGGGAACCCCCGTCGAGGTGGTGGTGACGGCTGGGATTCCTAAGTTCTTTACTAAACAGGCTTGTGCAGAGATAGAAGGGTGCTGGAGGGAGGCAAATGGAGAATCCAGATGACCTCTTTATCAGATTCAGAAACTTCCATGATCCTGGCATTGAGGATCACTTCTCTGCCCGATTTATTCATACTTCAGAGCCCACCACACACACAAACTCGTCTTCCTAACAGCGCTCCAGAAACACTCATCTAGCCGCATACTTTTAATCAAAACATTGAGATAACTTCTTGCAGATTGCCTATCTCATGAAGGAGGAGGAAAAGATGGCACAGGAGTCTTTTTGAAAGGATTGTTTAAGTGATCATTTGAGCCCCAAAGGAATCACCTTGTTATTATTCAAGGCAAAAGGCTCTTTCAAGCCAGCTGATTGAAGTGGAAATTATTCCACCCCGGAGATCTGGAGGCAAGTCTCCAGGTACAGCCAGGTGGGCACAATCTTTTAGTGAGTGGCAAATACAGGAGATCTTCTGTGGGGAATCCCTGAGGCCAAGAGACTTACCAAGAAGGGATTTTTAAAAATCTTGTCATTTCAAACTCCAGGCAAAATATTGGCATAGAAAAGAGTTTTCCAAAGTCAACCCATCATTGGCTCAGATATTAGTAGAAAATCAGGAGTCAAAAAAGTTAAAAGATAGAGATTTTAAGTCCGGCCTGTTTTTAATTTATATGTGGTTATTCTAACTAGTCAGACACGCATACCCTCCCCCTCTCCCCCACCAATACCTTGTCCCAAGGCATAAATTACTCACCCGTTAGAGACGAATTAACTTTTTTTAAGGGTTCCACCTTAAGGGTCATTAATTTAGCAAATTAACTGACATTCCTAGAAAAGCTCCATGGCTTGTGCCTGTAAATATTTGCCCAGTTAGTGACACTTCAAATGGCACCCCAAAATCGCTGGTCCACTGCCAAAGGGTGAGCAGTTTACTTTCAGGAAATGGATTACTCACTTGTGGAATCAGACCAACACCCAGGCTGCTTAGTTTCAACAGACTTTAAAATGCGAAAGGGAACTCTCCTACCTCAAACGTCCAAAGCTTTTCCAGAAGGGATTGAGAGGGGCGAGCGTGTCGAGCCCAGCGAGGCTGGTTCAGCTTGTGCGGTTGAACACCATGATGGCGGCCTCAGGCCGGTGGTGGGTGGCTGCCAAGAGACATCCCCGAGTGCCTGGAGAGAGAGGCCTCCCTGGCCTGCCCTGTTCCCATTTGCCAAACACCCACGAGAAATGAGGGAAATCTGTGGAAGGCCGGAGTGTGCTCAGCTGAGATGCTGCCCCACCTCAGGTCCCCCCAGTTGCCTCTGCTGGCTTCACTTCTCAGCTGCAGCTGCCCACAGCTGTCTGGGAGATGCATCTGGGCCTGGGGAAGCAACAGGGGCGGGGGTGGACAATGGTGTGTCTTTGAACCTGGCCCTTTTTTGCCCTGGCAGCTGAAACAGTCAGTAGGCTCACTCTGTGTAGCTTTTGTCTGGGGGTTAAGCTGGGTACCTCAGAGGGAGACACAGGGCAGGAGGCGCCTGAGCTCCGTCTTGCTGTTCAGTTCTGGGTGCTGGGTTTTCAGAGAGACACTGAGTAGACCCGGAGGAGTGTGGCCAGGAAGCTGTGAGGGTCTAGAAGTCCTATTAACTAAAGATTATGAGAAGGAACTGGGGATTTTGAGCCTGAAAAAAAGAAAATTTAGGGAGATAGCTATCTTGTGAAAGGGGGAATAGAACTTTTTTGTATTTTTAATTGGAGTGAAATGTACATGAAATTTGCCATTTTGACTATTTTTCAGTGTCCAGTTGCGTTATATTATATTCCCACTATTTTCTCTCCACTACCCATTTACAAAACTTTTTCATCATCCCAGACAGAAACTCTTCACACATTAAACAGTAACTTCCCCCCTCCCCCCAAGACCCCTGGTAACCATCATTCTACTTTCTGTCTCTATGAATTTGCCTACTCTAGGTATTCATATAAAGGAATCATATGATATTTGTCCTTTTGTGTCTGGCTTTCTTTATTTAGCATAATGTGTTCAATTTTTATGCATGTTGTAGCATGTGTCAGAATTTCATTCCTTTTAAAGGCTGAATAGTATTCCGTAGTATTTATATACTGTACTTCGTTTATCCATTCATCCGTTGATGGACATTTGGGTTGCCTTTGGTTATTGTGAAAAAGGCTGCAGAGAGCCCAATGAGGGCTTTAATAACCCTAGCTCCCTTTGATGGTGGAAGTGGGTTCCCCGTGGCTGGGGAGGAGCTCGGCCCTGGTGACCATCAGGGAGGAATCATGGGGTAAGACCCCCACAACTAGTAAAGGAAAGGCCAGAGAATCTCTAAGGGCCCTTCTATGTCCAGAATTCTGTGATTCTCAGGTAGATGGAGTGCGCATCCTAAGGGAACCACCTGGAAGAAAAAAAAAAAGTGGTATTTGATCAATGCCCCCCCCCCCCAGGAGAAAAAGCGATGGCAAATTATCTACCATTCAGGAGAGGCGACTTGTGGAACTATCTCTGGCTTGGACTTTATTTAGATCAGAGGCTGATGATGCTGTAAAGCTCAAACAAAGACTCTGCTTACTCTTGGGGAGATCTTCCCAGAGCTTAGAAAGCTTTCTTGTGCAGTAGCATCCTAAGCTTGGGGGTGGGAGGTGAGGTCCAGTGTTCTCACACAGTGCCCTCATGTGTGCCCAAAAAGAAGGGCTGCCCCTGGGAGACCCATCTGAGCCCTATCTCCCTGTAGGTTATGCTGGGTCCAGGACAGGGGGTGAGGGAACGTGGAGAAGGCCGGCTGGGGAATGTTCAGGAGTGAATGTCTGCTGAGGTGGGGATGCCCTGGGATCCAACACAATTAGCTTCATTCTGTCACAGTTGGGGGTTTTCTTATCATTAGTTGGGGAGGCCTCGCCAGAGAATTCCAGTATTCCAGAGTGAGTTTAATTGTGGGTGATTTCATTCTGCCCTTTTTATGTCGAAGCCAGAGGCTTGCGTCATATAACAGTGAATTCAGGGAGATTTTTATTTGCATGTGAATCATAGCTTTTCCAGCTGAATGTCACTTACTTGGAATTTTTGTCTGATTTTGTTTTTGTTTTCGTCTCTTGGTGTTTTTCCATCGGGCTCTTTGGCTAACCAGAAAAAAAAAAAAAAATAGAGGAAGGGCTCAATCTGACTGGAGCAGGGTTTGAGTTGGCAACTCAAAAAGGAGAGTATTATGAATGTGAAAAAAAAGAAAACGGATGCTTTATTTTGCTTTGAGGGAGGGACTGAGGCCAAGTCAAATTGAGAGCTCTAATTTGGGAATGGTGTTATTACAGGTCACTGGGAGTTGGTTACGCTCTAAATTGGGAGGCCAGTCACATGAGGAAGCAGCAAAGGCAGATCACATGGGGGACAGTCGGGGCTCTTTTACAATGAACTTTTATTTTACTTACTACTCAGTCAAAATGTACCTCTGGGTCATGTTGAGAAACCAAGTCACCCTACTGGCTGGTGAGCACTCCCTACCTTGGCCCATCAGTTGTTCTATCAGTGAGTCAGTTCTTCTGGTGTGTATGTCTTCTGGGGCTTTATTTAGGTACTGGAATCTGTTCAGTGATTAGTGGAGCAAGTCATGTGCTAAAGGTTATATATCTGCTCTTCACCTTCACCTACAGGTCTTACTTTGACAGGCTCTCATCCTTCTCTTCCAAAGGCCCTTCTCATTTTAGATCTCAAGGTCAAGACAGTCTCATAACTTCATATACATATCTATATATACGTGTGTAACTATATATTTAGAGAGAGGTGATGATTTCTATTTATTAGATTATCTTTCATATTCTGTTACTATTACTATCAGCTTGCAAAAAAGAAACCAAAAAAGATGGGCCCTGCCCCACCATGGGCAGTTAGGAGCAAAGTGTTCTTCTACCCAAAACTGTAGACTTTTGATGTCCTTGGCATTTCAGAGATGATCTGGAAAGGGTGTGTGTGGTAAGCTGCTGATTTTTCTTGGAGAATCAGAGTTGGCTTCTTTTGTTGTTGTTGTTGTTGTTGTTGTTGTTGATGTAGAAAGCCCGGATTTGTTAGCTGGGTTTGAAATAAAAACAAAAATATGGCCCAAGAAGGATATCTAGAATTGAGCGTCCAGTGCAAACAAGTTGTGCTCATGGTCCTAAATGGGGCACGTTACTAAGTCCATGACACAGAGAGTCTGCTGGTGCTTCCAAAGCATGCGGACCGGCGATGCTTGTGATCAAGGTTAGGAATAGAAGGTGTGTGGAAACTTTCTATAAAAGGCAGCCGGGGCCCCTGGACTGTGGATGAGTGGTCAGGAAACTGTGGCAGTGTTCACGGTCATACCAGAGTATGGCTGTGTGACCTTGGATGAGCTTCTTTGTGCCTCAGTTTCTCTGAAGCACCACATTGGTTTTAAGAAGGGATGATGAGGGCTTCCAGAGGTGTGGAGGTGTGAGACGTTACCAGTAAATGGAGGGAGTGTGGTGTCCCCTGGCATCACGGGAGCTCAAATCAGAGCCATGTGTCCTCAAACACGGCTGGGCTGCCAGTCTCTCCTCCAGCATCATCCACAGTGGGTGATGCCTCTGACATCACAATACCCAGCTGGACACTCAATAATGAGGAGCTGTGCCCAGTGGACTGCAGAGGAGGGGAGAAGAGGAGGACCAAGTAGAGAGGGAGGAGATGGAGCAATCCCTTATGTGATAATTCCATCAACCCACAACTTTGCACCTAACATCTGGTTCCACTGTAATGTGTTCAGCTCCGTATCACCTGTACAGCGTCTGTGCCCTCTCCCCCAAACTCAGCAAAATCTTATGGTCCTCTAATCAAGAGAATTTTGCTCTTGTTGCTGCACGTCTCGTGGTTCACCGTCAGACCTGTGAGTTGATACTTCTTCACCAAAGGGCTCTCCGGAGCAACCGTCTGGAGGTAATGCTCTGGTTCCATGGCCCGGGCCCTTCCCAGCCTGTGGCAGGCCCCCTTCCAGCCTTCTGGGAGCAGCACAGAACTCAAGGGGGGCGATGGGGGAGTGGTTTGGGAGGCGGTGGCTCTGCGGTAAAGATGCTTTAAAACCGGAAATTCTCACCTTCATTTTATCCCGAGGTGCTCCAGGCCTGGTCGGGCTGTTTACTGTTCTGACGGCACCCTGCACACTCACGCGAGCTGGGTCACGGCCTCCCTGTCTAGCCCTCACTCTTTTTTTACTAGCTAGGTTGCTTTGGAATGGAAAACTGGAGAGATCACCCCTGTCCTAGAAATAAGATGACATTTCGCTCGCTTGTTGATTACTTTTTTAAAAATCCAACAACTTCCTCTTAAAAATAGGTCCCTGCCCCACCCCCACTTTGAATTGATTCCTCTTAGCCCTTCTCCTGGTAGGAAATTATTTTTCCTACCTGGTTACACACCAGCCCTAAGCTGCTGATCATCTCAAAGCTGGAAGGTAGAGGCCTTGGTTTTCTCTTAGTTCCTTTGACCTGTAGGAAAGGAGCCCATGGAGCATTGTTTCTTAGATGTTGGTGACTGTCGCTAACAATTACACAGCATTTACTGTGGGCCAGATAGTGGTCCCTTGCTTTACACAGATTAGAGGATTCAAACATCATGACAATCCCATGAGGTATCCCATTTTCCAAATGAGGAAACTGAAGTGTACAGAGTGGTTAAGTGAATTGCCCAAGGTCACACAGCAACCAAATGGAAGATCAGGATTCAAGATTCAAACCCAGACAATACAGCTATTATCTTTCTTTTCCTTTTCCTCAAGTCACTTAGAGCACCTGATGCTCCTACAGTTCTTGGAAGTGAATAGCTCAGAAAGGAGCCCCAAGTCATACCGAGCCCATCTTAGGTACTTGTAACCTGTGTCTTGGAGTCTGAATTTCCAGACAGCTGGGCTCCCACCTGTGTGTGTGTGTGTCTACGTGTGTGTATGTGTGTTTGTGTGTAGGTTGGTGGAAGGTGGCAGTTTGAGAGCCGACTGAGCCTCAGGAGGGCCTTGGGAGGGAATAAAGTGAAGACCCTGGGGGCATCCACCCCTGAAAGGAGGCCAGAGCTCTCCTTCTGCTGAGGCCAGGTTCCCCTCACAATTCTGCCCTGGTGCAAAGGTTTCCACTGTTGACACTTAACACCTTAACCAGAGACAGACAAAGCTGAAAAAGGAACAGATCTGCTGTGTCATCAGCTGTAATGGAAAAGTGCATGGATCTTTTATCCATGCAAGCCTGTGTGATCAGCACAGACCTAGACAAGCATTAGAAGACACGTCGGTGGGAGGCACTGTCCCTGCCCTCCAGGAGCCAGCAGTCTCATTGAGGAGAGTATCACACGAGTGCGTATGTCATTGAGCTGGTCTGTGTGGTAGAGAGAGGCAGTGAGGGCCAGAGTAGATCAACAGGATTTGAGGGAGGTGGCAGATTCTTAAACCATGTTATGGATGATGTGGGGGGGCAGGTGGGGAAAGGTTTAGATGTATACAAGGCATTTCTACAGCAGAGAATATTTAATAATAAATAACCATCTCTTTTAAGATTTGAACAGCCAAAGTTGTCTCCATGGGTGTAGTGATAATCAATTAAGCTTTTTGTGTTTTTCCAGTAAATAGTGTTGGATGCTGGTTGGAGGTCTGCTAGAGGTTCTGGGGTTATTTTAGAAAATTGATTCTATTCCTTACAGAGTTGCCAGTTGGTTCTATAAATGCAGACCTTCTTAAAGTATTTTATCTACCTCTCTGCTCTGATTCTCTCCAAATTCTTCATATTGCAGACATTTCTATAGGGTACAAAACTTTTCCCATGACTATCTCTGACCCTGCACACCCTGTTGAAGAGGACAGATCCTAACACCCGACCATCTACATTGATAGAGACCAAAGATAAAGACCCCAGGGCTTAATAAATATATCTACCCTAAAGGTGGTGATATAAAGCTAAATTAAAACAAAACAGGCTGCTGTGGCCACTCCTGGCTCTGGATCAGTGCTGCCTAAGACTTTCTGCTGTTTTCAGGTCTTTCTTTGGTTTAGAATTCCAGACAGTGCGTTTGAAGCTCAGGATGATTAAGCGAGAAGGCTTTATCCATAGTCTTTCTAACTGTGGGCTATGAGCTCTGGTCTCCTCCAGCGGTATTCCCACAAAGTCTACTAAAGCAAAGGGTCCTCAGCTGGTCTGTGCTCCTGCTTCTGGTCCAGCCACTGACCGCCGGTCCTATTTAACTTCATGGTGGGATGCCCAGAAGGAGAGAAATGGCCTTGGCCACTCTCATTTCTGATTGCAGAACTTCATCGTTTGCCATTGTCCATCCCGCCTTTCTTCCTTCTTACCCCACTGCCCCCAGAGGGCTTTAGAATTAAAAAGTACCTCCCCTTCTCCAAAAATCTGAGAAAGCTTATTCTGATTTCATCAACAGACCTACCAACCTGAACACGAGTTTGGTACACAGATAACAAGTGAACATAAGCTACTTACCTTTGCATAAATTCTTAGAGCTGGCTAATAGCTCAAGAGAACCCCAGAAAGGGAGGTATGCTTCTCACTCCCTCTATGGGGCTGTACCTAATGAGGACAAGCGAACAGGATTGGGAATGTTCTAGGGCTGCTCACCCAACTCCGTCCTTGTACTGTTGACTGGGCCCTTCTTTTCAAATACAGTAACATTAATTTGTGACCATAGATTCGAATATCTTCCTTCCACAAAACTGTCCATCCTCGCCTCTATAGAATAACTTGTACATGTGTTTCAGATTTCATACCTAAATGAGGGATACATAAATTTTACTATCAACTCTTCTGGTACGTCTGTTTTGGGGATGTATCTGTGCTATTCCTTGGTGACAGTATTTACACACATCACAGGGCTCTTACATTCACACTTACAGTTTGGATTCCCATCTCTGAAGATGGGAAATTTTGTCTAGAAGTTGTTGAGTGACTTCCACATTCTGGAAAGCATGGGACCCAGTGATTTAACTCCTTTAAAGACATAGAATGACTCCCTGTTGTCAGAGGTGAAACAGCCCTTCCTAGACTTTTTGAGGCTTGTAAACCTGTTATGGGAAGTGGCTGTTGTTCAGTTTGATCTGTTGGGTCAAGCACAAACTATTCCCTGGAGACTGACCTGTTTATATTTCTTCTAAGACCCTCCTTATTGACTTCCGTCTGGACATTGCCAAGGATTTTGGTCCTGAGAGTTCTTCATTAACAAATATGATTGCAGTGAAGCTACCTGGACGACAGGGTGCTTCCCTCACGGTTCTCATTTCTATTGCTTCTCATGGAAGAAGGCCCGAATCTAAGTGTTGTAGTACAAAGCATGGTTTTCTCCTCTGCAAGGTCAGCGTAAGGATTGCTAATTCATTACTTTGAAATACTACTGAAGAGTCATTTTGTGGTATGTGGGGCTTTGTCAGTGGTGGTCCGGGAGCGTGAGAATGGCACTGAAGATGAGTGAGTGGGAAAACTTCCTGCTTTTGGAACATTTATAGACTCTCCTCTGAGGGGTTTCTGGTATAAAAAACTAGCTGAATATGGTTTATAAGGATTTGTCTTGCATTTGTCAAGAGTAAGGTAACATTTTCTTCGTCTCTAGTTTATATGACTCTTAGGAGACCCATTCCTGTGAGGTTTTATTAGAACATAATTACTCATGGCCAAAAAATTTGGATATACAATAGTCTCCACACAACCCTATTGGCACTGGTTTTCTTTCTTTCTTCAACAGATGTTTGCAAAAGAGTCATATTAAATACATCTAATTCTGCTGTCTCAGCCTAACGAATCTTTATCATGAAGATTACTTTAATTGGTGTCAGTTACAATCAAGAAAAGCACCCATTATGCTTTTGTTTTCTAGCACGTAGGGACATTTTCCATCCTAACAGAATACTGAGAGAGGACTGTAGTAAAGATTTTGAAAAATAAGTTAATCATTTTATTTTCCTCTTTTACATGTTCCTGTTTTTATTTGATGTTAAAGCTAGAAATAATCAGAATTCTGCAGAATCAAATGAGAAGGAGGTGACCAAACAATTTTGGGGTGACATCTGAGACCTACTAGAGTCTGCAGGTCACCCACTCTATCAGTCTTCATTTAAAAGAAATTTCTAGGAAATGCCTATTTTGAGTAAGAAATCTCAAAGTCTAATAAACCACTATCAAACAAAATGCCTGGGGACAACTTTATATAGCCATTAAAAAATGTGATTAATAAGGAAATGATAATGCATGGGAAAATGGGGACATCATCACTACCTTCACAGAGCTTTTGTCCAGTGGAGAAAGACAGAAAATAGATGTCATACATACCAGGTCACATGATAAATGCTAGGGGGGAAAAATAAAGCAGGACATGGGGGATAAGGAAATACAGGGTGAGGGAGTGATGTGGGCAATTTAAGATACTGCGGGCAGAAAAGTTCTAAGAAGGCAACATTTAAGCAAAGACCGGACAGGGGGCTAGATGTGGACCTGGGGATAAAAGTGTTTCAGACAGGAAGCGGCAAGGGCAAAGGTTGGAGGGTATGCACATATCTGGCATGTTGAAGAAACAGCAAGGAAGCCAGAATGGACTGCAAAGAATGAAGGACCAGTGGTGGGGGATGGGGCTATATCACAGAGGGCCTAATAGGCTGTTGTATGGCTTTTACCCAGAGTGAGATGAGAAGCCACTGGAATCTTTGATCAGAGAAGTGGCATGACCTATCCTGTAGTATAAAAAGGATCACTCTGGTGGTTATGTTGTTTATGGGGCAGGAGGTGGATAGTGAGAGGTAGTCAGAATCTGGGTATGTTTTGAAGATTTCTTGCACGAGATTGCTAACAGATGAAATATGGGATGTAAGAGAGAGTAGCCAAAGATACTTGAAGACTTCAACCTGAGCTCCTGGAAAGATGGAAGAGCCATTGCTGAGATAGAGAAGAGGCCCAAAGGAGCAGATCTTGTGAGAGTGAGAGGGGGAGCTCAGTTTTGGACAGAGTACCTTTGAGATCATCTGAGTGGAGATGTAGAGGATGCAATTGGATGGGTGGATCTGAAGCACAGGGTGAGACCTGGGCTGGAGATACAAATGTGGGAGTCATCTGTACAAATGTGAGGTCAGAACTGAGGCAAGTGGTCAGGGGAGCTGGCCGGCTTTACGCACCCTCTGGGAATGGGCAGGCTCAGACCTACAAAAGTTGGCCGGAGCCAGGAAGAGGTCAGAAACCTGAACATGAAATCCAACTTGAGCTCTTGGCTGAGATCTCAGAACTAGTTTACTGCTGGCCTGGGTCTTTCAGGAGCAAAGGCGCCCTCCTGGAGCACCCAGCCACACCAGTGCCCAGGACAAAAAGTGACTAAGGTGGAAAGGCCCCACTGAAGAGATGACCAGATCACTGAGGAGTGGTAAGTGAGTCATTGTAGATACGTTGGGGTCAGGGGGATGCTTTGAGCATAGTCGGGTGTCTTTGAATGTGCACCAGCTAATGACCTTCATGGTCTCAGAGAAAGCTCTAGTGGTTATAATGGGCTATGAAGTCTGCTACATAGATCCTTTCTTTTCTAGTGAATTCAAGGGGCAGTAGCATTTGTGAGTGATTTTTTTTTTCTTTTTACCAAATAACATGAACTCCAATTAGTTAACAAATAAGCTGTATTAGTTAACTATTGCTGTGTAACAAATTACCCCAAAACCTAATAGCTTCACATAATATTTCCTTCGTAGTTTTCCAAGGGTCAGAAATTTGGGACAACCTCGTTGGCTAGTTCTGGCTTAAGGTCTCTTGCAAGGTATTGACCAGAGCGGGAGAATCCACTTCCAAGGTATCTCACTCACATGGCTGGCAAGTTGCTGCTGGCGGTTAGCAGGAGGTCCAATTTCCCTCTACTCAGGCCTCTCCCAGCACTGCCTGAATGTCTTCATAATTGACGTGGCTACCTTCCTGCAGAGTGAGTGAGCCAAGAGAGGAAGGTAGGAGCTACAGTGCCTTTTTTGACCTAATCTCAGAACATCTTACCACACTCTATTGGTCACATGGACCTGTTTGGATTCAGTGTGGGAGGGGAGTACACAAGGGTGTGAATACCAAGAGGCAAGGATCCATGGAGCCACCTAGGAAGCTGGCCAAATCACCCTCCTTGAAAACAGAGATGGTTTCTATCTACTCAGTCTTTTGTATCTGCTCAAAGCACCACTTGCAGCAATAGGAGCTCAGTAACTACATGCTGTCCGGGTTCCCCATAACATCTAGTCTAATCCCCATGTCTTGCAGCGTTCCACCAAATCAAGGGGCTGTTTCACCAATCATTTCTAGCTCAAGAAGGTACCTTGGGAGACAATAAGCAAGTGCAGGAGCCAATACAAGAATCCACCATTTGCCATGTTGGTATTGGCCATTTGTTCCCCTGACTTTTTAGCTGCCCCGTCAGCTCACACCCCTACCAAATACATAGTGTGTGCCATCTGTCCCTGAGTTGTGCAGAGCTGCACTACATTCAGAAGGCTTTATTACATGATGTGTCTAGGATTGAGTTTGTAATATAGATCCTTCCAAGGAGAATTTGACCACTTAAGATCTACTAGTATTCCTGCCTTTTAGTGCATTTATTTAAACAGTACTTATATGTGTGCACTTAATTTCCAGCCATTTCTCGCATGAGCAAATTGCCTAAATACCCTTGTGAGAAACCCATTTATGGTAAATGTTATTAAACTGAAAACAAGGGTATAATAAAATAACAATTTGAGGGTAATTTACTAACAACTGGAGCCCTTAAACATTGACATACCATTGTGTGGTAATAATACCAGACTTGGTATTTAAACACAATCTTCATCACTCTAAGAATCATTGGGACAGTTTCCTAATCCTCATGGTCTTTCATTATAGCTCCTTTAGGATTTTTTTTACTACTCCTATGTCACTGGTTTATAAATTATAAATCATCCACTTTTACCCACATAAAAGGTCCAGAAAATAATATCTTTGCTCCTTATCTAGAGAAAATATTCAGAGAAAGTAATAGAGGTGAGTTGGCACCATTGAACCTTGCCATTCTTGGACCTCTGTATTCCAGAGTGTCTACTGAAGAGAGTGATATTGGGGTATATGGTAATAGAAACTACATCAAGAAGTGATTGACTAATTAAAAATTTCAAGATTCCTAGTCTTCCCCAGTAAGGAGAATCCATTCAGCACACATCTCAGTAAAAACTCCTTTCTGTCTGGAAGATGGTATGGATGCCACAAAGAAGACCAATGGGCAACTGGGCAGGACCTAGCATTCATGTCCCAAGTCCTCACCTGTAGGACCTGGCTTCTGTTTGAAGGTGGGGATACTTACTCTCATCACTGTCCTGGGGATGTTCACCCTGAGAGATTGACTCAGTACTAACTGGGAAGTAAACCCTGCAATGCTGGCTTATTAGTTTGCCATGAGGAACCATCACCAGAGGGACCAGATATACTCCAAGTCCATATACTGAGCACAGGAAGGCGACCCGCACAGGAAACCAAATCACAATCAGAAACCATTAAATCGCCCTGAAAAATCATCATCATAGAATCTAGAAATACCTCAAGTCTGTATGATCAGTTCATTCTTTCCCTAAAGATACCGGGAGCTTAATCATAGTCCAAAAGTTGTTTGACGAGTGGATAATCAGAATGGGGGAGGCTGAGGTGAAGGTTTAGTGGCAACAGGTTAGCTTCAGGAGTAGATCTCAGCTGGGAATGATTTGGCCTGAAGAAGTGAACTGCTCAAAGCCAAATGGCGAAGACTTCTATTTTTCTAGAGGTAAACTCTTGAAGAGATATATTGGGTTTTTTTTGTTCACATAACAAATTACCCAAAACGTAGCAGCTAAAACAATTAACATGTTACCACATGCAGTTTCTATGGATCAGGAATATGAGTGTTTCTGGCCGAGTTTCCCAAATGTTATCTGGAATGCAGTCATCTGAAGGCTTAATGGGCTGGGAGTTCTGTTTCTAAGATGGTTCCTGTTGGCAGAAGACTCACTTCCTCACTCTCAAGACCCTTCTCCCTACTGGGTTGTTTGAGTACTGTCACAGCATAGCAGCTGGCTTCCCCAGAGTGAGTAACCTGAGAGAGAGCTAGGTAAAAGCTTCAGCGCCTCTTATTTATTTTTTTAATTAATCTATTTATTTGAGAGAGAGAGAAAGAGCAAGCGTGAGCAGGGGGAGGAGCAGAGGGAGAGGGACAAGCAGACTCCGTGCTCGGCACAGAGCCCAACCTGGAGCTCTATTCCATGACCCTGAGATCATGACCTGAGCCGAAATCAAGAGTTGGACGCTTAAGCGACTGAGCCACCCAGGGGCCCCTTCAGTGCCTTTTATAACCTAATCCATGAACTCACACACTGTCACTTCTGCTACATTCAATTTGCTAGAAGTGACTCACTAAGTCTAACCCTGCACTGTACGGGAAAGGAATTAATTAGGCTCCATCTTTTAGAGAGGAATGTCAAAGAAGTTGTGGACATATTTTTAAAACCACAGTAGGTATCACCTCTGTAACTACTCTTCCTGCACTTCCATAGCTGGCAAGTCTTCTGCTGATCCATGCACTCTATTTAAATATATTCATATTACTATATTTGTAAATATAATACACATATACACATTTTATATATAGTTCTATATTATATATCTTATGTATTATAGAAACACATATTTATAAACATTAATGTATTTAACTTATGGCCAAGCTCTCTAGCATGACAATCATGATGTATCTTTATGCTAATTTGCATACCCGCATTCTGCCACCTCCCTAGCCAGGGGGACCGGAGGCAAATGGCTTGACCTCTCTGTGCCTCTCTGTCCTCATCTGTAAAATAAGGCTGTAATAGGACCTACCTCATCCATTTCTTAGGAGGATTAAATGAGTAATTACATGCACAGAGCTTACAAGAGTGCCTGGCACATAAACCACATTCAAAGCTGTTAGCTGTCCACGTGGCAGCCGTACGTGCTGCAGGAATAGTTCGATCCAGTAGTACACCTCAGAAGACTGCCTTCAGGAGGCAGCCAGCCTCACGTCCAGGTTCCCGACGGAGTAAACAAAAGTCATCGTTGTCTTCCTGGCCACACGCCAGTCCCCACACCATCCAAGCCCTGTCCCGAGGACAGAGAAAGACCCATTTCAGGCCTGGGAGGGACCAGGGCCAGGGCCCTTGTTTTCCTCTCCTCTTTGCTGCTAATCCCTGGCAGAGAGTGCTTACAGGGAGATAACATGGTTAGTTTGCACTCCGAGTCCTATTTATGTTTTGTTTTTGTTCCTTTTTTTTTTTAGGCTGACCTTATGTAGAAGGGTAGAATACCCAAACAGGGAAGTGACCTCGCAGAAAGCTAGGGAGTTCCTCAACCCTGTGAATTTTTATTAAAACTTGTTTAATTTTTATTAAATAAATAAAAGAATTTATTTCTAAACGTACATTTTCCAGGTGCACGCTAGCTACATCTGCTCATCGGACTGGCATCAGACACAGATGTATCTTCCTCTCGGGACCTTTTGCTTCTTGCCAGTGCCTCTTTAGTTCCTTAGGCATAATGAATAGATTTTCTCTTTATCTGAAGCATATTCATAATTAAAAACATGCTGGGTGTTTCCTGAAAACGTATTGATGGCAAGTTGGAACTGGTGCTTCCTCCATCTCCCAAAGCTACTTTAAAAGGGAGGCCATACCTAATGGAATGCACCAGGGTTGTCTTTTGTCAGGAGGCAGTTAGCTAAATATAGAGTCAGGGAGCCAGGAGGGACCTGCTGAGGTCATGGGTGCCCTCCTGCCATCGGCTTTCCCCATCTGAATATCTCCAGCCCCATGGCTAGCCAGTTCTGCAGCCTCCAGCCAGGCATGGCTTCTGAGCACTTCAGCTGTGGCTAGTCCCAGTTAGAGATGTGAGGCCAATGGTAATATACATATACCCTGGATGTCAAAGACTTGGTGCAAAGAAAAGAATGTAAAATGTTTCATTGATGATTTATATTGATTACAAGTCGAGATAATAATGTTTTGATATATTGGATTAAAGAAAATAGATCATTGAAATTAATTTCACCTCCCTCTTTTCACTTTTCTTTTAATACTAGAAAATTTTAAATACCGTATGTAGCTCACATTACATTCTACCCAACAGTGCTTCCTTAGACCCATCTGTCTCCATTCTTCAGGCCCCAGGACAGAGATTATAAAGCCTTCCTTGGAGACTCCTCTGGGTCTTTTGTCATCCTGGCACTTCATTTCTTCTCCACATCCAGTCTTAATCTCTGCTGCTTCAATGTGAAGACTTGTACTTCAAATCTTTGACTCTTGGTCTTCTGAAATCCCCACATTGAGCATCTCTTTATGCTGTTAATTTATAAGCTCAATAGCCCTATTTTCTTTCACCCTTTGACTTTCTGCCTCTTCCAACTCTGATATTTTTTAATGGCCTTCCCTGGGTCATCTTTAGACTCTATAATTATTTTTAAAACTCGGTATCTGAAACCAACCAACATGGCTCTAATGTGGGGCCCAACTAATGCAGAGACAAGTAGAAGGCATTATTTCCACCATCGAGTACTTGACCGGTCCTTTTGATACATTGTCATGCAAGGAGGGACAGATGCTGTTGGTAACAGTCTTAACTGATGAGGCAGTTGAGGCTCCTATAGGCGAAGTAACTTACCGAGGTCCCACCGCAAATTAAGTGGCAGATCTGGGATCCGTGCCCAGGTTTGCCTGATTGCAGAGCCCACATTCTTTCATTCTATCCCATGCCTTCCTTGCCTGATACTTTTCTTTGGTCTTGACCGGCCTTATAGTACTTGGCTGATGCATTTGTAGCTTCTGGCCAACAATGACTCTTGAGCTTGTTCTGATATGTGTGTGCCTTGCTAGAATTGTAAAGCCCGTCTGCTAAATTCCAGAGACCCCTTTTCAACTCAGCATATACTTCAGGAAAGCCAGTAGGACTGCCCTGCCTTAGCCTATGTAGGGTAATCAGTAGGCCAGGGACGATGTCTTCGGGTATCAGGAGTGACTTTTCAGGAAGGGAGCTTTCTTTCTTGTGGCCCCAGGTTCTAAGGATAACTTCCAGTTTCCAGAACAAGCTACTTCTAAAAGGCCAGTCGAAGGCAAAGTACATTGCTTATTCATGTTTACCTAAAGGCAGTCAGTGTGTGTTCTGAGTAGAAGGGGACAAGAAGGTGTCACAAATGGATCTTCTCATGAATGAAGTCACCAGTCACAAAAAGCCAAATACTGTATGTTCCCACTTATATGAGGTAACTAGAGGAGTCAAATAGATAGTGAGAGAAAATACAATGGTGGTGGCTAGGAGCTGGGGGAGGGAAGAAATAGGGAGTTATTTTTCAATGGGTACAGAGTTTCAGTCTGAAAAGAAGAAAAAGATCCGGAAATGCATGGTGGGGATGGCTACACAACATTGTGGATGTCCTCATTGCCATACAACCCTACACTTAAAAATGGTGAAAATGGTAAATATTATGTTATCCAGACTTTACCATCATAAAGATAACTAAACAGATCTTCTCTGCTTAAAGAAAAATAGCTTGCTTATCATGTGTGATCAGAGGTGCCACTCGTGCTAGGTCTAGCTTTGAGATCTAGCTTCGGGGTCACAGTGGTTTTCAGAGGCAGCTTCTCATGAGAAGGGCAGGCTTACTTCACCGAGATGAGGGGAGTCCTTTCTTTTCCTGACAGATTTCTCTAGGAAGCTTTAACATCCTCACACAATTGCCTTTGCTAGAGTGTAACCCACTTTTCCACAGATGTCTGCAGGAGGGAAAACAGGCTTATCCCCAAGGATCCAATGAACCTTTGACAACACTTGCTTCTCTATGGAGATTTTCTTAGTCCTTATCACCGTCTATCTGAAGGTGTGGCTAGACTTTTCTAAGAGCAAACACAGGGCTGTAAATTCTTTTTGGTTGTACCAAAAATAGTTGTAGGCTCTTTGGAGACCTGAATGGGAATTAGATTGAGCACCCAAACATCCAAGAACATTTGTTCTGTGTTTCATTTACGTCACTGCCCCTTGACAACCTGGAGTCCGTTATCCGACCCGATGCACAGGCTGTTTTGAGAAAAATTTAGCCAGGATACCTAGATGGAGACTCTAACCCATAGGAATTCTCTTTACAGTGTGGTGTTTCATGCCATTGTGGGTGTATTTGCTCATTCGCCCTGTATATTTTCCTTTCCAGGAATCATTAACCAATGGCAACAGGAATCCAAGGATAAAGCGATTTCCCTCCTGTTAACTCATCTGCCTTTGCTGAAGCCAGGAAACCTTGATGCAAAAGTAGAGTATATGAAACTGCTGCCCAAAATCCTGGCGCACTCTATTGAACACAACCAGCACATCGAGGAGAGCAGGCAGCTACTGTCCTACGCTTTGATACATCCGGCTACTTCACTAGAAGACCGCAGCGCATTAGCCATGTGGCTGAACCACTTGGAGGACCGCACGTCGACCAGCTTTGGCGGCCAGAACCGAAGCCGCTCGGACTCTGTGGATTATGGGCAGACGCACTACTATCACCAAAGACAGAACTCCGATGACAAGCTCAATGGGTGGCAGAACTCTCGGGATTCTGGGATTTGCATCAACGCCTCCAACTGGCAGGACAAAAGCCTGGGGTGTGAGAATGGCCACGTGCCCCTCTACTCCTCCTCATCTGTCCCCACCACAATCAATACAATTGGAACCAGCACAAGTACAAGTAAGTTCCCTGAAAGCCCTCTAGAGCAGTCTGGTGTAGTGACTTGCTGTGTGTGGCATGTCCCGCTGAGAATGTCGCTCTGAGCACCCCGTAACCCTGGGAGAGAGGGGCACTGGAATTGGCTGTGGGAAAGGGATCTTTGGATCCCTTTGACTCTGGAAAGATAAAAATGTTGGGCAGGTAAAATGATCGATGGTCCAAATTTGGGTTGGACTATGGGTTGGTGGGACTAAAAAGTAAATAAATAAGAGAGAGAATAGATGGTAAAAGAAGGAAACTTCCTGTTTCCACAAGTAGAAATGCCTTTTACCCACATGCCTTTCGCCCTGGGGTTTTTGGATTTGCCAAGACACTGAGTTACGTGTGATTCTCTAAACCTGATTCTAACCCCTGGTTAACTAGATGCCCTCATGGGATTTGTGCATTTTCTTCTTCTTCTTCTTCTTCTTTTTTTTCCTTTTTCCTTTTTCTTTCTTTCTTTCTTCCTTTTTTTTTTTTTTTTTTTTTACTATATTTCACCCTGGAATGTTCCCTCCCTTGCATTTTCTGGTTTTTATCCCCTGCTGTTGAGGGCACTTTTCCGCCTGACAAGGGAAACAGGTTTGCTAACTGAGAATGTGGCTCTGTGCTGTGGCCTGGTGTGAATGCTGTGGCCTTTTCTTGCTCAGTCTAACTTAGGAGAGGTGGGTCGGGAACAGCTTTGAGGAAGGGGAGAGCAGAGGACAGCTTTCTGCTCTTTTGACCATAAAGCAAAGTACCCTGTGCACAGCTGGGACTAGGGCCAGGAGTCCTCTCTGTGGCTCCCCACTCAGGCCAAGCAAAGGGACAAACATGCCATTGGTGCTTCTATAAGTGGCAACGTGGGAGAGGGGGCCTGTCATTAAACAGAAATCCTTGATGCTAGTTGCATGTGTCCGTGAATACAGTGTCAGCACTGAGATAACTTTCTCGAGGGAAAGCTTTTGTGGTCAGACCTTCCGTGCCTGTCAACATGCAGGAACCCCCAATTAAAAGATCTGAGAGTAGTAAGAATTAACAGTGACGGCTTCTTGGCCTCTCCCTCCACTCGGATCTCTCAGCTAATGGGTCCTTTGAAATGGCTTTCTCAAATACATAGGAGTGTCGAATTAGAACTACATTAATTGAAATAACCAAGGAAATACTCAAGATACTGCATTCATAAGATTTTTAATTCTTTTTTTTTTTTTACTTTTACATTGAGATTTTGATAACTCATACATTTGGGGAATTAAGGGATTATTGCCTCATTACTTTATTATGTAAGAGGTTGTGGGGGCAGTCTCTTGTGCAGACTAGTAATCCAGGGAACAGTTTCACTAGCCTCTGTGTGACAGAGTGGTGGCTGGGACTATTAAGACAGACACATGCAGGCTGGATGACAGAGTTTTTTGGCTCAAGTTTCTCGGGTCAGGGACAGAATCTAGTAATTATTACAAAACTCTTTGATAGCTGGGAGAGATGCAAGCTCCAAGCTGCCTGCCCTCTCAAAACTTGGTCTTTCATATTTTAAGGGCTGAATTTTATGTCATTAGTCTTGGGTCATCATATTTCTGTCTCTCCTGATTTGCACACTCAGGGCTGTAAGTCTTGATAAGATTGGTACATTCGAGGTGGTTAGCAGATTGTAGTCCGTGGGTACTTTCATTTTTCACTGTGGCTGCCCAGCCCTGCAGAGGGGAGAAAATGCAGAGATGTCATGGCCTCCCAGATCTTTGGGTCCCTGTGTAGTACTTGAGTAGAAAAAGACTTGAAGGTTTGACAAGATAACTAGATTATATATCTCAGGAAGAAGAAAGGGATTGGAGCCCTGTTTCAAAGCCTTGGCAAAGAAAGCTCAGATCTCTCTTCCAGAAAGTTTTATGCAAACACTTAGGCCATGTCAACACTTGTATTTCAGTATCTCTTTAACAAAACATTAGTATCATTGCTTTAGTCTTCTGCATTGTCTATGGTGGTTAAATGGTGTTTGTCAAAGCTGCAAACTTTTGGGTCATTCATTCACTTGTGCCTCTATCAAGTATATCCTGAGCACCTGGGAGGCAGGTTGACGAAGTGGAAAGAATAAGGACTTTGGTGTCAATGTCCTGCTAAGTCCAAATCTCAGATCTACAATTTGCTAACTACAGCTTGGCCAAGTTACTTAACCTCTCTGAGCAAGGTCTTCACTTGTAAAATGAGAACATTCTTTTTTTTTTTTAAAGATTTTATTTATTTATTTGAGAGAGAGAGCATGAGAGGGAAGAGGGTCAGAGGGAGAAGCAGACCCCCCGCCGAGCAGAACATTCATGATATCCATCTTTGAGGGCTGTGGTGAAGGCACATGAGATTACATATGTTGACGCCCAGCCCTGGCCAGAGCTGGCAATGGCACCTGCTAAGCGAATAAATGGAGAGGGTAGGAAGGACATCGAGGAGCAAAGTGCTAACACTGACACCCAGAGTCTGTGCCCGCATTTGCATCTCTGACTGTCACCTGATGAAAGCACCTTTCCCGAGCCCAGGCCATGCAGAGTAGACTAGGGATCCTTGACTATGCCGTGACTTTTGGCCATTTCACTACAATAGAAAATGGGTTGGGCTGAAGGCTTCAGGACCTCTTCTACTGCACTGAAGAGCTAGATGTCTTCCTTCTTTTAAAATGAAAAAAAATACTCACACAAAACAACGTGATTATAAATCATAGTAGGAGAACTGAGATCAATTAGTGCTTCGCATTTTCAAATTATCAGCCACCTTAATGACAGTTAATGAAAAGAAACTAACTAGAAGACGACTTCTTTACACAGTTTTTGGTTTTTAATCTCGGTTTGTCCCACTCACGTTTTATTCCTTTGGTCATTACGCTCCAGCCAAGTGCCTTAGCATTCATGACCTCCTCCCTGTGTGGATTCTGCATCATCCAGCTGCACTGCAAACACTACCCACCTCCTGGGTGCCCAGCCCTGTGTTCGAGGCCGTGAAAAATATAAGGAAGCTTAAGGAAAGTGATTTGTTTTCAGGGAACCTATCATGTAAGTGGAAAGAGAAGATAGATCAGTCAGTCTCACAATTGAAAATGAAATCTCTCCCTCTAGTCAGACTAATCTGCAAAAATTTTACATAATAACCCATGCATTACGTAAAAGTGCAGTTAAAAAAAAAATAACTCCAATAGCTGCCATCGGGTGATATAGGATTGTGTCAGCTGAACGGGGGGGAGGGGGGGCCTGTACTGTAAGCACTGTGAGTGTGTGAAATGGAAAGATCCTTGTGAACCGGAGGGTCAGGAAAGCCTTTGCAGGTAATAGAGGAAGTAAGCTAGGTTGGAGATGGTGGGAGGACCGAGGGTGGGGACATGCATTGTGAGCAAAGGCATGGAGGTTATAGTATGCAGTCAGGGTTGGAAGACGGTGAGGAAGAAGGAGAGGTTCACGAAAGACAAAGAGTAGTGAGAGACCGCAATACAAGTAGACTGAGGGAGGCGATCTGAGAGCTCTAAAGAGCCCAAGCATCCCACCATGGGTGTGGCGGTGATGTGAGCAGTGCTGCAGAGGGACTGGTATACTGGGTGCCAACCAGATGAGTTTCAAAACCTCAGTTGTGAGGTAGTAAAAGTATCATGAGGATAGGAACAGGCATGGAGCAGAAGGAATGGGTGCTAGAAATGTTTCTAGGTGTAATTATGAAAATTAGGATTCAGGGCGCCTGGGTGGCTGAGTTGGTTAAGCGACTGCCTTCGGCTCAGGTCATGATCCTGGAGTCCCGGGATCGAGTCCCGCATCGGGCTCCCTGCTCAGCGGGGAGTCTGCTTCTCCCTCTGACCCTCCCCCCTCTCACGTGCTCTCCCTCTCTCTCTCTCTCTCTCTCTCAAATAAATAAATAAATAAATCTTAAAAAAAAAAAAGAAAATTAGGGTTCAGTATTGACTTGGACATACATTATCAATTTATTTATTTGTTCATTCATTCACTTAGAAAATGTTTATTGAGCACCTACTATATGCTTAACCTATTTAAGGCACTCAGGGTGCATCAGCAGACAAGACAAAGATGCTCTCCCTTGTGGAGTTTGCAGTCTAACATGTATAAGTTATAATATATAAGGAACTTATATAGTGTGTTAGAGATTGGTGAGTGGCATGGAAAAAAACAAAAAGAGTAGGGTCAGGAGGGTCAGGCCTAGGTGGTGAGGTGGTTACAGGATTAAATAGGGTGGTCAGGGTAGACCTCATCAGGAAGGTAACACGTGAACAAAGACTTGAAGGAGGTAAAAGGGTTAGCCAAGTGGGTGTCCAGGGGGACAATTGTCCAGCCAGAGAAAAAGCTTAAACAAAGATCCCAAGATCTTTTCCCAGCTTGCAGGGGAAAACCAAGAAGGCCAGCGGCTGAAAGGGAATGAGTGAGTAAGGTAGACAGTGGCGGAGGTTGCTCAGGTATCGGGAAAGGACAGATCCTACAGGGCACTGCAGGCCATTGCAAGGACTTTGACTTCCGCTCTCAGGAAACCAAGAAGCCATTGGAGGGTTTTTGGCAGACAAGTGACATGATCTGACATATTTTAAAGGGATCACTTGGGCTGCTGTATTAAGAAGAGGCTGTACCAGGGCAAGGATGGAAACACAAAGATCAGTTCAGAGGCTGTTGCAGTAATCCAGGCCAGACATTGCCGACTCTGCCTGGGATGGCTGAGGTAGAAGAGAGAAGAGTGCCAGGGTCTAGATATGTTTTGAAAGTACAGCCAACGGGATTTCCTGACAAAAGAAATGAAGGGTATGAGGGAACGAATTCAAGAATGACTCCAGAGTTTCTGCTTATGTAACTGGAAGGATGGAGAAAATTTCTATTAAGTTTGAAAGCAAGATTGGGAGTTGTGTCATATATGACGAATGTCGGTGCCCATTAGATGATCAGACAGGCCTCGTGGGCATTTAGATGTATAAGTGTGCGGTTTGGGAGAGAGGACTGATCTGAGATAGACGTTTGGGAGTTACCAGCACAGAAATAGTACTTAAAACTCTGAAACAGAATGAAATTACCAAAGCAAAGATGTAGGCAGAGAAGAGGACCAAGGACTGAGCCTGGGTACTTGAACATGAAGGCTGAGGAGGAGGAGGGTAAAGCAAAAGAAATGCAGGAGAAACCACTGAAGTCAGAAGAAAGTCAAGTGTGTGGGCATCTTGCAGAGCAAATGAAGAACATGTTTCAAGGGGAAAAAGTGATCAGGTAAAATTCTGCTGATACATCCAATAAAATGAGGACCAAGGAGTAACCACTGGATTTATCAAAAAGGAATATTAGAGATAAATTGCGAGTACTTCACACATGGTAGGCATTTAAGGGATGAAGAAAGTTGAGTTAGTGATTCCAAAGAGATAAAAGGCAAGACAGGGAGACAAACTAGATACGAGCTCAATTTTCGATGTGTATTGACTTAGAGAAGGTGCTAGAACATTGAGATGGAGAAAAATGGTGTTTAGAGGGTATTTAAAATGCACATGATGGTGCCATGGGAAGTTTTGGAAGGAAGGGATTAGGGTGAGGCTAAGAGTCGGGGGCAAAACCTAAACCCCGATATAACAAAAATCAACCTGTTTCCATCCATTTAAGCAGAGGCAAGAGTACCTGTTATTGGTTGCAGGTTAAATCAGGTGAGATCATACAGGGACTTTGAGCCACACCTTTTCTCATGAGAAAGAGAAGAATGGGTTGGGACAGTTGAGAAGTCGATTAAACATTTTGGATAGCTTCAAGGTGTTTCAGAAGAGAGGTACTGTATTTTTCAGTACCTCACTGTCCTTGTAAGGTTACTCAGATCTGCTCACTGAAAGCAAGAATTTGCAGATTCTTCATCATGAGCCCGTGGGATCAGAAAGAACGAGGGTATTAGCTGTCTCAGACTTACGCAAAGACTTAGTCAACTTTGTTCTGGCCATTACAAGCAATTCCAATTGTAAGGTGCATAGAACCTGGCTTAGCATCTCTCTGTTTGCTTCCTGTCTGAAGTCTGCCATAGAAAAAAGTAAACCATTCAGGAGAAGAACATTCAGGAAAAATACCTCCTGGTTTTCCAAAGAGCCCAAAGATTTCCCCTGTGTGGAGGTCAGTGCCACCTCCCTTACCCCAGACTGCCTTTCTAACCATTTTCTGCTCTTCGCTGGTGGACATGGACCCGGAAGAAAACTACGTGCTGCAGTGACAAATGAAAGAAACTTGTTTCTATTCAAATCGTTACAATACTTGATTTTACTTTGCATTCTTTACATGTGGATTTGAAAATGTGCTGCCCTTTGCTAGCCTGGTATGAGGCAAGAACTCAGAAGCTTTAGGTAACAGAAATTCTTCCAAAATGTTCCATTTAGACTGCCCACTTCTACAGTCTCATGGTACACTTTGGAAACTTAGTATTTCTTTTCTTTGTCTCAGTTGATTTTTCTGATAATAAAAACAATACCTTAAAAAATGTTGGCACCGTAGATCATTAAAAGAAAAAGTAAATTAACAGTGATAGCACACTACGTATCGTTTGCTACATGCTGGGTACTGTTCAAAACCCTTTACGTAAATATTAACTCATTTAATCCTCATACCTCCATGATGTGTTATCCCCACTTAACAGATAAGGAAAACTGAGGCACAGAGAGGCGAAGTCACTTGACCAGTGTCACAGGCCAACCAAGTTTGGATGAACTGGAGCTTGAACCCAGGCGGTCAGGGTCCAGAGTCTGTCTCTGAACTTGAGGAGACATGCCTGTCCTTCCTAATCCTATCCTCAGAGATTGACTCAATTACTAGCTAGTAGACCCTTGTGTGACTCTGACTCTGAATTTGTCCCTGCATGGTTCTCCATAGCACACAGATCTAGGATCCTGCCCAAATTGCACCCCCGGTGTGCTCTCTTTGCACTGACCCATATATTTCAATGTCAGCCCTTAGCGTTCTGTGTCACAGTTCTTGGTTGACATATTTGCCTTCCCTTCCCAATCACAAACTCCTTGGGGACAAGGCTTGTGTCTTCTTGATCCCTCCTTCCCGGCACCTAGAACACTTGCGTGGCTCAACAAGTCACAGAAACTGTGGAGATGGCAATTTTCCTGGCACGTGTTCAGCTGCCATCCTCCGGGGGCAGGGCGTCTCTGTTAGATCCTGGCTGTCTCTTGCTAGGGCCAGATGTGGCCTCCAAATCCTCCTCTGTATACCCCTCAAAGCAGCCACTATAATTCAATAAGAGATGGCATGTGAGCTGAAGCCTGTCTGCCCACCCTGCCATAAATGTTTGCTGAACAGTAGGAACTTAATAAATTCCTGGGCTCACTAGGCAGATGTTCATGAAGTTAATGAAGTTCCAAAATAAACGAGAAAACGTCCTTGGGAATTCACTAAATATCTGGTGATAATATTGATCATTTAGCCTTCTGTCATAATCCTCATAGTGACATTTGTCATTCCTCTTGCTTTTTTTTTTTTTTTGCCTGACTTATTTTACCAACTAGGTCTCAATACTAACAAACTTTTAATAACATACTGTGATCGTGATTGTGGAGGTGGTTATATGAACTTATTCATGTGAAAAAAAATGCCATAGGGTTGTATGGAAATTTGTAAGCCCCTGCCTCTCCCCTCCCCCTGCCAAAAAATATCTGTGCACAAAACTGCTGAGATCCAAGTCAGGTCTATAGTCTCATTAATTGTATTGCATGAATGTCGCTTTCCTGGTTTTGATAATACACTATAGTTGGGTAAAATGTCACCTTGTGGGGAGCTGGGAGACAGTACATGAGACCTCTCTGTGTACTATTTTTGCAATTTCTTGTTAAATCTATAGTTATTTCAAAATTAAAAGTGAAAAAACAAAAACTGCTGAGGCATCCAGTGCCCGGATACCTCTTGGGCTTTGGTCCTTGTGACCTGGCCTTCTAGGAGCGTGGAGGGTCCGTCCATTTATGGGAAGGTTGGTTGCTAGGCTCCATGGAGCCAACACATGGAACAAAACTAACTCCAGCAGGCAAGGTGAGAAGTGAGGGTGACGTGGATCTCAGGGAAAATGGCTCTTTTGGGAACCCCCGATCCACCACTGGAAAAAAAACCCTCCAAGTCCATGGATGGACCCCTTCAGCCAGGGCCAGCTCCTTCAGAGATACCCGTTTGGTTCAAGAAATCCTCTGCCCGTCAACATTTTCTTACAAGACCAGCAGCCCCTTCAAGTTCATTGCAGTCAGCCTGCAAAAAATGATCAGAACCCAGACATTCAAGGGAAGGAGAGACACCACACAGCTTTAGGTAGGCCTGACAGGAAGCGAGGTCTTGGGAGTGGCCTCTTGGAAACTGAAAAGAGAGGGCAAGGCCTGTAGACCCCGATTCTTTTTGGCAGGCTGCAGGTCTTCCCCATCCTAAGCCACTGGTGTCATATAAGTAAATCTTCACGGAATTATTTTGTCTTTTACCAACATACTTTCTGGTTGGAAAATTTCTTCCTCCCCCAAATCTAGCCAACCTGGCATGTAACTGAAAAATTCCATTATTTCCTTAACCCCTCATTTGCTTTTCCAAGAGGTAACTCTAGTTGCTTTGCTTCCTTTGAGAAGCATTTATAACAGCTGGCCCGATATATTTTTAGCTTCAGCTTCCTTCCCCTTCAGGGGAAACTTTTTTAAGCATAACACTGGCCTTCTTGATACTACAGTGTGAAGGGGGCTCAGCGAGATCTCAGACCCGGTATTGCCACTACCTAATCTTTCCCTTCCAAGAGTCCAGAGGTTTCACAGGACTGTGCTTTTCCTCACCATGCTTCATGTTTCTTTTCTGGGGCAACAATCGGAAAAACACCACAGTAAGCAAGAAGTCTGCTGGTTTATTGTGAGTCGGCGGAGATCCCACTGCCTGGGAAAAGTCAATGACCTCCATGGGCCTCCATGCACCTTGGGTCATGAGGCTGTGCCATCCGTCCCCTATCCAGGAGGATTTTCTTAGACCCTAATTCCAGTGAGGGTTATTAAATACTAGATGAGCCAAGTTCTAATTCTCTACTGTAATTCAAAAATAGGATGGATTCTGGCTGGGAAACATGGCTTAGATTGGACTAGCCTGGAAGAGGGAAGAAAGGAGGAAGAGATGAACATGGCTTCTTTAAGACTTTTATGAGCCCTTTAGTCTTATGATTTCTATTATTTCACAAGATTTAGAGTCATAGTCTAACAGTGGCTGCTCCACAAAAAAAAAAAGAAAAGAAAAGAAAAGAAAGAAAGAAAAGAAAAAAAAAATTGGACAAGAAAACTTCTAATCTTGCACTTATTTTTTTCTTTTCTCACTTTTAAGATTTCCAGGGACAAATTCAGGTTACACTGAAGAAAGATGTATCATGAATGTAACTTAAATATATATACGTTATATATATATATGTAATGTATACATAATGTATACATATATATTTGACATCCCTAATATCAGGCAAATTAAACCCTTGAATTTCATGGTTTCAAGTAGGGGTGAATCTTAGTGGCAGTGCTTACTGTCAATTTGGGGTGTATTTTCTAACTCTTAAACACTGTACATACCATTGCTGCCACCCCCATTCTCAACATTCTATTAGGTAAAGTATGGTATCTGAGTATAGGACATCTATGGATAGGTATCTATGGTATCTGAGTACAGGAAATCTCAGGTATAAGTCAATTAAGAGAAGGGTAAGGAGACGAGGAAACAAGGAAGACAGGGGGTTCCAAAATCTGGAAAATGCTATATAGGATTTTCTGACATACCCTGGAGTAATCATTCTTTGCCAAAAGTCTGGACCATTTCCATAGACGAATTCCATGGCTAGAATTAGAGGAACCAATGAGAGCACAGGGTTTGCTTTAGAGATTTGTTTCACAGCCAACCTTGCTGAGATGCATCCTTTCAGAAAAGCCCAGCAAATCCATATGGAGCTAAAAGATTCATAGCAGATTATTTTATACTTCAGTCTTCTCCTCTGCACAGGAAAATGTTGCTGTGCAAAGGGAATTACAGGGCTAAGTGGCATGTTAGATATTCAATTTTGGGGTGTAAATGACAAGGCAGTGTCCATCAAGATCAAGAACACGGCTTCAAAGTCAGATGCTTTGGTTTTCTCTTGCAGCTCCTCCAATGAGCAGGTGTCTGGTGATGGACAAGTTACTTGGCCTCTAAAGCTCCTTTCTTCGTCTATGAAATGGGACTAAATTTCAGTAGGAGACCTCTTAAATGATTTGATCAGGATTGGTAGTTGATGTGTTGATTGTAAGAGCTGTTTAAACCAGGGAATCATAAAAAAGGAATAAGACCATACATATTAACTTAAAGCATGAATACATACATTCATGTGCTGTTTCTATATAGAGTGATGGATGATCTTTCTTTGAGGATAGCACTCCTAACTCTGGCTGCTCTTTGTCTTTCCTGCATAATTCACACCCTGGATGCATGATTGTCTGTGATCTCTTCAAAATGGAAAAAGCATTTGAAGACTTTTGCAAAAAAAAAAAAAAAAGCAATCAGAGCACAGAATCTTTCTGAATTCAACAGATTTTTAAGCAAAACAATGACTATTTCTAAAATATGTAATGCAATTTTGTGCAATTAACTTTTTTATAATTCCTATGTCATCATTTGTTATACTTTTTTAAATGACATATTTACAGTAAGTACAACTGGCATAAACAGATTAGGGAACAAGATCAGTGGACTCTTGGTCCCCCTCCAAGTTCGCTGGTGGGAGCAGAAGTGTACAATTGAATTACAGTTGAGGAGTTGGTGCACCATGGGCATCAGGAAGTAGTCTAAGGGGAGAGTACTGATTGGTCTATCAAGTTGGTTAAGTGAAGATGAGTTGAGAGCTACTTGGGGTTGTTGTGAGGATTTAATGAGAAATGTGTGTAGAGCACTTGCCAGTAGGAGATGCTCAACAAATAATAGCCCTCATTATTATTATTTCTTCACTTGTTGCTAATGCTGATACAGTAAGGATTGCTTCTTCCACCAGGCCAGGCTCTCCAGGAAATGGGGTTGGAATAGGCTCCCTGGGGCAGCCTTATGACAAAGCTCTTCCTACATGCTAAATTGCAATCAAGATGCTTTGACTCAGCCCCGTAAAGAGTTGGCCCTCCACAAATAATCAACATACCCGTAAGGATTGTTCCAGTGATATATCTTAATAAATGCCTTAAAGTGGACTAGAAAAAAAATAAGAGTAGAGTAAGGTAAACATTTGTTGTTGCTTCTTTGGGATCCATTGCTAGCAGGAATAATTTTTTAAATCAGTGATATATATAAGGATTTTATTCAAATTTATAAAAATGATCCTTAAGGGGGGGGGCACCTGGGTGACTCAGTCAGTTGAGCATGTGTCTTCAGCTCAGGTCTTCATCCTGGGGTCCCGGGATCGAGCTCCGCATCGGGCTCCCTGCTCAGCCGGGAGTCTGCTTCTCCCTCTGCCCCTGCCTCTCCCCCCTGCTTCTGCGTTCTCAAATAAATAAATAAATAAAATCTTTTAAAAAATGATCCTTAAGGAACAGAATTGGATTTACGAGAGACAAATGAGTTTATGCACATAGATACGGGCCAGGGAAGTGCGGCTGGTCCCAAGAGTTTAAAATGTTTGGAAGAAAAAGAATGTGGTGTAGTGAAAAGAGCAGTGGGTTGGGAAAGTCACCCCACTTCTCACTCAGTGTGTGATCTTGCAGTCTTGGGGACTCCCACATCGTCATGAAGGTACAAGTTTGGATGACCCCTAAGGACCCTTGTTAGTACTTTCATCCTACGCTTCTAAGGTAGGAGCTGATGAGGATACAGTGCTGTGAGGTTGCGGTGAGCAGGAGAAGAAGGGTGCTATGCCACTGAACATGCTGGGCTGGTGTTAGAGCGGCAGGTGCCTGCCAAAGCCAGGGGGAGGCTCCCCGGATATACTCGGCATTAAGTACACACTCAGCGAGAACCCGATAGGATTTCAGTTCCCGTCATTGTTAAAAGGATGTGAACACCAGTAACTGCTCGCTGGAGTTGGGAAGTTTGGAACTGAAGAGTCCGGTGGACAGGGAATGCCCAGGAACCACTTTTTCGCTCTACCTTTCGAAGTGAGTACCATGTTAGTGCCACGTATCATCTACTAAAAATAAAAAAGATACAAAAGGAATAGGATATGAAGATGTTCGTGAAGAGAGAGAAAAAAAGGTCTCCTAAAGGAAAAGGCAGGGTGATTTAGGCTGGAGTAATAAGGCTAAATAAGGAGTGGTTGGATCATTGAGAAGGACGTTAAAGTGCGTTAATAGGAGGGGCACTATCACTAGTTCCTCGGTCTCTGCCATATAGAAAGAAAAGAAAATCAGCAACAATTACAGGTAAAGATCATGGTGATGATGAGACGCCTGAGCATGTTACGATGACAAATGTGGGTTCGCTATCCTGTCGGAGTTAAAACACATCAGAGGATAGACAGGTTCAGTTGCCCAGCGCCCGCATCACAGATGACCTGAGAGCCACTCTTGCTCTGTGATTGTGGCATCATCTTAAAGAGATTCTTTTGGGAGGAAAGTGAACTGTTTGAAGGTTCTTTGTTTTCAGAGATCTGGTAAACTTTCGGCATGTTACTGGTCTTATTCCTGTGCCATGAAGTCAA
Source organism: Callorhinus ursinus (assembly GCF_003265705.2). Lineage (NCBI taxonomy): Eukaryota > Metazoa > Chordata > Mammalia > Carnivora > Otariidae > Callorhinus > Callorhinus ursinus. Next base: position 29,352,145 of record NW_027397070.1, read on the forward strand.
ATATTTCCACAGAGGAAGTGGGGACAAGCAGCTTTGGGGCTCTGTGTCAAAAGCTACTACATTTTGGATTAACACACACACACACACACACACACACACACACACACACAACAACAACTTTTGCAGTACCCAAGGCCAAATAAAATGAGACGTGCATCCCTCGGTGCCAGTTTCCTGAGGAGCAGTCTCTGAGGGCGTCAGGGGATGGCAACAGCCCCCGACCCTCTCTCACAGAGCCCAGAAGTTCAGCTTCTCGGTGGAAGGATAGTGGTGGCAAAGGTGAGGACACTGAGCGCACTCTCCTAATCTATCATTAGCGTCAAAGTGAAGCTTAAGGGAGAGAACGTGTAATGTAGACAAGTCTCATTCACATGGTGGGTATATTCTTTAAAAATTGTCTGAAATGACCTTTATTTGAATCAAATCATTTTCCGATTGACTAGAACTATGATTTGGGGTACACACTATCTTGGTTTCTAATTAATCTTCATTGGCAGGAACTCGGTTCCTGTGATTTTCTATCAAAGTTAATAATCTGTAAAGTATCTTAAGATAACAAATATTGAAAGGATTTCATCAGTTGATTTTTTGGGGGGCAGTAATGTGTATAATAGTCCTTTTCTTTAGTAAATTGGAACTCTTTAGATGGCTGTTTTTGGTTCTGGTTTGCTGTCTCTAACAAGTCCCATTTATATGGCGTTGGATGGGCAGGGCAGGTGGTGCCCTAAATCCCACCTCAGGCTGCATTTCTAAACATGGAGAGTGCGGACCTCCCGAATACTTTCAGGAACTAGAGAGAGAGAGCTTGCCGAGGAGACATGTTGACGGGAGGGCTTGACTAGAATAATGCCTGGGTCTGTATCCACTGGGTGCCGTGGGAGAACGTTCAAGACTGAAGCGTGTTTGGGAAGTTGGAAGAGTTGGGGGGTAGTTGTTAGGCCTCAGGGAGCTAGGTTGTGGGAAAGGGAATTATTCACATATGTTCATCATTATCCAAGAAATTATTTTGTGCCTGTGATATTGTTATTAACTCTGCTGGTTTTAGCAGCTCCAACTCCCAGAGTATTGTGTGCTCAACCTCAGAGTTGTTGGTTCCCCAAAGTGTGTCTACTTGGGAGTGTGAGCTGAGAACATGATTGAGGCCAGCCAGTCCCTAAGGCCGGATCTGAGTTGCAGATCCTAAATTCAAGGTGAGTCTCAGTGCGTAGCTCACTGTCGTGAAGGAATAAGGATTGTCAGTACTCGGAGAGGGTAGGTGTCTTGCAAGCGAATGATGTGTTGCTTGAAGGCTTTCTTTTCAATGTATGAGATGTGCGAAAAAGAATGGAAAGCTTTGTGTGGTCACAGTTCTTTCCCTAATTTTCTGTGGGTGATCTCTCTCTCTCTAGCTAGAGACAGCTGCTTAATTTTTATTTGCTTTTAGAGTTGTTCTCTTGCTCCTCTTCCCCAGCCACTCAATCTGTATGCAGTTCCGAGAGCCGGCTAATTATGGGGTGCTGGAGAAGCGGTTGCTCAGAGAAAAGCTCTTGAAGCGTTCAGCCGGGACGGCTTGATGCCGAGGTCTCGCTCGCGACCCTCTCCTCGTTCCCGTCCACACGTCTGCATGGGAGCAGCCTTCCATCCTTGTGTGGCTGCAAGAACAAACTTTTTAGAAAGGTCAACACAAGAAACAAGTGCGTTTTCTGACGGGACAGAGCAAGCAGAGGATTCCATGTTTGCTTCTGGGGTCTTCACTCCAGAAACATAACCACAGAGCAGCCAAGAGAAAAGAGAAGTGCCTTTCCTTAACCAAGGCTTTGTCATTTTGGCTGCCCCTGAAATGGCTTAGGAGCAAGATGCTTTATACACTCAGCGGTCAAACTCTCAAACTGGCATGACTCCAAGTGAAAGGGCTGCTAAAATTCCTTGACCCAGGAGATTGCTTTTGCTTGCAGGTCAATGTTTTCAACTCCTCTTCATTATTGAGTAAATAATGGTTTACTTCCAGAGATCCTCCTACCCTGTGAGACCACTCTACCACTCTGGTATGGACTGAGAGAAACAAAGCACTTGAAAAGATAGTTCATTAGGAATCCTGGCTTTTGGGGGTGGGAGGGAAGGATCCTGACTTTGGGAAAGAAGGGTGCAGAGGAGCACCTTCCCCTCTGCCTCTCCCTCTTTTAGATCAGCTTAGACCCAGCCCTTTGGAATCATCCAGATTGGCAAAGATTTGAATGGGCCTTTGGCTGAGCTGTTGGAACTCTAGGAAAAACCTGCTCGATACCCGGATTTCTCTTCAACCTAATGAATCTATAGAATCCCATCCTAATACGCTAGGTTACAGAATCAGAGTCCAGAAAGATCTCAGGCAATATTGGTTGTGGTTCAGAGCACATGATTTGGAGTCAGACCAACCTGGGTTTCAGTCCCAGTTCCACTGATTACTAGCTGTGTGACCTTGGAGAAATGCCTTAACCTCTCTTGGCCTTGATTTCCTCATATTACGAAGAGGGGATTAATCACCACCCACGAGTGATTGTAAAAGTCCTCTGGGTGTTTTCCCTTGAAGACATCCCTCCTGGAGACTTCCATCCTCCTATTTCAGTCCTGGTCTAAAAACTTGTTCTTCATTTTCTTTTAATTTTTTAAAAAATTGTTAAGTAGGCTCCATGCCCAATGTGCAACTTGAACTCACAACTCTGAGACTAAAAATCACATGCTGTACCAACTGAGCCACTAGGTGCCCCTAAAACTAGTTCTCCTTCAGTTCTAGGAAATGTTCTCAAATTTTAAAAATATTTTCCTCTCATTCATTCTGTGTTCTCTTTTTTTTTTAAAGATTTTATTTATTTATTTGAGAGAGAGAGAGAGAATGAGAGATAGAGAGCACAAGAGGGAAGAGGGTCAGAGGGAGAAGCAGACGCCCTGCCGAGCAGGGAGCCCGATGTGGGACTCGATCCCGGGACTCCAGGATCATGACCTGAGCCGAAGGCAGTCACTTAACCAACTGAGCCACGCAGGCGCCCTTGTGTTCTCTTTTTTAGGAACTCCTTTTAATCACATAATAGCTCTTCTCTAATGATACTGTTACCTCCTTAACTTTTCCTGTCCTATTTCCACAATCTTTTTGTTCTACTTGCTGGGTGATTTCTAAGACTTTGTCCTCCAAACCTATTATACAGTTTTTAATCTCTGCTGTCACATTTTCCCATTCTAAGAGTTTTTTCTTGTTCTTTGGCTGTTCCTTTTTGTATTGCATTCGGTTCTTGTTTCATGGGTACCAAAGCCTTTGCTAATAGCTCTGAAGACATGACAGTTGAGTTTTGGAGTCTTTTTCTGCTCCCAACATTGTGCTTCCTTGGACTTTCTTTTTCTGTTTGTTTTGGACCCAGTCTCTCAAGTGAGAAGGTGCTAGAACCTTATACGTGTGAATTTTACCACAGAGAGATCAGGTAGGGATGTGGCCTGGCTGCTTCTACTGGGGGCTCACACAAAATACCAGCTCTAATTCTTTTCTCATGGACCAGTCCATTTCCCCTGGAGGAATCTTTGTCTCCTCCTGGAAGATTCAGGCCTGGCTACCAGGGTCCTAGGGGCTGTTAAGAGAAAGGTGCTAAGATGATAATCACTTGGTTTTATGGGGTGTGGGAGAGAAGCTAAGGGTCTCCTTGTGCCTTAGATATACTTTCTACCAAACCTCCTATTTTGGCCCCTCCCTGCACCCCTGCCTTTAAAGGTACCTGGTTTCTGAGTCCAGAACTTCTTGGGACTCCTGTGGCATGAGTGGTCATGTTTCCCCTTCCTGTGGACATACATGTCATCTTTCTTTGGTCTGCTGTGTCAGTTTTCCCACGTCCTGCTGTTTCCAGCTTCCAAAATATCATTGACTTCTGGTGATACCCACTGTCTGCTTCTTTCATCTCTCCTGAATTCTTTTCCTTCTGGGTTTATGCGTTTGCTGTCATTTTAGTGAGCTTCCAGAAAGAACAGAGGAACATCTGCATAAATTGGAAGTCTGTTTTAATTTGTTTACTTGTTTATGATCTGTCTCCTCCACTTAAATATAAATCCCAAGAAGTCAGAGGCCTGGTCTTGTTCCCTGAAGTATTATTATTGTCCAAAACGCTGCCTAGCATATCACAGATGTTGAATACTTACTGAATGAATGCATGCATGAATGAATGACATGTAATGTAGTTGTACAATGCCTATATCCCACTAAAAAATAATATTTACCCATAACTATTTCTATCTTTGAGGATTAGGCGGTGAAATAAAACTTTATGCTACTCACAGCCATTGATTTTAAATGGGGATAAATCTGCTTTTTTCTTTTAAGTTTTTTATTTATTTTTGTTAAGTAATCTCTACACCCAAAGTTGGGCTTGAACTCACGATGCCAAGATCTAGAGTCGCATGCTTTTCCAACTGAGCCAGCCAGGCACCCTGAATCTGCTTCTTTTAAATTAAAATCTTTAATGGGGTGTACCTGAAATATCTTAACCTCCCCTAGAACTTCCCCTTCAAGTTTGAGATTTTCCTAATGGTGATCTTCTCACAAATCACTGTGGATAACTAATAGGATGTTGCCTGTTTCCGTTAAAGCGAGGGCTGCATTTGGTTGTTAAGAGACTGTTGGAAGTTCCCATGGCCAAGTAGAAGGATTCCTGGAACTTGAGCTTGGTGCCTCTCATTTACAATGTGACCTTCAGCCTGTCAGCCATCTTCCCTCAGTTTCCACTGTCTTGTCTGGAAACTAGACTAGAAATATTGACTAAATGATCCCTGAAGTTTTTTTTTCAGGCTCTAAAATGACAGAATCTGCAGTCCTGCTAATTATGAAGTGTCAGTCAATAATAAATAACCGTCTCTAAGGCCCAGGTCAGACAATAGTGACATCCCAGTGGAAAATGCCTGGTCTTTTCAAATGACAAATCAGTTGATTCATTAGATAATTAGGTATAAAAAGGATGGCTTCTAGACCTGTCTACATATAGACATCCCAGCTGCAGACCTCTCCATAAATGTATTGTCATAATTAAAATCACGGAATTAAAGAAATACAACCCAAACTGATGAACAGGTTTAATTGTAGTAGGGAAAGAAGTCTTCCACAGGTGAAGACTTTGACTAAAGAAGGTGTTGCTTTCTCTAGTTTACAAACAATACTTGATTTCACAGGGATGGCTCTCTCTCTGAGCAGTGAGGCAAAAATGAGAGGGTCCTGTGGCACGCCTGGATTGGTGATGGCTCAACAATGTGGACAGCTAATAGGAGGAGAACAGGTGCACAGAGTGCCCAGACCTGGAAAATGCCGACGTCTGTGAAGATGCAATAGCCCTGGTTCTGGAAACACTCTGATGGCATATGATCATTTTTTGGAGGTCCTAGTTCCTGCTGTGCTTGGGTTACACTGTTCATGCTGTTGTAAAAATCTGTAGCTCTCAACGGTTGGGTTCTGCAATGTATTACTCTGGTGTTAAATGAGGGATAATCTGTTGTAGATCACAGATCTATTATTCTATTCTTCTTTATCAATATCATTGATATGAAGATTAATAACCATCGATATAATATGAATGATGAAGACCAAAAACATCAAGACTCTAGTCTTAGCTTCAGTATCAACTTTCTTGAGTGGCCTTGGACAGTATCTCTCTAAGCCTCTGATTCTTTAACTGATAAAATGGCAGGGGGCAGCGAGGGGAGAGAAGGGTGTAGAATAGATGATTCCTAAATCATATTTTTAAATTCCCTTCCTGCTTTAAAGCTCTGGAATTCTGAGATAATTGGTGGTAAATAAATGAGGGAAACAAATTGCAGCTTTATACCTTCCAGTCTTCTGAAAATATTTTTGGAGGAAGAGCCCAAGAAATGTAGCACCATCATTAAAATTCCATCAGGACCAACTCCACTGGGCACCTAAACAACAGCAACATCTACTTTTCAATAAAACGTTGGCATTTCTCTCGACCAGTTCTCCTGAGGTCTTGCCTCAGGAATGAAAAGCTCTATATCCACACCCAAGAAAGCTCTATATCCACCCCCTTCGGGCACCTGGTGAGGCGGTTTCATTTCAGGAGGAATCATTTTTGAAGCATAGCTTTTCCTTCAGGGAAACATTGTGGTTATCTTCTCTGAAGGAAAAAAAAAAAAGCTACGTTGTTTTCCTTAAGTCTGGGGCTCCTCCAGCATTTTATTTAAAATGAAAAGATCCTGGTTTGGCTTTTTTATGCAGAGATTGCCTGACTCTGCCCTCAGACCACCCACACAAGACCCAAACCATAAGCTTTGTGAGTCATTTGGGGAAAGCCCAAATGGAAAAGAGAGGCTTTCCATGTGGTTGAGCAGGTGATTTCTAATTCAGTTATAAGGAATCTTCATGCATCTCAGATTCACGGATTTTAAATGATTGTATGGAATAGCCAACTTACAGCCAAGAAAACAACATGCACGTTTACCATGGAAGCAAGAGAGCAGAGCTTCTTTGACTTTCATAAATACCCCACTACTGTCATTCCAAAATGGAGGGAGGGCCGGGTGTATTACCACCTCCTCGAAAACGCTCGTTAGTCCTTGAGATACTGTGGTGAATTCATTGAAATTGAAATCACCTAAAATTTTTACTTTTTCAGCACTTCTTCGCCTTCGTGCAAAGTGTTACTTACAATATTAGCACTGCCTTACAGTTCCTCGCTGTTGTGTGCTTCTCGCCCTAGCAGGTGGTGGCTTAATACATAGTAGAAGATACTGATTGTTATCTGGGCAGCCCTCTCTCCTGTTACACTCTCCTCGTCCTCTGTGGCCCTGTTGACTAGTTCAGTGCCCTATGCATAGAGACACTAAGTGTTTGTTGAATGAGGAGGTTAGCTGAACCTCTCTCTTCCCAGGAAGGGAAATTTCAAAAATTTCAAAAAAATTTTTTGAGAGATTTCAAAAGCAGTTTTCCACACATCATCTTAGCGGGTCTTTCTTGATCATCTTTCCTGGTGCCCAGCATATGCTCCTCACACAGGGCACATGCTCAGCAAATATTGGATGGATGGATGGATGGATGGATGGATGGATGGATGGATGGTTGGATGAGGCAGGCAGCATGTGATCCCACAGCAACCCTGGGAAGTAGGTAAAGAGGTATTACCATTATTAGAACTGTATTCCACATGAGATCCTGAGACCCTGAGGAGGCAATGGACTTGCTCAGGGTTTTGGATATTGAGTGTTCAGCGTCAGGGCTGAGAGTCTAAGTCCGCGAGTTCTTTCTGCCACAAGAGGCCCAGTGTAGTGTTGGTCCTAAGAAGGCAGGCTTGCAAGTCAGAGAACCTTGGTCTTGAACCCTGGCTCTTGCCCCTTCCTAGCTGTCTGATCTTTGACAAGTCCCTTACCCACTGCAACTCAGCTTCCTGTCTGTGAAATTTGTGTTGGGCAGGATGGAGGGAGGAATAATGGTAGAACCTGCCTCCGAAGGCATTAAATGAGGACTAAATGAATCAACGTCTACCTATCTGTACCTGACACTTCGTCAGCTTTGACACTTAGTCAGCATTGACACTGATGCTGTGCTTACTGCCATGTGGCCTCTTCTTCAGAGAATGAAGGAACAGGAGAGGGGGTTCTTAGGGATGGGTCTTTTAGGTTGCATTTGGGGAGATGACAGTACAGTATCCCCAGCCTGGGGCTGGTAAGAAAGAAGCAGAGTCAGGAGACAGGGCATCCATTCATCCAGTCACCCTTTCATGAGATCCTTAAATGTGTAGGACAAATGAGAGCATTGGATGAGCCAGGAGTGGGGAGGATGATATAGTTTTGTACCTTCCCTTCTCCAGAACCTTGCCTGTGGTGAGCACCCGGCAGATCCTTTACCCTGACATCCCTGGCTGGCTGTTCTATTGGTATTACAAGACAGACTTTTTAAAAATATGCAGAAATAAATAATGTGGGGAAAATACCTTGTCCAAATGAGAATGGCACTGCATAAATATGCTAATAACATTGTAGAAGGTTGGCTCAGGGAGGGGCTGAGAGATCATCCGCTGAGCTGTAATGGCTTTTTCACTGTCGTGCCCTCAGCTTTTAGAGCATGGAACATGGTGGGCACTCAACACATATTTAATGAATAAATTAATTAAGTCACCTAGTCCATGCCCTTGTTTTGCCTATGAAGAACCCAATGTTACCCAGCCATTTCATTATATTTGAATTTCTAAATATAATGGAGGTACTTAGAATTTTCAATAAGAACTTCGGGCAATCAGTATTGCTTACCAATGTCAGGACAAAGAAAGAGAGGGTCTCATGAGGAGTTCTGGGCACTGAAATCTAACGGTAAAGAAGGTGATTCACATGCCCTGACCCTCCAGAAAATAGAAATGAACTGTGAACACCAAAATGTGTGAGAGGAGGGGCACCTGGGTGGCTCAGTCGGTTAGGCGTCCGACTCCTGATTTTGGCTCAAGTCATGATCTCAGAGTCATGAGATCAAGCTCTGCATTGGGCTCCCCACTCAGCAGAGGGGGGGGGAAGGGAGGACGGGGGAGTCTGCTTGAGATTCTCTCTCTCTCTCTGCCCCTCCCCCAGCTTGTGCATGCTCTCGCTCACTCCCTCTCTCTCAAAAATAAATAAATAATCTTAAAAAAAATAAAATGTATGAGAAGAAAGGAAAGACCAAGTTGAGTCTGAATCAAAGGAAGAGGATTCTGATTAGGGCAGAGAAAACTTTGTCAGTGTAAGGATTCTGAAAGAGCAAGGAAAATACTCTTTTTGGTATGACATACCATGGTGGAAATTTATCTCTTGTAAATCTGTGAAACACTATCAAGTAATCAGAGATATTTTTCATACCGTCCATAATATGCTGAAAATGATCCGTGAATGTCATTAGATTGGCTAATACTTTGAGTTGATTTTTCCATTAGCAGTGTGGATTTCCATTTGAGGTATTCTTACTCTGACAACTAATAACTAATATTTCTGTAGCACTTTACACTTTGCAAAACCCTTTTATGTACATTAAATGATTGGACTTTTCCCAACAATCCCATGCTGTATCCTTTGATATCTAATATTGGGGGAAACTGAGGCACAGAAAGTTATATGACTTACTACCCAAATCCCAAATTCTTCTCACTCTAGCAGGCTGCTTTTTGTATGGTTGATGCCTATCCCAGCATCAAGAGAACAGGTGTCAAGCCAGCAGGTCAGAGCTGGGCATATAGGCAGTATCTTAACCTTGAATATGCACATCTTAAAATCAGATCCTGATTCTGTAGGTGTGAGGTAAGGCGGGAGAGTCCAGCCTTTCTGCGGAAAAATAAAAGGCTCCAGGTAATGCCAGTGCTGCTGGTCCATGGATTTAGAACACAGTTGTTGCTGTTTGTGAATCAGTTATGCTTTCCACCAGCAGAATTTCCAGACTTAGAGAAAAGATGCTCAGAGCTTCCTGCAGCTGATTCACGTTCAGGGAGGGCCTCCAGCTGACCCCTGACCCTCTCTTCCTACTCAGCAAGAGTGAAATGGCCACAGCAAGAAGCAGGCACTATTGTTCAGGAATAAAAACATGTGTCAAAGGAGTCTTCAGAAAGTTCTGCTCAGGTATCCTTCAGGTTGGAATTCTGGAAGCAAAATATCATTTATTTTACCTGGAGGGCAGGGCAAGAGTGATAAAATCCTGAGCTGAAGAGCCTGAGCAGAATTCTGCATGTTAATCCAAAGCAAACAGGACTTGTTTGGTAGGAGAAGCAATGATTTGTATGTTGTCCTTTAAAAGCCACTTGAAAAGGAAACAAGACGTCCATTCTTTGTGGGCATCTCATTAAGACCAGGCAGAAACATCATCCAACCTGGGGAAGTTTGCAATGTCTAGGATAGTGGACAGAGTTTGGGGGGACACTCAAGCAAAAAGATAGCCCAAGACGATAGTTCTCAGCCTGGCTAGCCATTACAGGTACTCGGGTGCATTAAAAAGTATGAGTGCTCTGACCCCACTACAGGGATTTTCTCTTACTTGGGTCTGGAGTGGGGCCTGGGCATCAGGATTTTTTTAAAGGGTCCAGCAAGGTTGACTGTGTAGCCAAGGTTAAGAACCACTAGCCTAAGGCAAAAATGTGGCAAATGTGACAAACATCCCCCAAGATGGGAGGTGGAGTGAAGAGTTTGTATCAATATATGCACACAGTGGGTTCTTATTATTTGCAACTGTTAAGTTCTATAAAATCACTGTGAGCACTGGATTAACAAATCCTGAACCATTGCTTCTGGGGGAGATAGAGGGTGATGTTCCTGCAAGCCTCACAACATTTTCATCAACCAATCAATACAAAACTTTGTTTCATATGTGTTTAAAGACATCTTATGTCATATATATTGATGCATTAGCCTTGAACTCAAGGCCAACAGCATTATAACTCATGCCTCAATGAAGCTTATCTAACACATGTATTTTCTCTGTAAGGCACATCACAGCCTTCTTGCACTTCGGAACACCAGAGAACACCTCAGCACTGCTACGCTTGGGGGCCATTAGAAATAGCTTTAGACATCAGAGTGAGAGAAACATGGCACTACACAGGCCTGGAAAAGGCCACTTGCTTACAGGACGAGAGCCAACACAGGAAGGCAGAGCCTCAGTAAGGGATCATGTGCATCAGGGACTCTGGTTTTTTGCCACTCTGAGCACATCCATGAATGACCATGAAAATGCGATGAGTGTCGATTTGGGGCCTACAAATAAAGTTTAGCAAATCGGAGAATTCACAAATATGGGATCTGTGAATACGGAGGATCCACAGTAGATAAGACAGGTAATAGGAGAACAGACGACACGTTATACAGTTGATGTGACAGGTGAGGGGGACCCGGAAGTCGGCAAGGAGAAAAGGGAGGCGACCTATGGATCTGAGCTGGCCGCCTGGGTTCTGCCCAGCCCTCCTGATCGCCCTGTGGCCCCTCTCTGTTGTCAGGATCCAAAGTCTCCAGATAGCCCTTCCCATCTCATCTCCGATAAGAAATGAATGCTGTTCGACTCCTGTCCTTAAACTAGAACAGTCCCGGGGGCTGAATTATGCCAGGAACCTCGTGCCTGCAGTGTCTCTGGAAGTCTTTTATTGCAGGACTGATTTATAATACCCAAATAGATGAGTTGAGAGCAATTACGTAAATGCTGTTTCTCTGGGGTAGAGAAGAACAGTATGGTTTAAGTGAAAAATGCAGTGCCGAGTCAAAATTTCAAATCGGTATGTGTAATTACAGACCACAGTAAATCAATTTTACAAACACAGTACCAATATCACCATGTTCCAACATCCACAGGGGCTGCCTGTGACAGTTTGGAATCCAAGAAGATACTGAAGGTGAAGCAAAGCAGGAATTGGGTTGTGTGTAGCCTCCATAGCTTGTCTTGAATCACATGGTGAATTCAATCAAATATAATTAAGAAGCCAGGAGAGCCTAAACCATTCAATTTCTCTTAATTAACAACAAAAAAAAATCATCTCATTAGCCATGTAAGCTCAAATTGTGGGGTTTTTGAATGGTTATTTGTGTGTATTATTACATTTGACATTTAGATTGAATGCTTTAATGAAAACAAGAACCAATTCGCTAATCAGTAAATTGCCCTGCGAGTCACAATGCTGAGAAACTCCAGTTCTCATTCTTCTATCAAGTAACTAAGTTAAGAATTAGTCAGGACCACATAATACATTTCTAATTATTTATCACCCTTCTCCTAACACTAGAAAGAGAAGAAAAAAGATTTCAGCTTGATCAAGGCAGAGTTCAGAGTTTCACGCCCAGAGAAATCCTGGCACCAGTCGTGCATTTGGCTGGGGCTGAGCTGAGGCCCGGGTGGCAGGACTTATGCATCTAATGATGCCAGTCCTTGCCTAATGAGTGCCATGACATTTAAGAGCCACGTCGCCCTCTTATCTGGGAGCCTTGAAGTTCCAGCAGCAGACTTTGCCTAAGGTTCAGCTCAAGGCAGGAGTTCATAGACAAGGTTTTAGAATATCCTTTGTGAGCCCCTTTCAAGGGATTGACCTGCTTCTCTAGACAAGTGTTGCTAACAGTGTCAGGATGTAGAAGTCGCCGATGATTTGTTCAGTGACTCTGCCATGGCCTTGGGACTGGTGATGGTCTAAGGGGGGCTGAGTTGTTTAATCATGAAACCCTGTCTGTTTGCAGTTCCATACTAGGATTGCTTTTCTGGTACCCATGCTCAGTGAGCAGCCCTGACGTCATTAAACCCAGGATGGACATTGCATTTTGTAAAGCTAAGAAGTACCTCCTGGGTAGGCCTGTGAGCAGTTACAATTTGACAGTTGTCTTTTAAGAAAGGGGCAGGAGAGAAGTTTTGTCATCGAGGATCTAGTTTTCTGAGTGTCTCCACTTTCTTCCTGAAACACAATGACCGGGGCATTGTTATGGGTACGTCGGAAAATGAGAAAGGAGATGCCCTCTTAAATCCACTGTTGGCCACTGGCTTGACTCAATTACTTACTCTACTTGGTGTCATCAACAAAATGATCCAAATTCTGCATCTCTGTCTAAATTCATTTCTGGATTTCATCTCTTCAGTCTCTATGTGGGTAGAAATTCCATGGACAAGCCCCAGGGTTGAGGGTATGTAGATATAAATGTAGATAGGAAAAGAAACAAAATGCAGGAAAGTAGAAGTAAACCCAGTATGCAGAAACTTTAGAAGTGGCTGGGTTGATCCCTCAGTCCCTTCAGTTGGCTTAAACATCTGCTTCCGTGGTGTCAAATTACTTCCATAATTGATGTCATTGGTTTTGATGAGATGGAATGAGAGGATTTGGGCAGTTTCCTTTTAGGACTGCTTGGTTTGAAGTTAAACTTGTGAGTAAGATTCAACCAATTTCTTTAAAATGTATATATTGGCTTCTTGTCTAACTTATTTCATAAATAATGACAATATAAAGTCAAATAGCCGTTATCTAAAATAGATTTTCTACTGGATGACACCCAGTTTTGCCATTATAGAAACTGACAAAAGAGGACAAATGAAATGTACCAAAGATTAATGCAGCAATAAAAGTCTGCCAAAAACATCCTAATTTACTTCTTAAAAGCCCAAATGTTTAAGTGATAATGTGAAGGCAGAAACATACATCTTTGCTCTGCCCAAAGGCTGAGCCGTCTGGAGAATAATAAGAGCTGACATCGGTGACAAGGACTCGCATTATTGAAAAAGTCTCTCCGGGTGCATTTCCCTGCATCAGAATGCTTTCATTTCAATACTGTATGAAAATGAGATTTAATAAGGAAAAAGAGATTTGGCAGTGTGTATTTGTCAACCTTGTTGCAATGTTCTTTGCGGCTTTATCTTCTTCCAGAGTCTCCATTTGTTTTGTTTTGTTGCTTAGGCAAGTGTACATTTTCTCTTTCCTGAGAGTGTGTGGCTTCCTCTTTGGGCTCGTCGAGAACACCCCATCCACCAACCACATCTTTGCTTTGTGGCATGTTCTCTCTTCTTCCCCCAGAATGAGGTGGAGTCTGAAGCTGTTTTGGGGGAATCATCTTCTGGTGTCCAGATGTTGTGAGCACTGGTTTTCCAAACCTTTGAACAAGAAGCAGAGAGCAAGCATGCAGAGTTGAGGCATATAACCTTCTAGATTTGCTTTTAATCTATTCCCTGAGGCAATGATGGCATAGCATGTTAATTTTAACCTTAGTAATTAATAACCCCATTCCTCCCTCCTTTTACACAAATTTGTACTTGGCCATAAATGTGAGTGGTGTTATTTTGTCTTTTTTTGCATGATGTCACTGATCAAACACTCTGGTTTTGTTTTTGTTTTGTTTTGCTTTTTAATGTATTCTTGCAGTACTATTAATCTTTTCTTCCCCAAAGATTCCTGCTACAGGGCCTCAGATTACTGGTTGTGGCACCACAAAACCAACTAAAGAAGAGGAATCCAGGGTCTAGTATCATTTCCCCACCACTGAGCCTCTAAAATGCTGGCTTTTTTTTTTTTTCTTAAGCAAATGCCTGGAATCATTCATGCAAGTGGTGTTAACAGAAGTCTACTCTTTGAAAATGGAAAACCTTTAGTAGCAGTTCCTTAGATGCTCTGAAAGTACTCTCGAGAAATTCTTGGATGGCACCTGAAAGATGCCTGATAAGCAGGCCTTAAATCTAAAGGAATGAACAGAAACACTCCCCCAGTAACTTTGAAACAATAGCCGAAGCTATTTTGTAGCTGGCGGTGGGTTGAGTTTTTTCTCCTTTAAACTGGACAAGTATCAAACCATCTCCTACAGCAAAATTTAAGAATATGATGGGAGCCCTCAAATTGGTGTATTCAGCAAAGGTTCTACAGATACTCTGAATTTCTTTTGGGAGTAAGTCTAGAAAACATTGTTAAAGTTACACGATTAGCAACTTATACGTAGAATATTCTATAGGCTTAGTCATAGAGTGTTGACATATGCAGCGTGTATCGCCAGAGTAGGGAATGGCCTAGGACCTTTCAGTTTAGGAAAGAAATTTGAAGTTAATAGTTTAAAATAATATGCCAATGTTTGGTTTCCTCATTCTACTTCTTAAAATCCCTAAATTAGGATGAGTTGCTTTTTTACAAAGTTTACTCTCAATTCGACTAAGTTTTATCACGTGAGCATCTAGAATTTGAAAATTTTAATGAAGCACACATTTTTCTGTGAGAGGGCAGCTTGTTGAATTAGAAATGGAGAGACTGGCTTAGGAGTAAAAAAGATTAAAATTTCCAATCCCATCTATGTGGCTGAACTCATAAGGGCATGATGAGGAGACAAAACTCAACTTTGGATTGAGAAGACAGGCTTATTTGGTTTGAGGAAAGAGGGTGCTATTAGGAATATGGGAACATCTACTGCCTTTATTCAAAAAGAAGTCAGCTTTTAGAGTCTAAACTCTAGAACAAAATGTTAAGCCTATAAGGAGTTGGAAACACATAGTGGGAGCAAAGCAAACAGCTGGTGGATGGGATTGGAGGAAATACTCTGACGATGAGAGAGGTGTGCAGAAGACTTCGAGCATGACAGTGCCCAAGGCTGCCTATACTGCCCATGAAAACCTCACTCAGCAAATCAGAGAGCAACAATAATCATCCCTATCATTTACTGAGTTTGGGCCTCAGTTTTTAATATAGAAAAAAACCGGGGTCCCCATAAAATAGGAATTGTACTCTGAATCTGCTGATAGAAAAAAGTGACCAAAAGAGCTATGAATTCAGCAACATGTAAATTAATTTGTCTTTTATTAATGTTAATACTCTGCATATATATAAAAATGATTTGCAACACAATATTTTATTGATGAACAAAGTGTGGTGCACATAGGGATTTTAAGGGACTTTCACTACCCAGGGGCCCAGAGCTCATGACTTAGAAATTCTTGAATTACCTTTCAGGGGGCTTCCAGCTCTGAAATGTTATGAATCTAGGCTCCTAATAATAATTTTTAAAGCAGAAATTACATTCAGTGGATAAGTTTCAGGAGAAGAGGGAAGTATGCAATGTATCTTTGAAAGATCTCCATTAAAGTTTGTTAGGATAAAGTTTCAGTGACAGTGGAGTTCAGTTAGCTGGACTGTTCACCTGTAGGGATCACTTCTCTCCTCGACAGTGAGGTATAATGCTTAACCTGACAGGGAACCAAAGAGCTCATTGGGCAAGGATCCCCAAACTTCCTCTTTCTACAAGCCCTATTATTTGTCACATTAGAAAGCAGAAAAAGTAGTTCTACCTAACTTTCTTAAAAGAGTCTATCTGAAAAAGCCTTTCACTGAATTTTATTTCAGTAACTAAACATCGAGCTGAAGTCAAGTTTGGTCAAAGGAAAGGGGTAAGAAATCTGATTTCCAGGCTTTAAAAAAATACTTAAAGGAACAGATCCCAGAGCCAGGTATCGTATCTTCCTCTAAAAAGACGTTGACAGCAAAGATGTTTCAAGATGAAAAAGAAATCATAAGGTTAAATGAGGTCAGAGAAGTGGGCTAGCCAAGAATGGTATGGCAGAGTTTATTGCCAGATATAAGACCCTCTGTACTCACATCACATGGCTCCACGGCTGTAGCAAGATTATTTTTAGCTGTTTTTTCCATATTTCAACTAGACTTATTCAGTATTTGTTATTTATTTTTGGTTCACGTGAATTTATAAATGCTCCCCAAATCACAATATTTTATTGGCATACATATGTATTCACACATGGATATGTGGACATTCCTGAAATTTCCTATTAGAAGACATAAGCAATATTGAACCTATATTTCCTTCTAAAAATAATAAGCAATATTGAATCTATACTGTACACTATATTAAGTTTTAGCTTCAGTTTTTCAAGAGCAAAAGAGGCACAACCTTGCTCCCCTGGGTAATTTTTAGTAGGATTTTCAATATAATGAATCCACCCAGAAACACGCTGTCCCTCCCCTCTCGCTATTATAAAGTCACAAATGCAGTATAAATTCAGGACTTCAATTCTGCTGGAACCTGTCAATTTCTAATCTATATTGAGATTTTTTTTTTCCCAAGGTGTACTTAATTCTGCAGTGTTCGAATATACCTGGGGGCAGCTTCAGTCTGATTGAAGCCTTGGCCGTTGTCTGCTGCGGAGCAGTCAGCAAGCGGGAATATTCTAAAGGTCCGCCTCTAGCTAGAGTCATTCTGGGACAGCTAACAGAAGATTGTTTTCACTGCTCTCCCTCTCTACTCAGAGGAAAAAGGAATTTTTATTTATGTATTTATTTTTGCTTGAATATCCATTTTCCCTCAATTTATCACCACTTGAGGTGAGTTCTTTTGGTTAAAAAATAAAATGGAGTTAGGGGACAACCATCAACCCTCTGCCCCTGGCCACCTCATTAATGCCACAGTGGTGTGGCCTATTTTCTGCACACTGCCCATGGCATTGATCATTGCCTCTGCCACTTTGTGCTGAACAAAGCACCCCAGCACACGAAGTAACACCAAAATTGGCCTTGTGGTCAAAGCCTCTACCTAGTATCTCTACCTGAAGAATTGTCTTCACCACAAAATGGCACTTTGGGCAAGTCACCTGTCACCTGCCTCTGTCTCCTTCCTACAGGAAGATGAGCCTGTCTTGCCTCAGGGCCTTGGTTCTCTTTGGAGAAATGAGGCATTTGCCCAGCATGACTTTGCTCTTATTGAGGTGTGGCACCCTGCCTGGGTCTAAACGCATGGCCCTCTCTGCAAATCGGAAGCTTAGTGTGAGACATTTTGCTTGGTTTGCTAGAGAAGGTTGACTCCTAAGGAGACCTTGCTGTTTTGGTGTCAGCTGTGGGAGTCTTTATGATACAGACAGGGTGGAGCCTGTAGTAGAAAGTTCCTGGGAAAAGGCCCTGGCACCTCAGCTATAATTGATTTTTTATTAGAGGCAGAGGCCAAGTGGATGCCAGATCCCCTGTGACATCAGTCAAGCTCAGGAATATACAAGGACATGGGTGTAGTTGTCTATGAATAAATCCCTGTGAGTCCCATTAAGTTAGGTAACTACTGTCTTGTACCATTCTAATACCCAGTGGATTCCTTGGATATCGACAAGCATCCCCAAGGATGCCCATCCATGGGGAGGTAGTGTGGCGTTTAAGAAAACTTTAGGCGGAAAGATGCAAATGGGCTCCATCCAAATACCATATTTGGGGTATTGTTCTCAGTGTCTAGAGATGGGGACTCTCTTAGCCTCACTTAGGACTAACCTCTAACCAAGCTAGGTGCTAAGGGTTCTGCCAGTTCAAAACTGTGTGTCTCTCTTTAGCAAGGCCCATTTTTATGGTTTGGGGCTTACTCTAATCCTGGCTGTAAGGAGGGGCCCCCAGGTCCACTTGAGGCATACCTGGCTGGCACCATTCAGAGCATCCGTCAGAGAGTCTGAAACGGTTGCCAAGATATCAGAAAGCTAAGATGTCTAAGCTGGACCATCCCGGCACTCGGTGCAGCCCTCAACAAGTCTGCCCAATTTTATATAAATACTTAGGCATGAAATGGATTTTCTGGATGTCTGGCTTTTCTTCCTATTGGCTTCTCTCTTCATTTTTATTGCTGCTTCCTTTTTATTTACTTTTTTCTTTCTGCTTTTTTTTTTCCTTTTTCTCTTGCTAATTCTGATCCAGCCAGGTAGCAATGCGTTTTCCAGGGAGCCTTTTTCAATAGTTTCTTCCCTAGTCTATTTAGTGGAAAAGCAAGCTATTTCAGCCTGTTAGGGTCAAAAAAACTTTTTTTAAACAATATTCCCTTTGCATTTTTTTTAAGTCCAGTGATAATTCCTTGCCTTTGATAGAATCCACCTCAGGCGGGAATCTCTCAGGTTGCAAATAGTAAACTCGGCAGCTCCCTTTTTGCCTCCCTGTTTTATTAATAAAGAAGCTTCTAGCCCTTCCAGCTGCCCCCCTTTCACACAAGCTGCCCCTTCTGGCTGCATGAAGCCACATGGAAGGAAACATTGACAACAGAGATGTGAGCCCCATTGCTCTTGGGGCCTGGTTGATGCCAGCTGACCACGAGCTACCTTCCCACACCCACCACTGCCCCCAAATACACTTTCTGGAAACCCCCAGCGTCTTGGCTCTGGTCTTTCTCTTTGAAGTGGGGGTAAGGTAGTCTGCTGCTCAGGTCTTTGTGGGCTGGGCGCTGCTCAGTCTAACACAGAGCAGAACTTCTTACACTGTGGTGTCAGGTCTGCTTACTAAAAAACACAGGTTAACACCAGCAAAGAAGTACTTGTCCAGGCCTGGGAGACCAAAGACCTCACTGTAGGGGATACGGCCTGAGATGGAACTTAATGGCTTCCCTGAAAAAATGTTTAAAAATTCATGTGGCTCAATTCCATGTGCCCATGGCCGCAGTCAAAACAACCTGGACCTGTCAGGAAGCGGGGCTGAGAGAATGTTATGAATAGACTTATTTTGTAAAGTTTTGACTCTTTACATGCCCAGAAAAGTCCACCGAGGGTAACGTCGGCTCTCCCGACTTTGATTCTGGTGAAATCCCTCCCTCAAAGGACCTCCATTTAATTTGGCTAGTTATGGGAGTTGTGTTGCTTTTTCCTTGTTTTCTGGAAAAGAAATGTTAGAATGGGGGCCGCGCAGATGTGGCCCACTGCGCGGAAGTGTCGAACCGCGGGGGGAAAGCATTCCCAGCTCGCTGCGAGCGCCCCACCGGCTTCTGAATGAAGGCCTTGTTACCTGGCACTGTTTCCAGTGTGAAGTTTGGCGTTAACCTGTGAAGCCCAGGGAAAGAACCAACCCTTTCACACACGGCTGCCCATGTCCTGTACAGACCCTGAGGTCCGCGTCCACACTGTGGCCCTCGCGGAGCCCGCACCCCTCCGGAACTGATAGATCCCCTGCTTCCTGGCTGCAAGGCCTAGTCCACCTTCTAGTTCAGCCCCGCAGAGATCCCAAACGGTGACCAGCCTGCCTGCCCTTCAAGGAGTCCACCCTAATGACATGGGTAACGTTGGGTTCTGGGGGTTTCCAAAAGAAAAAAAAAATTGTCCAGGACATGTTCTTTTCGCTCTTGGCAGAGGACCACTTTGCCAGGCTGTCGAGCCTCGCCTGATTTATAGGCCTCCTGCCATGGATCCTGATTTCTAGAGTTAGAACAAAAACCAGATCCTGACCCACAGAGGCTAACGCCAAATGTGTGGGCACTGTAGGTTTAGCTTCCTTGGGGAAACCCAACCCACCAAGAGGTCCAGACAGCATCCTTTTTAACCCCCTGAAGGGAAGGCCCCTGCCAGGCCTGTATTCAGCCTGCAGGGACCACTGATAGAGTCGGCAGATAGTTAGCATCATCTCTCAGGGTTAAAAGGTATTGTGGGTTCTCTGTGGCCCAGGCTAAAGTGGGGGGAATAACCTATTTCATTTTATTTTTTTTTTCCAGTTCTCTCAGGCCAGGCACACCACAGCCCTTTGAAACGATCTGTGTCCCTTACCCCACCCATGAATGTGCCAAACCAGCCTCTAGGACATGGATGGATGTCTCATGAGGACTTACGAGCTAGAGGACCCCAGTGCCTCCCATCCGATCATGCCCCCCTGTCTCCACAAAGCAGTGTAGCCTCTTCAGGAAGTGGTGGGAGTGAACACTTAGAAGATCAGAACACTGCTCGTAACACATTCCAAGAAGAAGGTAGTGGTATGAAAGGTGAGTGACTAAATGAGAAACCACTGGGAACAGAGTCCGTCCCTTTATTTGGAGTCAGAAGTGTAAAAAGAGAGGTAGGTAGTCAGCAAGAGAGGAGCCCAGCCCCCTCCCCAGGCTTGTGCATTTGACCCAGCCCTTGCAGAGCTCCATGGTCAACCACGGCGGAAAGGGCTCTGATTCCCCTTCCAGGGTATCTCGCCAAAACCTGGGAAGCAGGAACCAGAGCAAGAGAGGTCAACACTCCTTTTTTTTTTTTTTTTTTTTTTTAATGCAGTGACTTACAGGCCATTAAATGAGTCACCACTAACAGTGATAGGATCTACTGTGCATGTACATTGCTCAACCTGTCCTGTTTGGAAAGGCGCTGAGCTACTCCAGCCTTTTACCTCATTGGCCGTGGCCAGGGAACCGTCAATAATTTAGCAACACAAACCACAGGATCTTTCTTTTAAGTCTCTCTTAGTGCAGAATTGTAGTCATGCTTCCTTTCTCTCTCCCTTTTCCTTTGATATCGGAAGACACTTTTAAACCCTTTCCCCTGCATCTGTTTCAGGGACATGAATAAAATACCACTGAGAATCTCTGACAGTGTTTTAAGCCTGATAATGGATTTGCATACAGGTGATAAAGGCCTTCTTGTGCAGCATAAATAAATGTTTGTACATTGCCCTGTAAATCTTTCCTCTTCTTAAGCTACTCGTCAGGAGATAGAAATTTCCAAATTACCCACGATAGGCTCAAAGAGGATACGTGCATTTTGTATTTTTAGACACCAGGTTGTTCGAAGTCTGGGAAGTCCTCGGGAAGGATGCTCATCAGAGATCCAGGAATAACAATTTTAGGTGGAGAAACAGTAACTAGCCTTGCTTCTGGGAGTACAGTACTGAGTGGGGCTCTGAGAACAGCCTTCTTTGTTGGCATCCAGAGTCCTGAGGTTTTGCTGTCTCCGACCTTTCCCTCGAGAAGGATCAGTGTTGAAGTAGGAGGCTCTCCACCGAGTCCCCTCCCCGCCATGGAAGCATGGCACAGAAAGACGCCCATGACCACCCAGGGCGAGAGCGCCAGGCTGATGCAGGGAGCCTGTTCATTAGGGGAATAAAGCTGCCAGGAAGTCGCTTCCCTGGTGCATTCCTTGAATATTCTCTCCCTCGGTGGCAGGCAGGCCCGTATGCTCCCCATGCCACCCCCATCCCATGGTGAATGCCCAGAGTGAGTGGGATGTGTCTTGATGCTTTCTTCTGCTGATACAAGTGGGTCTTTTAAGGTGTTTAACAGACAGCACAAACAATGGCTCATTTTGGCATGGAGGGGATGTGTGTCCTCTTTCTCTTTCACAGTTTTTGAGGGAATGTGTCATAATTTTGGAGACCTAGCAAAACTCATTTCTGAGTTCATGCTACATGGTTATGTGCTCAAGCAGCTGAGCCCCAGGTGATGGGTAGCAGATGAGCCTCAGCCATGCTTTAGGGAAGCCAGCAGGTCATCTGTCATTGGGGCACCCAAGTACCTGAGGGACCAAGGGAGGCAGGGCCAGCCATTGCTCTGGACTAGCTTCTTCCTAGGCCAAGTGGAGTGTCTGGGCAGCATGTTTCCAAGAAAGTGTATGTGCGGTTCTAATCGGTAACTGTGGGAAGGAGGCCTTGGCTTTTGTGTTCAAGGGCAAGCAGGGTCCTGCAGGAAGGCCATTCTCTGGGATACAGACCTCTCCCAGAGAGGAATGTTGGTCCTGTCTCATTATAAGAGGTTTGCTTTCTTTCCTTTCTTCCTTTTACATTTCTTTCTTTCTTCCTTCCTTCCCTCCATCCGTTCATTCGTTCTTTATTTCTTTCAACTTTAATGTACACCTTCAACATCCTCCCAAAGTAGGTGAAGGTGTGCTCATTATGTGCTGTCATTTTGAGGTGAGAAAAGAATAATGAGAGCATGTTTTTAAAGAAAAATGAATGACAGAAAAACTGAATAAATTTCTTATTGCTGTTTTATAATAAAAGCCAAAATATTCCAAAGTTCAGGGACTATCCCCTATGTAAGCATCTTCTATTCTTTTCTTTAGAATTGATAAGAATTTTCTCCTTCAGAGATTCTTCAGTCAGAAAGTGGCATAGATAAGCTCTTACATCCAAGATTTTCTTTATAGGCCCAAGGGATATGGTCAGAAAGCAGGCTATTTGGTGACTGGATAAAACAGAGGACTCTTTCCTATATACACCCCCCTTCTGCTGACCTATCCAACTGTCCTGTTCCCAAAGAATTGGATTGGGATTCAAAATATAAAGTCCTTAGCAAATTAAAGGGCAAAACCTATTTGAAAGAAAGCATGAGAGACAACGAAGTATTCTGTTTGTGGGAAAAAGTATATTTGCAGTTGAGCTGATGGGTCAAGCTGTAGAAACGTCCACACCTGAAAACAGCGGCATCCCAGAATGTTGGGGGCCAAAGGCCACCCCCCAGCCGTGCCTGGATATGGCTTCTTGAGAAGGCCACTGCTCGACTCTGTCAGGAAAGACTATACAGGGTGGCCTCCCGGACAGCACCCAAGAGGCAGCCCTCACCAAGCCCAGCCCAAGAGTTTCTCATTTGATTCCCAAGTCCAAGAGTAGACACCGTTTGAAGTTTCCAAATTAACTTATACTTTCTGAGAAGTGAAATATGAAATCAAATGAAGTGCTTCTAAAAAGAGCCAGCTTTTCCTCTCGGATCCACGCCTCTTTCTTCCGTGTGACCAGGTGCTTTGGCAGGAATATCAGCCCTGTTAGGCTACTTTGTGGTCCACCTCAGGATGCCATCCATGAATTGCTATTTTTCTAAAGTTTTTCTAAAAGCCTACTTTACAGAAACAACAAGGAATCTGTAGTTGAATTTGGAGGAGTTCCAAATCTCCAGAGGATGCAGCTCAGCCCTCTCCCTGCACCTTGGGGAAAGAATAAAAAGTCACCATAATTGAGCTTAATTTAGTGTGATTTCATCTTTCTTGCCAACAGATGTGCATACCTGGCTGAAACACTGTGTTCATCTATTCCTTACTTTTCATCTGGACAAAGTAGCCAGGTTTGGCTACGAATGTCCCTTAGGAATGTGCCTCTTGGGTCAAGAGTGTGAAATAAAGCTTCACGGCCCAGCATTCTTCTTTTAAATTTTTCACAAACAGCGATCTCGCCCTCTTTTTGTCTTGGGGTCAGCACCCTGCCAGGGATCGGGGCAAAGTTCTCTCCCAAGTAGACCAGCTTGTGTTCTCAGAGGATTAACATCATCTGCCTGCTTTGCTTTGTTTTTCCTTTTATAGTAAATACCCATCCTGAAGATGTA
The DNA here is from genome assembly GCF_003265705.2 of Callorhinus ursinus. NCBI lineage: Eukaryota > Metazoa > Chordata > Mammalia > Carnivora > Otariidae > Callorhinus > Callorhinus ursinus. Next base: position 29,375,599 of record NW_027397070.1, read on the forward strand.
AGTCAGCTCCAAAGGACAGATTGGATGTCCCTCGGGGTAGGGATCTCAGACTAATCTCACTCAGGCTAAAGCAAGAACAGAATCAGCTACTCGATGAGAAATTAACGAACAGAAGTGGGAAACAACAGGAATATGAGAGTTTCCCCCCCTTAAACATGCCCCGTGGAGGCAACTGGTTAGACCTCTTTGGCCCAGATATGCTGATTGTGGTTGCTAAATTCAGTTGTCCTCGTTGTTGGCAAAAAACGTCACAGTGACTTATCCCGGGGGAGAGATTCATGATTCCCGGGGTGGTCCTCAATTATAATAACCTCCTTTCCCTCGGCATCACATGAGTGGAATGTGCTCTCTTACTTTTTCTCTCATGCAAAGCCTTCAGGTGGCCAAGAGGAGGAAAAAAGACATTCCCATAATTTCCTGGAAGGAGAAAACCTAGAAGAGCAGAAGTCCATTGGTGGAGGAAGCACATCTGCCCCTCATAGTAGCATCATGTCCTCAGAAATAACATATAGACACAACACCCAAAGACTTCTCAAAAGGCCAGGGCTGTCGACGAGTGGTGTGGCTGTGTTTATGGGAGCAGAGAGAAGGGAAGAAAGACTGGTTCGTAGGTTTCACTTTAGTCCTTATAAAGTCAGTTGGCTTTTAAGCACCTGCTGCAAGAGGCTTTGGACTAGTTACTGGGGAGACAGAGAAGAGACGACCCCTGCCTGAAGGGATTCCCCATCACATGAGCCACAAACAGGTACCTGATGCAAGTGCGCAGCTGTGAAAATGTCTTGTCTTTGGAGACTTGCCCTGGGTCAGGGTAGGTGCCAAGGAGGGCCCTGATGCAAAGTGGAGAGAAGTCAAGGAAAGTTCCTGAGGAGGAGAGGCCTGGACCTGAGTCTTGGAGCCCGATTACAAGTTAGCCAAATATATAAGGTGAGGGAAGGGCATTCTGTGCGGGGGGAAAAGGATGCATGAAAGCATGGTGATAAGACAGATTGACCGAGTACCTCCTATAGCTTGACGGTAAAAAGCTCACAGGAGAGGAGTCTGGAGAAGGGAAAGCCAAACGCTAGGCTTTGCGATTTGACTTTGATAGAAGCTGTCGAGGGCATTTAGCAGCAGAACGATCTGCTTACCTTTGCTCATGGGCCATCGCAGCCTGGGGGAAGTGGGGGCAGGGCATAGGAGGGGAGGAGGAGGAGGGCAATATGGACCAGGAAGCCTGCTGAGAGGTGGGGGCTATTTAGTAACTGAGGAGGAAAAGGAGGAGGTGGGACCAAGCTTAAGCTCCCTAAGAATGGATTCCAAGGAGTGTGTGGGCGTGGTCTGCATGAGAGAGAATTGAGAGAGCTCGGAATTGAATGTGCACTAGTTGAAAGTAGACAGTGCAGGAGCCAGAGGAATTTAGGACGAAGCCCAGGTTCTTGCCCGGGACAGCTGGAGAGTCCCCGGTGTTGTCTGTAGCAAAGAGCATAGAGGAGAAGAAACAGATCCGGCGCCAGTGTGGGGCATGGCGAGTCTAGGGACCCATAGGACACTCCAGTGCAGGAGCTGTGCCAGACCTCGGTGCACCGTGTTCTTCCCTGGCCTGGGCTCCTCCCCTCACCTGCGCAGGCTAGCACTCTGCCTGCCTGTGGGGAGGCTCGTGTGGGGGCCTCCATTCCAGATTTCTGGCTAGTAAGGCCCATAGATTTGGGCTCCTAAGAGGGAGAAGCTCCATGACTTTGTCGTCACAGTTGTCAGGGTGAGAGGGGTAGAGGTCGGGGGCTGTTTCTCTTGATCTGAGCTCCAGCCTCACCGTTAGGAGTGCACATTGACTGGGTTGACTTACGATGGGTGGCGTTCTGTCGGTACAAGTCGTGGAGGTAGTTGAAACTGTTACCTTGTTTGTATACAGACATCAGGGTTCAAAAGAAACCTGTGGCTGTAGTCATCTTGAGAGAAACCTAGCCCTTAAGATTGGAGAGGACCAGGGACTGGGAAAATAAGCTTGGTTGCCTTTTCTAGGGAGTCTCAGATGAAACTGAAGTAAACTTTTTTTTCCCACAGCAAAGGAAATGCATTGCCTGTTCTGAAGTTGCCAGTTTGGGGTTTCGAGTTGTTTTTGAAATGTTAACCTTTGAACTTCTCTGCCTGTCTTAGTATGCGATTAGAAAAATTATTGAGAAGTGTGATCGTTTTTAAGGTGAAGAACCCCGCGTGAGAAACCTTCGTGAGAAAAGTGGTGAATCCAGCATTTCTGAGGGTCGTAAGGGTGTGAGTGATGGAGTGAAGAGTGTGGCCAGGACCCTTCTCAGCACGGCTGTCGTGGGAACAAGCCACCATGTTCTGAATGTTGACTTTCTAGACGCTGTCTTGAATTCATCTAACTTAAAAGGCCAGGATTTAGTAAATTCATTTCCCTTTCTTTATTCCCAAATGCCAGCATATAACCTGCATGGGTAGGTCCTCAGGGGCTCAGATTGTGCCCCCTCTTCTCAGGTAGGCCAGAGGCCCATTGTCTGAAAGACAAGTTTCCGGGATTCCCCCAAATTCTAAAGATCATGAGTCTTTTCATCGCCGTTCCTTACCAAGCCTGGGTCTTCAGCTGTGGTACTTGAAGAGCTGTGCAGGCATGCAGAGGGCAGCTTTCCACTTGGAACCCAGCCGCCATTTCACGATGCAGAGCAAGCTGTGTGTAGAACACCACTTAGGAGTGTCACAGCTCACGGAAACATTGAGAAATTTAGTCCCTATGTTTGTATCTGAAAGTCTAAGTGGATATTTTACTCAAACTGTCCCTCCTGAGACCCACACAGACTCCCCATCAACGTGAACCGCTCCTGGAGGCCACCACTGACGTTTCCCGGGATTGAGGAGTGCACTCACAGCTCCCAGGAAACAGAGACCAAAGCACGTCTTTCTTTTGCTCAGAGGCCTGGAGACAGCCTTCCGTAATACTGGTGCCGTTCCTAGACTTCTGCTTTGTTTTTGAAAGGAATCTTTGCCCTCTCATTTCAACGCTGAAGAGTTCGTCTCTTCCTACCCCTCAGTTGGTTTCCTCTTCTCTCCCTCAAAGACCAAGGATGCACTTGTATCTTGGGAAGAGAGAGAGAGTTGTCTGAGAGTAGCCCGGCTCTCTGTGGTGAATGGAAGTTGCTCTTCTGTCTGCAGGTACCAGGACCACCACAGGTGAGGCTTCTTGTGGAAACCAAGGCTGTTCATGTTTCTCTCTTCCAGAGACGCCTTACTTCCTGCCCTTACGAGGCTTCCCATATTGGGCCCTTCTGCAGTATCGGTTCCGTCTTTCACTCTTGTGGAGCCTCTCTGTTTGTGAGGCAGGTACCACATGGCCTGTTGAATGGTAGAGGCAGCCATTCCAGCAGCAACTATTTGAAAAAAGCAACTCAAGTTCTAATTGGAGCCCAGCTTCTGTGTGAGCTGTTGTATGCACCACAAAGCCTCTCTGTGGCTGGTTTGCCCAAACGCTAAAAGGGAAACAGAAATCAACATAATTGGAAATTGATCCCATTGGTAAAGACCAACAGGTAAACACAGAGCATATGAAAGATGAATGTAGCGCTATTATCAGAAATGGTCGTGTGAAGATAAACCACTGTGGACTGCAGCAGGATCTAGAAGGAGCCTCATGAAAGATGGACTGTGTACAGGGACCCATCATCTGCACATGGATGGTGGTGCTTTCTCCCAGAAACCTCGTGCCCTTCAGCTTTCTCTTCCCAATTTCCTTCGTGGGCTTCTCTCCCCACACCTTCCCCTAAATGCCTCATGCTCCTAGGGCTCTATCTTGGCTCACCCCTGTTCTCACTCCATGCTCTTTCCCTGAGTGATCTCACCCACTTCCATGGCTTAAAGCCACTACCATGTGCTGCTGACAAGTTCTCCTGCTCAGACCTCTCTTCAGAGATCTTGTCCGGTTGACTTCTCCACCTAGATGGCTCAAAGGCAGTGATACTCTGCTGACATGAAGCGGAGCTCACCGTCTGTCCCTTGTCACCCCCAACTGGCGGCTCCCCTGTACTTTCTGTCTTAACCAAGCTTGAATCAGAAGAACCACCAGTCTCACTGTTACTCCCTATTCTTCCCTGATCTTCAAATACTACCCATTTATATCCTTTTTCTCGCCACTGCCCTTCCAAGCCATTTCCAAGGGCTTCAGTTCATCTCCTGGTCTCCCCTCCCATATCCTCCAGTCCAGCCTTTACACTGACAGCCATCATCTTTCTAACATCCTCATCTGATTGTGCCTCTGCTGCTCAGATTTCAACCGTTCCTCATCACCCAAAGACGAGGTCTATCCTCTTTGTTTCATCATTACAGATCTCAATCTTCACACCCCTGCCTATGTGCCCCACCTTTTTCCTAGCCAGTCTCTAACATTCACCCAAGTGTTTGCTTGGCCCCAATTGCTCTCTTGGCTTTGTGCTTTGCTAATATGCTGTCCCTGCTTCCGCAGAGGCTTCCTCAGTATGGTCTACCCAGTGATTCCAAGGCTGCTGCCACTGTGAAGCTATCCCTCACTCCCCAAGGGAAACCAAAATGCTCATTGTCAGTGCCCACCTAGAACTTGGAGTTGACCTAGCACTTGTCCTGCAACTATTCTAAATGTATTGTGTGAGTCAGCCATTCTGGATTAAAAGTTCCTTGATGGCAGGGACTTGCATGGCCCCCAGAGTAAACATTCAACAAACGTTGAGTGAGCAAATATCAGGATGCCCACACATGACAAGGAAGTCAACCCGGCATATAGCAAAAGCATCTTAATCTTTCTCACACTGCATAAGAGGATGACTTTCTAGTCTGGGACCTCCGTTAGCAAGTCCATCAGAAGCAGCCCAGTTGAGGCTAAATAGCTGTGTGCCACCGGAGGTGGGCACCCAGGAGGCATGCATGCCGCCAGTCACATATCAGTTCCTTCAAGAAACACCCCTGCTTGTCTTTTCTTTCAAACATAGCCACGGATCTGCAGAATGAAGAAACAATGTCTATTGTGAGGTGGTTCTCAGCTTTGCATCCAACCCTGTGGCACCTGGACCATGGGAAAGGATCTGAACTTTTAGTTAGACTTCATCTCTGGGTAGCATCTTAACAGAATCTAGCATCCCGGTCATCGGAATTCCTGGCTTGGGAGGAGTGAAATGGTGCAGGTGCTCACTTCTCTGGTTTGTTTCCCTTTTAAGGGAGTTTTGTTTTAATCCCTGGCAAAGGAACGTGCCTTATCTTCAACCAGGGCGCAAAAGATTAGTAGGCTATGTTCTTAAGAACTGGGATTTCCTCGGGCACCTGGATGGCTCAGTTGGTTGAGCAACTGCCTTTGGCTCAGGTCATGATCCTGGAGTCCCGGGATCGAGTCCCACATCGGGCTCCCTGCTCAGCGGGGAGTCTGCTTCTCCCTCTGACCCTCTTCCCTCTTGTGCTCTCTCTCATTCTCTCTCTCTCAAATAAATAAATAAAATCTTAAAAAAAAAAAAAAGAACTGGGATTTCCTCTTCTTTGTTCATGTTTGAGGAAGGAGAGTCCTTTCAGCATGCAGCACCGAGCAAGGCACGGAGATACTTGCTGTACAAGCAGAGAACATGTGCCTGCCTCGCGGAAAAATGGCCAAGAGGAGCTTACATCGCCCAGGAACACATCTAGAAATAACTTCTCGGGAAGGCCTACTCACCGTGTTGTGAAGCTGTGTAGGAACCTTCTGTAGGAAAACAACTCCCAGTGGCCCACGTTTTCACTAAATGGGTGAGGCAGGCTCTTTCATCCCTCTAACAGGAATTCTGGTTGTCCAAATCTTTTCTAGAAAGGAGCTAGTACTAACTGGAGTACTAGTCTCACTGAGCCAAGATTTGCACCCCACTCTCCCCAACTCTTAAAACACCATATTGTCCTCTTGGCCTATAAAATACCCAGTTTACAACATGATTTAGTAGCTCAGGATTCTGTTTTATCGGGAGTGGCTTTTACACAGTGAAACTGTAGGGCGCCAGTGAAAAGTCTGGCCCATGAGATGCTCCGTACTCTCTGTGACAAATTGTGCCCAAGTGTTTGTATGGTCTGCCCAGTGATTCCAAGGCTGCTGCCACTGTGAAGCTATCCCTCTTCGCTGAATCATGATCCACTGAGTTTTCCGAGCAGCAACTTGGGACTTTTCAAAGATGTGAGTAGTCAACATGAAATCTGGTGCCAAAGCATTAACAAGTCACTGGCCCCAAAGCCAGAGCTGTAGTTTTTGCTGCTCACTCTGCAGAAAGATTAGCATTGTTTCAACAACAAAACATGGTGGAGAATAAAGTCTGGTAAAATGGGTGCAGGATGTCACAGAAGGGAAAGTGCCAGAGCCTGAGCTGGAAGGGCCCGGACTCTATGCAACTGCAGTTTGAGTCAAGGACATAAGCGGTTGATACTATGTGCCTGGGGAAGACTTTTCTCTTTGTGGTTCCTGATGGTCCCAGAGGGACTCTCTGCTTGTCACAGTAGAACGAAGGGCCTTGAAGCACAGAATCAAGTGATTTCTTGCCTGAGATGACTGAGTTTGGTCTTCAAATGGCATTGGATATCCAATTCTATTTCTTTAGAGGTTCCCCTTCTTCAGCCTTCACACAACTGCAGATCAAGAGGTAAACTCACCAGGCCCACCCTCCCCTTGTAATCTTCGAATTTCGGGAGATCATTGAATACCCACATTCCATAAGTTTAGATTGGGTTCCCCCGGGGAGGCCGGGCCTGATTTCAGAGTAGGCCAGGTTTCTTTCATCAATCCCAGTTAACTACTTTAAAAATTGGAAATTGGAAGTTTCCCACTTATTCTGGAGTGTTTGTCAGTGCCTCAGAATAAAGCACTTGGCACAACAGACAATATCTTGTAATCAACATGGTTAGTAATGGATAATACTTTATAGGAAACATGAATAACATTTATCCAGTGCTTCAACATTTCAAAGTACTTTGAAGTCATTGTTTATCCAGCCCTACCATTGATGGGCTGTTTGGTCCTCATCTCACAAGAAGTTGCTACAAGACAGGAAAAAGCCAGGAGTTGGGAGGCCTGGTTCTAGTCCCCATTTCACCACGTACTTGCTCCGTGACTTAGACAGTGACTTAACTTTGCCATCTGTAAAATGAGCGAAGGGTCGGGGAAGGTGATTCTAGAGAATTCTCAAAGATCTTATTAGCTCAAAAACTCTGAATTAAAAGAGCAGGGGCAAGTGCTTTGTTTTGGTTGAATTTAGCAAGGTGATAATTTTCATGGATTTTGATATAGTTACTATTTAATTTTCCCAACTCTAGAATCCAAAATGTGGGCTTATTTCAGATATGCTTTGGAAATTCCATTATCCTATGATCTAGCCAATCTTTGGGCCTTTCCAGTCCTGGTATATTTGTGATTGCTATTCAAGGGAAAGGTCTGAGACACATCCAGACATATTCCATAGCCTAGAGAAATGGTCAGCGGGGACACGCACACACGTGCGCACGTGCGCGCGCACACACACACACACACACACACACACACACACACACTGAAGTGATAGTTTTGGAGTCTAGGATGCCTTTATTTTCCCGCTGGGGCATAGGAAGGCAGAAGAAAGATTAGGCTAAGAATGACAGCAACTCCACCCATGGACTTCCACGGTTGCCTGGGTGAGCTCTTCCTGTGGAGGTGGCACAAAGAGCATGTGGAGAGCTACACTGAGCCTAGAAGGAAATCTTGGAGATGAAGACTCATCACATGTAGTTTTAACATTCTAAGTCAGTTCTTTCCAAATCAGTAATGAAGTAGTCTGGGCAAAGCAGTGGTTCCTTGCCATGTTTTTGGTCATGAACCCCTATGAGAATCTTATGGAAGCTATGGGTGACTTCTGTCCAGAAAACTATATCACAAATTGTGATATAATTCTAGGGAATTCCTATATGCCCTGCAGCCCATGGACCCCAAGTTTGCAACCCCTAGTCTAAAGGAGAATAAGGGAGACTGACAGTGGGAATGTCAGGGTTAGACCAAGACTTCGAAATCCATAATTTGCCGCCAAAATGGAATTGAACAACTAGTTAACATAAAGGGTTTTTTTCTTCTTTTTTCCCCTCTGACCATCACCCTCCTTTCCTTCTCTATTCCCACATCTTTTGTCATCTCTTCTTGTTCCCTTTCAATTTCTCTCCCCATCTCTTGCGCATCTTGCACCACAGATGTTCCGGCCTGGTTAAAAAGCCTCCGCCTGCACAAGTACGCTGCGCTTTTCTCCCAGATGACCTATGAGGAAATGATGGCCCTCACTGAGTGCCAGCTGGAGGCTCAGGTAAGTGCTGCCGGTGACCATCCCCTGATCAGGTGCCCCAGGTGGAATCTGAAGTTCCCGCCCAAGACAGACCTTGTTTGGACCCATACCTATCCCCACCCAGTAGCTTGCCTTGTTCTACGAGCTGCTAGGTGCTGGCCAGCATTACATGGTGAGTACGGCTGGGTTCTTGTCTTCAGCGTCCAGTAGGAGGCGGGGGACCAGCACATAACTGCAAGGCAAATACGGCTCAGGAGAAGGAGTATTTTGAAAAAGGCTCTAAGTTCAAGGTGGAATGGCCTAGAAGGAACATTTGACCAAGGCCTCAAAGATTCTGTGTTCCTGCCTTTGCTATCCCTGCCCCCTCCCTCTGTCTGTCCGACTAAGGGTGGTTTGGACAATGCCAGATGGGTTGTCCGGTCCGGTTACAAATTAGCTAACTTCTAGTAGTTAGTGGGTAGAAGCACCAGGTCATGCCTCAGACCTTCCTCAACACTTTTCCAAAAACGTGTTCAGATTGGACTCAGTTGAGATTGGAGTAAGTTGTGCAAAACACTTTTTCTTCTACCTACCTTGCATAACACAGGACCATTACAGAGAATGGGATAACCCCAGGTCTCAGGTTTCATTTCCCTTCTGAGTGCCATCAAAGAACGAAGATACCCCTTCCTTCTCAGGCGTCATTCCCCAAGGGTGGATGCCAAAGGCTAGGCCAGTCAACAGACCCCCCCCAAAACCAAACATGTTTCCTACCATGCTGTGCTTGAGTAACTAGATCTGACCGATGTCTTTGTTTCCCTTGTTTAAAATGCCATTTGCAAAATAAAATAAAATAAAATAAAAAAATAAAATGCCATTTGCATGTTTCAGATTGACCTCAGTTTCCTTTGAGCAATGATTTAAAAGAATTAATGGTCTGAACAGGCTAACAGTATTTCCCTTACAGGTAGAGGAGATTGTACCATTTGGGGCAGTACTGCTCTGGACTCGTACCTCCCAGCAGATGCTGGTTTCCCACTGCATCTTCAGTACCTTTAGTTAACCTCTGCACGCCTGGCTGAATACAAGTATTGAGATGCAAGACAAAGCCCAAAGTCACTGCACATTTTCGGAGAATAAAAAGCACTAATTTCAACTTCCTAACACTTCTCCCACCACATTTTGGATCTCAGTTGCTCCTCGAGATCCCAGGGATTGAGGAGAACTACTTCTAAGAGCATTTTTTGTGTTTGGGTCCGAGTTGAGGGGAAAAAAAATCTAAGTCCTCGGGTTGACTTGAGGAAAAAACAAGACATAATTGACAGGGCAAAGCCAGAGGCCAGAACAAACTTTTCAGAGTAATTTAATTCACTTGAACCCAAAGTCAAGGCTAAACAGAAATCTGCCCCCAGCACTTCATCTTAGAGAGTGAGTTCAGTTGTCCCTTGAGTGTTAATATCTCTGCAGGAGATGTCTCTGGTGTTCCCATCTTTTCCTTCTGTAAGAGGAATTCTATGAATTGCTGCAAGAAGTCACCAGAAGTTTGTCTTAGAGACCTGACTTAAGAAAGGACCTCCTTTTGGAACTTTGCAGTATCTCTAGTCAACAAGTATTGAACTAAATCCTTGGGCTCACCATTGCACATAGTTAAGCCAAAATCCACAGTCCTAACTGTGAATTCTAATCATTTAGCTCAAGTGATGACTGAAGTGAGTTTTAGGTTCTTTCCTATTCTGGTTTTCCTTATGGAGACCAAAGATGATCTGCAAACTGCCCAAAATGGCCCTGAGTTGTTTGGCACCCAGTGAGAACCGTACCAGACTTCAGAGATGGGAAAACCTAGGAAAGGTTGGAGAAAACAATGAAGCTCTGTATGGGATTGGAACTTTCAAGCAACCTGGGTGGGATTGAAATGACAAAATATGGAGAAGAGGGGTGTATGACTTTAAAATGATTGTTTAAGACTGTGGAGAAATTTCATGCTGGGTGGGTAATTTGCTGTTCTAGCTCTCTCTCTTTTCTCTCCTAAAGGTCACAGCCAAAGTACACAGGTAAATGTATAGCCGGATGTAGTTAGAACATTTAGTAAGGAGAGGTTTATGACAGAGGGGACTGAAGAGAGAGACAAATGGATATTTACTAGTCCACAAACGTAGAAACCAAGAAGACAGTAAAGTACTAAATAGCCTCCAGGAGTCTCTAAACTGATTCTTAAAAATATGTTTTTAAATTAACTTTTATTTAATTACAGAATGTTACCAAAGGTGCAAGACACAAAATTGTCATCAGTATTCAGAAGCTCAAAGAAAGACAAAACCTCCTGAAGTCTTTGGAAAGGGTGAGTGATCACCAGGGGAGGGCATATCTCTGCCGCCATGATGGGAAAAGTCTCAGCTGAAGATGTCATTGGCAGACCTTATGGAGTGTTCCACCTTGTTTCCTTACCAAAGGCAGAAAAAAATGAAAGGATTTTGAAGTGAAGTTTCCTGGTTATCCACACTTCTATGGAACCTGACCACTGACATATACTTATTGCCTGGGTCCAGGCAGCCTGTGACTGGCCATCCCAGTAGACTCCAGCTTCAGTAGAGGGAATCAGAATCATTTGGCTGATAAGCCCTTATCAGCTGCTACTGTCCCTTTTTGTTTGCTGCCTAAACAGGTTCTCTTCCTATCTTTGTATCCAGACATCACCCTCGTACTGGTCTCATTTTGGGGACTTGGTAACTTTATGATTTCATCTAAGGTGCAAAGGAGAGCCAACCTCGTTCCTGTGTTGCCTCTGCCCCAAGCTGGGATTCTTGTGCAGGCACTGCTGTTGGGAGGTGGTTGGGATTGGTGGGCCGGAAGCTCCGTGGGCACGTGCTACCTGCACAGCCTAAGTGGTCATGTCGTCCAGTTATCCCAGGGTGCCTTTGAACGGGAACAAAGTATAGAGCTAGGTGGGCCTAACACAAGTTCTGTGAGCATGTAAACATTTTAGTGCAATGAGAGTTTTTCTTTACTGATTTATAAAGATGTGTGTATATAATTTTACATAGATTATAAAAAGTTACATTTAATGCATATCACATAAAATATAAAGTAATATATATCTATAGAATATGCATATATAACTTTATAAGGAAGGTGGCTTTGAAAGCCTTGGGATCGACAGATGGGTAGAGGCTACTCACATGGCACATCCGTGCTGAAAGGCCCGCCCTTAATTAAAGTGAATCCCAAATGACAAGCAACCTACCCAACTGAACCCGAGGTTGTTGTTCTTAATTCTGTTCTGTTTACCAAGCAGTTTGTCTAACAGTGATTATTGCCATCTTTAACATAAGAACCCATTCTCTTTTGGGGACCATGCAAAAGGCCAGTTTTCTCCTCTGTTAGAAAGCTCGGGAAGTGTTCTCCCTAAGGACTAGATTGCTGAGTATTATGGTGAAAGAGTGATCGTCCCCCTTTATCTCTGGAGCATCCTTTGGGAACTCCCAGGAACTCTGTCACTGAGGAAACGCACCGACCTGAGAGACAGAGACGAAACTGCTGTTAGCTCTACTCCCCGTGGACTTGGGCCAACTCAGTGTGGAAACACAAGGGCAGCAAGGTGGCCCAGGTGCCTGGACGTGTCGCTGACTTCCTCTCTGGTCTTTGAGGAGTCCATTGCCATTTCGCACCTAGAATAGTATTAATTCCACAAAAATACCGTCTGCCTGGCTCACTGGAATGGGAATTGTTAAAAAGATGACAAAAGTAACAAAATCTGAGGACAGCTAATGGCCAAGAAAAGAGCAGTAATGAGTTTATTTTGACATCTTTGAGAAGAAAGCTTGTGTCCCTACCAGACCGGCACACTGAGCTTGCTTCAGAACACCTGAGGTCAGACACCTGTGTGGTCCTCCCTTCAGGAGCTGATGGCCTGGGGGTGGGGAGCCTCAGCATCCACTGAGGACTCAGCCCCTTGGCTCTGTTCTCTCTCCTCTGGGACCCAGGGCCTTCCTGCTCTTGGAGGGAGGGAGTTGTCCCTACTGTGTTACCACTTAGGCCACCAGCCACAGACTCACACCAGCCCTTTCTGTGGCATTCCCAGAGGTCCTGGGCTGATTATGGTGTTGCAAATGCTGTCATCAGGCCCCTGCCTACAGCATTCTTACCTCACATAGAACCCAGAGATTTCTAAGGAGATAGCTGGGACCCCACCCATGGCTAGTTCATAATCAGTAGTCGTTGCAGGTAAGCTCTAGGTCCAGAGCTCTTCCACTCACTCACTGAATACGTACTAAGCAGCTGCCTTGGACTAGATTTACCCCCATCCACTGGAGACTAACCGTGAGTAATACAGAAATACCTGGTCCCTGCCTTTGGGGAGCTCGGATGCGCATTGTGACACAGACATGTCACACAGACGTAGCGGTGCCCTCACAGTCCCCTGTGATCAGCACCATCACCGAGGCAGGTGGGGGATCTTCCTGGGATGAGACACAGTGCTCTGCAGGTGTGAGGAGGAGGAGAGCATGGAGGGGCCAGCATGGGCTGGAGACTCGGTAGGAGCCTAGAGCCAGCCTTGGCGGGCCCTTGAGCTAAGGTGGGGGCCGTGAGGGTGGAGAGAGACAAGAGAGGTCATTTAGCGGAAGTCCAGGCATCGACCCAGGTGCCGTGCCATTTGGGAACAGAAAATATAGGAGGAGTTGCCAGGGTGGGAGAAGTGGAGTTCAGCTGAACAGATTGTCTGAGGTGCCTATGGGACACTGCGGCGGAAAAGGCAAGTTAGTGGCCACAAGGACAACGCTAGAGTCCACAGGGTTTGAAAGACTCACTGTGGGTCATCTGTGTGGAAATGGCGGTTGCTTCCGCAGAAGTGTGTGTTGAGTGGTAAGAGCTGAGAACAGAGCCCCGAAGAGCACCAGAAGATGGAGGGACCAAACAATGCCAGAGGCTGAACCATCCTGAGGGTCAGAGTGTTTGAAGGAGGGAATCCCATCAGGGGCCGCAAATGTGTCCCACAATGAGGACTCAACACCGCCCCCTGGAATCGGCCACCAGCAGGTCACTGGTAGCCACGGTGAGGAGGGTCACCAGGAGAATGGACAGACAGAGCCAAAACCTGTGAACCAGGGAGTGTGAATGGGTGAGAAGGCCATCAGGGAAGGAAGTGTGGAGATTTCTCAAGATGTCTGGTGGAAAAGGAAAAGGGAAGATTAGAATGGTCACTGGGGCAGACTTTTCAACATTGATCTTTAATACTGAAAATGTTTCCACATGCTTTTATTCACTCTTGTTTTTTTTTTTTTTAGTATTTATTTATTTGACAGAGACACAGCAAGAGCAGGAACACAAGCAGGGGGAGTGGGAGAGGGAGAAGCAGGCTTCCCGCCGAACAGGGAGCCCGATGTGGGGCTCCATCCCAGGACCCTGGGATCATGACCTGAGCTGAAGGCAGGCGCTTAACCAACTGAGCCACCCAGGTGCCCCTTCACCTTCCTTTTTGCAACTAACTCCCAAACTGTGAAGCTGAACCCTTCCATGGGAACCTGGCATGGAGAAAGGACACACACACACACACACACACACACACACACACACACACACACACA
>NW_027397070.1:29389430-29662018 GCF_003265705.2 Callorhinus ursinus
ACACACACACACACACACACACACACACACACACACACACACACACACACACACACACACACACAGTGGTCCTACAGCTCCCAGTCCTGGCAGCATGCTCACACTGTATGGGCCCCAGGAACGGTAAGCATCTTAGGGCGAGGATTCTGCTGTATTCATTTTAGGTCTTGGCTCCTTGTAGGGCTCAGTTGGAGTCTAGTGAATGAAAGGTGGCAAGGGAGTGGATTTAAGTCGATGCAGGCGTGCCGTCTACTGCATGAGAAGTCCAGTTGTGCCCATGCAGGGGGAAGGTGGGACCACGGACAGTGCGTAAGTGCTGGGATGCTGGCTGCCCGAGTCCTGTCTTCCAGATGATTTGCCCCTTGCTGCCATCACGTGCCCTGTGAAGGTTCCAAACCAGTCTTCCTCTAAGACCTAAGAAAGCCAGGCAAGCGGTCGGTCGGCAAGTAGCTGCTTTCCCTGTACGCCAGCCCTGAGTTATGCCGCCCAAGCTGACTGCTTCTTGGTACCTGCTCTGCCGTGAGCTCCTTGGCTTGGCCCATTAGTGACCGGACAGCTTCGTTTTTGCCTCTTTGTGTTTATAACGTAGGATTATATTTATGGTCTGAAGGATCAATAGGGACTTGGGTTCATTCCCTATTTTTGTCAACCTGGAGAATTAATTCCCACAACCAGTTGAGGACACTGGAGTGAGTCCCATTCGGGCCATTTTCTAGCTTCCTTCTCAACCTGGGCACTCAATGTTGAGTTCTCGAATTGATTTTAAAGAGTCGGATATGTAACACCATGGAGCCTGGCCTAAAGCACATTGTTAACTTGTTGGTAGCCAAGCGTTTTCTTTGAGACACTGGCTTGAAGGCTAGCGGGGAAACAAAACTCTTCATGATTCCTGATAAGATAGTTTACAGAAAGTGTCTGTCATTATTCGTTAGGTTTATGGTTTCCTTTTTGGGGTGGTTGTCTCCAGTGGAATAAAATAAGATTTGAACTTGGGGCAAGGGTATGTTTCCTGTTTCAAGGAGTTCAGCTCTTAGCATAACCAAAATCTCCTTCCTCCCTCACTGAGTAACTACAGAAGCCTTTTGGCATGTGATAGGAGCGGACAAGGGTTGCTTGGTGGCAGTTGACAAAATGTCACAAGCATGCATTTGCTCACCTCAGTGGTCGCTGTCACATGGGATAGCGTGGCAGGGAGGCATGTGATCTCCCAAGTAGGCCGGTCAGCTCTGCCTACTCAGCCTCACTCTGAGGAAGCTTCATCCCTTCTCTCTCCTTTCCTTTTCCCAGCCTCAGTCAGGGGCGGGACAAGATCAGAACCGCCCCCCCCCCACTTACCAGGTGCCGGTGAGGCTGTTGGCCGGAAGTGGAGGACTTCGAGGCAGGGGTCCCCCAGTTGGCACATAGTTGAGTCAGGAAAGACAACAGGTGCTCTCCTGGCATGGGCCAGCTAGCTTACCTCCATACACCCTGCCCGGGTAGATCACCATGTCCAAAGTCAAGGAACCATTTACATGCCACCCTCTAGACTCTGGAAAAGGCTGGTCCAGTCCAGGCAGCAGAAAAACTGGCAATGATCAGGAGCACCCCCGACTCCCACACCAGGCTTGCCAGCACAGGCAGCGACCTAGTCTTACCTCTGCCCTATCCACCAGGTGTAGAAGGAAGGCGGTAGACTCTAAAACCCTTCTCTTTAAAAGAAAAATAGACTCTCTCCTCTAAAATAGGCTGGAAGGTAGCCCTGAGCAGGATTGAGACAATTCTGATGGCTACTTAGCATTTCACTGTCCTCCATAACCCCGGGTGCCCACTCAGCTAAGCTTCTGCATCCAACCTCCTGCGCAACGCATGTTCCCACCAACGACGGGGCCGGGCTCTTGGTGGTCTGCTGCCCAGAATTGAAATGTTGCCTGTCCAAGGCTGCCATCCTCAGGTTTCCTTTTTCTAATTGATTGATTGGAAAGTCTGGGTGTAGATGTGATCGTGTTCCGTGGGCTTGTGTTCCTTGACACCATCAAGCAGTTTTTCTTGGTAAGAGAGGATCCCAGGAATGGATTGGTCCTCATGCTTCAAGCTTTTATAATGATGTCCTTGCTATTCTGGGCTCTCGGAAGATTAAGTACTTCATTAGTAATCAGGGCCCCGATTGCCAGTGTCCTTTGTGGGTCCCAGGGAGAGGTTTGCTACAGAAGCACGGGACAGCACCAGGGCAGAGGGCTGGGCCGTTCACCATGCCCAAAAGACTCCCAGGCCCTGATCCCTGGCCCCAAGCCTCGGAGCATGTTCTGTGCCTCCGTGAGCATCTGGTGCACAGATAAATGTCAATCAGAATCCACTCTCACTCTTTTTCTAATACATAATGGCCAATATGTCAAACTGTAGGTGCAGAAGGACCCAATTTTATTATACAACATATAAAGCCGTTCATATATTATAGACTTCAGTTGATCCTTGAACAACATGGGGTAGAGGGGCACCCCACCCCCGTGTGGTCAAAAATCCATGTATAACTTTGACTTGCCCAAAACTTAACTACTAATAGCCTACTGTTGACCGGAAGCTTTACTGATAACATGAAGAGTGGATTAACACATATTGTGTGTTATATGTGTTATAGTCTGTATTCTTATAATAAAGTAAGCTAGAGAATAGAAAATGTTAGGAAAATCGTGAGAGAAAATAAATTTATAATACTGTGCTGTATTTATAGAAAAAAAATCTGCAGGTAAGTGGACACACACAGTTCAAACCCATGTTGGTCAAGGGTCAGCTGTATCGTATACACATAGATTATACATATTTCTCTCTAGAATGATTCTTTGAAAACACGTCAGTCCCCTGCTCAAAACCTTCCCTGATGTTCCATCTCTTTAGAAGAACTTCCAGCATCCATGCCTCCACGCTCAGGCCCCGGGAGCAACCTGGACCTGATTTCCCACCCTCTCCCCTCACCACCCTGCTCCACGTCAGGCCTCCTTGTTCTTCCTCACACACTCCAGACGTGCCCCCACCTCACAGCCTTTGCCCTTACTGTGCCCTTTGCATTGAGCACACTTGCCCAGAATCCTCATGCCCGCATCCATTTGGGTTCCCTTTCCAACGTCCACCCCTCAGAGAGCCTTCCCTCACAGCCACCTGGCCTGCACCTCAGTCCCTAGCACACGATATGCTCAGCTCAGGGTCAACTCCCCTGGGAACCATAAAGGCTATTCCCGCGGTTCCCCCTTGCCTAGCACGGTGCCTGGCTCCTCAGGAACCTGGCCACATACCTAGTAACTTAACAAAGATGCACAGGACACCATAACTGACACCGACCTGCAGCTTTACAAATATTAACATCCTTAACAGCCACCCAGTGAGGCAGATATGGCTGTTATCCGTGCATTCTACACAGAGAAACTGAGGCACAGGGAGGTTAGGTCGTTTACCCGAGGTCAGACAGCCGTGTCCGAATTTGAACCCCAGCATCTGCCCTAGAGTCTGTATTCTTCACCACTGCCCCGTGATGCCTGTGTGGGGGGCTGAGTGAAGGTGTGAATGAGCAGCAGGTTCCTTCATGCACAACTCAAACACAGGACAGGAAGTTACCACGTGACCCAGCTTTATTATACAGCTTCTAAAGTGTGTGCCTGTCAACTGTATAATGCTTTTTGTAGAAATTCACTGAAGAAGCCAGGGAAGGAAACGTACAAAATCATTCTAGTGATCACCTCTAGATGATGGGATTTGCAGGTGATGTATGATTTCCCCACTATGCCTATCTGTATTTTCCAAGTTTTTTGCCCGGGCTAATAATAGAATGATAAAATTAAAGTGATTGCCTTTCCAAAGAATGTTGTGATGAAGGGGCCAGCAGCTGTGCGTCCAATCTGGGAACGGCTTGGGGCAGGGGAAGCGAGGCATCACGGCGGGCCACCCCCGTTGCTGCTGCTAACAGAGGTCTTCTCCCTCTGACCATCCAGGACATCATCGAGGGGGGCAACCTGCGCATCCCACTCCAGGAACTGCACCAGATGATCCTGACTCCCATCAAGGCCTACAGCTCCCCGAGCACCACCCCCGAGGCTCGCCACCGGGAGCCCCAGGCTCCGCACCCGCCCTCACTGATGGGCCCTGAGGGCCAGAGCCCCGACTGCAAAGACAGTGCCTCGGCCACCGGGGCCACAGTCACCACCTCGGCTGGGGCCAGCGGCGGGTTGCAGCCACATCAGCTGAGTAGCTGTGATGGGGAGCTGGCCGTCGCCCCCCTGCCGGAGGGGGATCTCCCCGGCCAGTTCACACGTGTCATGGGGAAAGGTAGAGCTGATTCTCACACCTCCCCCCTTTTCTTCGCTCACCACCACTAACCAGAGCTCCGGGTTCCTGAGGAGCTTCCCCGGAGTGCTGGATAAACCTGTCGGGGTAGATGCCATTAGCCCATTTACAGATGTGGAGAGTGAGGCTCAGAGGTCACCTGAACTCCGATCCCTCTAATCCGCAAAGGCCTCTTCCTTAACCCTGTCCCTTTTCTCTCCCACTCCCTCAGACCAGGGCTTGCTGGGCCCTCCTAGTAGAGTGAGGGCTCGGTGGGCTTTGGGCCTGTGGGCGGAAGTCGGCCCTTACTGCAGACAGCGCCTGGGAGGCACCATGGCCAGGCCGAGTGCCTGTCTGGAGGGCAGGATAGAATTCTCATGTGGTCCTTTAGGTGAGAGCACTCTTTCCACCTGGAAAAGTGTCTTCCCCATGAGTGGCACAGCGATTACGTGATTATCCTTAAAAAGTCCAATGCTAGGGTAATTTGTGAGTGTTTGAACAGGGTGTTTCACAAGAAAGTGTGATTGTGTTAAAAAATGCAGTGAATGCCCATACTTTTCCTTTGGGAAGGAGAAACATTTTTTTCTTTATCGTCCAACCATTTTAAAGAACCAAGTTTTTACCAAAAGAAATGAACACCTGAGTCTTACAGGTGCAGTGAGAAACGCCCTGTGTGTACACGTCCTAAAAAAGATTTCCATCCATAGAAATCTGGCTCAGAGGAGATGACTTGTAACATCCCTTTGAGCAGATATGCCAGTAGCTTGATGGCCAGGGTGGGTCCTTGGTCTCCCCCCACTCACCTCCGAGCCCTCTGCACCCCCTGACCTCCCACCCCTGAGTGGACTCTTAGCCGTGTGGGGTTAGAACAGATGATCCTGTGGTGGTGGATGCCTGAGTGTGACCCATGACGGGCTCAGTCCTCAGGAGGTCCAAACTCCTCTGGCATGGCTTCTTTTTAAACTTTAGCTCCTTTCAAACAAATTATAAAATCAGTTCATGCTCAACATAAAAAATCAAAATTAACCAAATGATGGAAGTGAAAAATAACCTGTCCGCCAAGCACCACCATCTTCCTCCCCACAGATGACGTCTCTAAACAGGTTTGGACTGTCCCTTCAGAAACTTCCTAATAGTCATAAACAAGTACATGAGTATCCTTTTTACACACAAACAGGTGTTGTTTACATGTTTTTCTGCAGCTTGTTTTTTCTACATTGTATACTTTTAATATTTCTATCAATACAATATCACTACCCAATTTCTTTTTTCAAGGTTGCATGCTGTTCCACTGTATGCTTAAAGCATAATTTGACAGGGCCCCAGTGAATGGACATGGAGGTGGTTTTCGAGCTTTTGTCAATACGAACAATGCTATACTGGGAGTCTCTGTGCAAAGATAGAGTATAAATGGAATTCTGCAACAGACTGGTTAATGCAGGATTAGGGGGAGAAAGGAATCGTGATGCCCAGGTTTCAAGCATGGTCAACTTGAGTGCAAGGCATTTTCTCTTCTAATTGACATCTTCTGTCCAACCACCTCCACCATGGCCTTCTAAACACCCCCATCAAGATCAGAGCATCAGAGCCTCCAGGATGAGATAAGAATGGGCCATGCTAGCATGGCCGTGGGAAGGCCAGTGGGTGTGTGTGCTCTACCCGCAGACTGACCCTGCTTTGTCTTTATTACTTCAGCTAATTGAGTGTGTGGGTGGACCTACATGTGTATAAGTGTGTTATCACTTTGAGAAAATAACCCTCCAGTGACTGAGTAGCAGGCTTCCTGCTCGTGTGCGTGCCCACACACCTCATGTCCTAAAAGATGTGCCAGAGCCTCATGCCTCCAAATGAGGTGCACAGTTCATTCATTAAATTATGGAGACTGCTCTCCCATAACGTCGATGGTATTTGATGCCTTTGAACTCCCTTCTCAAAAGGAACTTCGGAGATAGGGCTCAGGACATGGTTGCATTCTTCTTCTCCCAGAGTGTCTGTCTCGGGCTGGATTGCAGAAGTCTTAATATAGAATGGTATGCCTGGAATTAACTGAAGGGGCTTCTCGAGGCGAGGGCTCCCGTGGTGACCAAGCCTTTGACTTCAGTGGAATGAGGAGCCTCCTGGCCTTTTTTGTGAACCTTACGTAAAGGCACAGGACACATATCTCAAAATATTGGTCCTGAAAGGAAATCAGGGGCAGATCTCAGAGGTTAGAATGGGTATACATGTTTCTAATTCACCTTTTTTTTTTTTTTTTTAATTCACAGTGTGCACACAGCTCTTGGTCTCCAGACCTGATGAGGAAAATATCAGTTCGTATTTACAGCTCATAGACAAGTGTCTAATTCATGAGGTGAGTAGTAATGGGTTTCACAAAACTGTTTTTCTCATTGCTTAGAAATGGTTCTCAGAGTTTATGTGATGTGATCATTTGGGTCTCCAACAACTTGTTTTTGAAGAGTAGACAGGCATTAATAATAGCTCGGGCAGAACTTATCTATGATGGCGTCAAACCCAAGCACAGCTTGTAATACTTTGGTGTCTAGAGATTCATCTAGACTGAGCTCTGATGTGAGGGTGAATGCCTGAGAGAAACTTCTGGCTCTAGAAGAATCCGAGTGACCAAGCCTGAGCTGGTGAATGTCCAGTCCTGCCACCTTGCCTTGGCAGGTTTTCGAGTCTTTATAAAATTTTCTGTTGAAACATTTTGCCTTTTGACTCAGGGAAACTTGAGGGAGGGTCAGAGAATATACAAAAGAAATAATGTGTTTGTGTTTATGTTCCGTGTGGTTCAATTTGTGATTTTTATAGGAATTCTGTTGAACCACATGTCCTTTTGAAGAAGGACCGAGGCAGGCTGGAGCTGTGCCCCATTAGACCCCGTGTGAGCACGGTCTCCCTGACGGAGCGGGGGCAGGTCCCGGGTGCTGCCGGCTGGGGCAGCCACCTGCCCTGAGGTGCGTGGGAGGACAGGAGGTTGTGCCTCAGACCCAAGACCCCAGTGGCTTCTTGGGAGCACCCCCTCCAAAGAGTCACAGTGTAGGCTTTAAAGAAGCCTAACAATGCAGAGGTCATTTTGTGGGATTTTAAAGTTAGAATAAGATGGTAAAGGCCCCCCAAGTCTGCTCACCTTTGTTGGGTTGGCCTCCAGAGCCCCAGAAGGGCAGTGGGCCCCAGCGGAGGGAGGCAGCCAGCGCAGAGGTCCGGCCCCCTCACCTACCACCCTACTTATGCTGTTCCCACCCTCCAGTTGCCGCACAGGCACATCTGTCCAAGGCCAGTTCACTAGGCCCTCCACCCTTCCACGGTCTGCCTACCCACGGCTCATGAGCACGGTCTCCTTCTGGGTTTCCTTCCCAGTCACTGCCCCACAATCCCCCAAACTCTCCTTTTTGCTGTTTCCTCTCAGCAGTACAAATTCTTGTGTGTCCCTCTCCCCAACCCCCAACTCACCCTTCGCTATTTTCAATCCTGACACCGCACGTGTTTCAGCCAGCGAAAAGCACCAGGAAGAAGAGAAGGCAAGGACACATTAAAGAATTTTAGAACTCGTTCATTCCACAGATCTTTATTAAGCGTCTAGGCCCTGTCCCTGCCTAGGTAGCTTATGGTGTGAGGGCAGCGGGGAAGGCTAAAGGAAACCAGCTGATCACACACGTGAGGATAAGGCTGTGCTGGCATCCCACGGAGCCCAGATGAGGAGCGAGGCCACCAAACCCAGAGCCAGAAATGGCTTTTCCTCAGAGGAACTGCTTCCCAAGCTGGGCCCGAAAGGCAAGCTGGAGTCTTGGTGGTAAAGACTCACTGCATGAGGAGGTGGGAGTGCTCCAGGCAGAGAGAACAGTGTTTGGAGGGCTCTGTGTCTTACTGGGGAGGAGGACATTTGGAGTGGGTTTTGGAGGGACTGATTAGGAGAGCACTTAAACTTCTGTGAGGCAAGCTAGAACCTCGCATGCTCTCCCATGCCCACGCTCACACTGAGCCTTTAAGACACTGGAGAACAAGTTGGAAGTTACTTTCCATCTTGCCTCAAGTCTGCTGAGCCCACAAGACAAAATAATGAGCCCTGCAGCTGCCTCCGCTGGACAGTGCACACGCTTCCTAATTGGCCTCCGCCAGCCCCGGAGCTGTGGCCTGATGCTTCTCACCTTCCTGCCGTCATGCATGCCCTCCTTGGGCAGCCTGGCTCTCCTTTCCATTTCTTTAGAATATTTAGAAAAATGCCTGGTTTTTTTCTTGCTGCCTCCCCAAATGATTAAGTGCAAAGATGGCACCATATAGACTCATTCGCTGGCAAGAGGCCCCGATTGCAGTAGAGGGGCCTCTGGCTGATGGAAGTCCTGGGCAGAAAAGGGCTCATGCCATGTCTGCTTGCCTAAATGCATGTCAGGAAGAAGGGGCTTGTGCTCTGCCTTGGAAGGGAAAATGTTGTGCAAGACCTTTTATTATTATTTTAGTTCAAGAAAGAGGAAATGTGTCTGAATAATTTTCCACAGGCTCGGGTTATTCTATGTGGGCAGCACATACCCTCTCTGTGAGGCTCCATTTAGGCACAGCAGTCTCTATCCTGGCTGAATTTCACCTGAGCTCCATGAAACAGGACTCCCTTTCACAACCCAAATATGCCATTCCTTAGCTGACTGGATGGCAGGGGGTTGACCAAACCTAGACACCTTCCTCCCTCCCCAGGGACAAAGGGACCAACTCCCTAGAGTAACAGAAGGGAGGACAGGAAAGTTCTGAATTTCATCTCCTGGATTATAATCCCTGGCATGTTGCCTCCTCGCCATCTCAAGGAGGTTCTGTGGAGATGAGCTTTTGCCCCTTTAGGAGCCCTTTAATCCAGCCATGAAAGCTGTAGGGCGCATCCTAGCCATTTTCCTCCAGATAGACTCATTGGATTGGCCCTGACAGGGACAGAGGACTCAGAATAGGCTGCCTGGCTATGCCAGTCTGTAGTATGGAAGCTTCCTTCCCCTCCAGTCCCTGAGGAAGCTGCTACCAGCCCAACCCAGAGCTGCCAGTGGAATGGCTGACGTGGGGGTCAGCCATCCCAGCTGGTAGCAGAGCTCCCACAATGGAGGGCTACTTTGCAGATACACACAGAGACCAGCTTTTGGAAATCCCTCATTGCCAGCCATGACCTAGCTCCTCTCCAGGCCTCCCAGCTGCAGCCTCCAGGACTGAGAAGTGGCCACCACACTCACTCAGCATGGCCAAGGGGCTTAATCCTATCTGCAGCCTGGGACGAAATGAGTCTGCTGCCCCAGTGTTGAGTGAATGAGCTCACCTCTCTGGTGGAGTATAAACACTTCCATCTTCTTGGATGTTCTTGGCCACCATGGGAGATGTCATGTATGAACTGGTGTCCTTTGGAAGCACTTTGAATGCATGTCTATAAAGTGAGCCATTTCTCTTTTGTCACTTGAAAACTCAGGCCAGCTGTCCTTCAGGCTGGCTCCAGACCAGCTTGGTACTGTAGTTTTGAGTCATTTGTTGGGGCTAAAGGTGATTGTTGGAATGCCAAATGTGACAAACACTCATACCACCACCAAAGGGCTGGCCTGTGCGACCACAAAAACCTGGGTTGAGAATCTATGTCGCAGTTATTGAACCGTTACTAAGAGCCAGGCATGTCCTAAGTATTCTTGTGCATTTCACGTGTTATCTCATTTAAACCTTACGACATCCTGGAGGGAGACAATATTCTCCCTTTAGAAGGTTTTTAGAAGGAACTGAGTGTCAGGTAAAGGAACTTGCATAAGGATATGTAGGGATTCAAGCCCCGCCCATATCCATCCAGAGCCTCCGACCAACTGGGCTAGACTCTCCTCCCCAAGTCATCTAAATCAGTGCCCCTGCATCCTGTTTCTCACTCAAACTTTGGCAGAAGAAGCCAGTCAAAAGCTGACTCTATCTGTCCCTCTCTTTATTCATCCAGCAGAAATGCTTGCTTTTCAGGCTTTCAGAGACATTTGTGTATAACTGGACACTCACCAAACACTGCGAACAAATGAGAAGGGACCACAAAGTAGAACCATGTCCTCACCTTGTAACCATGAGACCATCCCACCATGTACCTTGTGCAGTGTCTGCACCTCTTTAAGGAGGCACAGAGTCCCTTGGTTGGGTAGTCCTCCTTGATGAATATCTTTAAAGGCGTCTGGCTAAGGTCATCTAGGAGGAAGGGGTTTGCAAGTCAGTAATTTTTTCACAATATAACTAACATCTTTTTGCTTTTGTTCACATAGCTCTCCTGTGTTTAGGTCCTTAAAGATTAAATGTCATCCGGAGAAAATTAAACTGTCATGTTTTCTCTGTTTAAGGAATCCATTTCCTTTATGGGAAGGAGCCATATAGTCTGTTACTCTAAGTAATAGTTTACTGCTACTTAAAGGATTTCAGGTCTTCTTGACAAAACTATATGAGTATGTTATCTCCATCACTGTTACTGCTGATCAGTCAAATCTGCGGGCCCTCCCACAGCTTGTGGACCTTGGTTTTAGGCACCTGACAGGGCATTCCTATATTGCGTGGAGGGTCCTCAAACCATCTAGAATGCCACACGTCCATGTTCCATTTGCAACGGAATTACAGGGCGCTTGCTGCAAACATCCTCTAGACTCCTGTCCAGATGTATTAAATCAGGCTCTAGGTGTGTGGGAAGGGACCTGGGAATCTGCATTTAATAGTCTCCTTGAGGGATTCTATATCACAGGTTTGAGCATCTCTGCCTTGGGGACTCATAACCCCTGTAAAGTCCTTCCCCGGGCTTCCATGTACACAAAAGAACACATGATATAGATTACAGTGTGTTACGAAGCAGGCAAAACACCCCTCAGTGCCAGTTTTACTAAAAAAGATTTGAAAAGGTATCAGATCTACTTGTTTTCCTAAATCTTAGGCAAAGTTTAGGTCAGGATTGGTGCACTGGGGTTTTTGTAGGGAACGGGGCCCCTTAACTGGAGATTTCTCAGCAAAGCCCCATGCCCTACAAAAAAGTCCAGTGCACCAATCCTGACCTATAGTGTAGGGTAGGGTAGGGTAGGGTAGGGGAGCGTAGTGTAGCAGAGACTATACTCCATGTTTTGAAAGCCTGCAGACCACGCCAGGGTGACCACACACCATCATGCAGACTGATTTTTGGAGTGGTTTAGCATTTCCATTGATTATGAAAATGCAAGGGGGCCTGCAAAAGCCAGAATAGTCAACAATCCATTTTTGCAATTCATTCCTGGTTAATCTAGAGAGTCCAGAGTCAGGAAGAAGGGGAAGGTGACTACGGGTCTGCCAGAAATGCAACCAAAAACAAGCATTGTCAAAAGCATAATGCACGTACTTTCCGAGGCACCTCCAATGTCAAATAACTTGAATTGTCGGTACAGGTGGCTCCCAAGTGAAACTGACTGCTGTTTGGACCAGGTGGGAAGCAGGTGAAGAAAAGGCAGCTGCAGAGACTCTGATGTCCCCCCCTATTAACTGCATGTTCCTCCCTCTAATACCAGGCTGCGCCACCCATTAAAAAGTCCTGTTTGTTTTTGCAGGCATTTACAGAGACTCAGAAAAAAAGATTGTTGTCATGGAAACAGCAGGTGCAGAAGCTCTTTCGGTCTTTCCCTCGGAAAACCCTTCTAGACATATCAGGATATCGACAGCAAAGAAAGTATGTTGGGGTTTCATTCTTCTTAATGCACGGTGGTTCCCTGATGCACCGCGGCCTGCCTGGGTTCCTGGGCAGGACCGTGGCGGGGCACCAGTCCTTGTCCACAAGGATGCCCTGTGGGGAGTTCCAGATCACACTCCTTAAACAGATGGAGTCAGGAAAACGCTATAGAGAGAAAACGTTCCCAGAAAAAGAACTGCACATGATCTTTTGTAACACATTTTACATGATCAAAATGATGGCATTAGTCCAGATGGGCACTGAGGGGAGATGGGTATGATTGAAGGAATGCCCGCAAAATACTTTGTGGTTTGTCCACAAAAGGGGGCCCTGAAGGGACAAAAATGGGTTGTTCTAGCAGCACCTTATGAGGTAGTGTCATTTCTTTCTCCCTTCTCGCTGCAGACTAGCTAATTATAGTTGGTGGCAGGGTGAAGAGCCCAGTGCTGGTCTATTTTGGTCTGAGCTGCA
The DNA here is from genome assembly GCF_003265705.2 of Callorhinus ursinus. Classification (NCBI taxonomy): domain Eukaryota; kingdom Metazoa; phylum Chordata; class Mammalia; order Carnivora; family Otariidae; genus Callorhinus; species Callorhinus ursinus. The sequence goes on from NW_027397070.1 coordinate 29,401,852, forward strand.
ATCTCAGAGTGGAGCAGCACCATTCTTGAGTTTTCATAGTACTTCAGCTTCTCGGATGCAGTTAAAAATAAGCCTCGTTGTACTTTAGAACCCATTACCTTAATCTGGTTTTAAATGGAGGAATCCAATTGCATATTAAAGGTGAATTACAGCGACAATCCGGGGGAGGAATTTAGGGGGGTGTGGGGTGAAGCCTTCAGCAGTGACAGGCAGTTGGGGGGTGACAAAAGATTGATGGTACAAACATCATGAAAAATCAACTTTCCGTTTTACATTTTTAAACATGAGCAGATAAATAATTTTTTCACCTGCACCTGGAAAGTTCTGAATTCATTTCTCAATGCACATATAGAAGTTCTGTGTTGTTAGCAATTTTGGCATTTATTTGCAGGAGTGTGCCTTAAAACACCGTTTTATATCATTTGAGGGAGATAAGGAGAGTTGGGATTTATGAAAAGTTTTCGTTAAAGATTAATGGAAAAGTTGAAGTGTTATCACCTTCCAGCATATATAACACTGTTATTTATTAAACAAACATTTAGCACTTCCTGTGTGCCAAGTGGTATCCAAGCATTTTAGGAATATTAATACATTTAATCCTTGCAACAACCATATGAGGTAGAGCTGCTATTATTAACTCCAATTTACAGAGGAGTTGGTAGGCAGTGGGTATCCAGGACTTGGACCAGGCGGGCCAGCACCAGCTGCAGAGTCAGTGATCTTAACCCACTACACATGCCAGGCAGCTCTCACGGTCTCCAACTGATGTGCAGAAAACACAATCAGGCAGAGCAGCACTTTGTATGGCAGCTCCCTGGCTCCACGCTCTCTGGGGTTGCCCTCCCTGGGGAGACGGGCTGGACCATCTGTGCACCCTGAGGACTCCCAGGGGCCCAGGTGAAAGGCAAGGCAGGCTCGCAGGCCCCCTGCCCTAGGGACTGCCCTCTCCCCTGGCTCACTCTCTCTTCTTGTAAGGGCAGCCATACATCTCCCAAGTGAGAGGATGAGGTTCCAGACCCCTCTTGCAACACCAGGCCCTCAGGAAACACGTTCGAAGAGGAAGAAGGAATTTAGAGGATAAAGAGAAGACAGAACTTTTAAGCTCTTTGCTTCTCCCAAAAGTGTCATCCCCCACCTCTGTCGGCTCTGCTTTGTCCTTGGTCCATATCGGAGTTCCCATTAAACTTGAGCTCTCTAGAGTGTTATTAACTAAAGTGTGTATTGGGCTACCCAAGGCTTGCCGTATGGGAATCTTGATGGACCTGTTTTTATTGATTAGATATGAATTCAATCTTCAGTTGTGGATGTTCAATTGGAAGTTGCTAAAGTTCTAGAAAAATCATTTGTTCTCATACATATTACCTCTGGGACCTTTTTATGCTGTTAATTTGCCTTGAAGACTTGTTTCTCCCATAATGCAAAGGTAACTGCAGCCCAGCCCCTGCTTGAATTATCACAAATACCAAATTAATTGGTTCTTATTAATCAGCCTCTTCATGCACTTCAAGGTAATGAAATCAGTTGGCTAGATTTAGGAAATCAGAGAAAGACACAGATGGGCAGAGCAAAAGAATGAGAAATGAAAACTTACTAGTGTCACTTTGTTCTCTCCCCAGAAAGAATGATTATGTCATTAAGCCTAGTGGTCTTAAGTAACCCTCAACAACTCTGGCTTTGTAATAACCAACCAAGGATGTCACAGTAGGTTCCCACAGTCATTAGAAAGATGGCCTAGTCAAATTCTACCCCTATCTATCCTGACCCCAAAATGTTCTGAGCTCTACCTGCCACACACAGCCCAGTTCATGCGTCCTAACTGTAGGAGTCCCTAGATCTGTTTCTTCCGTGACTAAGTGTCCCATAGCAGAATCCTCTGCCCACATGATATTGCTCAAGAATATAATCTTGCCTTCCTGGAAGCACAAATCATTTTAGCACCATTCATTGACTACTGTATTTTGCATTTGAAATAACTTTTAAAAAAATCCAACCAAAAAGGAAAATGAGCAAAAAGGCGATCTGCACTAAATAAGGAAAAGCCTTAGAATACTGAATCATCTGCCAGGTGGCCAATATTCCAACTTCAAAAACCAAAGGACAAGTTTTCATAGCTTAAAAAAAACAACCACCACTTGATCCTTGTTTCTACCTGTCATGGATCTCAGACTGTCCCTCCTCCCAAAGGGGTCTCCTAGATCGTGTGAAATTACTTTTACCCTCTCCTGGCCCAAATTTCTTCTTTCAAACCAAAAAATTTTAATGTTCATAAAAAGAAGAAGGTGGGGGAGAAAGGATGAGCTACAGACCTAGAGCCCATGCGTGTCCTGCTCACCACATGTAGATGAGTTGACGGGAACCAGGAACCAGGTTTTTGGCCACAAAAACCTAGAAGTGGAAAGACACAGGCCCAGAAATCAGTTGCAGCCACCTCACCTGTGGAATTCTCTTCCCCACCCCCTTTCCCCCCTAGGAAATGTAGGCCTTCTGGGGAGAAGAGAAACGTCTTCTGAGATCACCTGTCTAATGGCTTAGACCCCCGCCACACACACACACACACACACACACAATTCTCTTTCTCAGGAAATGACTATTTTGCAGCACACCCTCCCTCCCCCAACCCCCATCATCTTCAGCCGGTTAAACTACGTCAGCCTGGTCTGCTGGAGTCCCCTCACTGGCTTGGTACGGACCTCCCCTGTGTGGCTGGGAAAGCAAGTCTGTTCCATCTTGTGGCCGTTGGAGGTAAAGCATTTCGAGTTAAACATCAGTGAATGACTAAAGCTGACTCTTCTTGGAAGGAATGTGCTGGTTCCTGAAACCCTACTGGCTGCTGTGTACCGTCCCAGAACCTGAAGCATGTTGGAGAAGGATGAGTTCTTGAGCGCTGAGGTCACTGGAGAAGTGGGAGCACAGTGTCCCAATGCGATGCCAAGGGTCCCTGGAGGCCTCCCTGGGGCCATGTGGGGAAGCACGCAACCTCCCCGTCTCTCTGCAGCAGGGACGGCCTGTGGAGTGGGGAGCTGTCGGTGTCCTAGGTCCAGAGCACTTGCCAACATCATCATCTCCGTTCTCTTTCCCTACTCTCAAGCTGGAGTCAGAGCCCCAGACACAGGGTCAGCGCTTCCACAGGGAGGAGCATCCTGGTGGCAGAGGCCCGTTCGTTCGTTGGTTGGTTCATTCAGCCTGCCTTCACTGTGCCGGGAGCTGCCGCAGGCATGGGACGTGCAGGACCGCTGAGGACAGATGCCATCTTTTCTCTCCTGGAGTCTCCATCCTAGCAGGGCTCGCAGGCCACTCTCTCCACGTGGGCAGACATGAGAAACAGACTGTGGTGTGAGAGAAGGCGCACTGGGCCTGGCTCTGCTGTCCTCGTGCTGTGTGCCTTCGCGACGGGCACGTGAGTGCTCACATAGAAGACCGCTGGGGGGCACCCCGGTGCTCCTCCTAGGCTCCTATTTCAGCACCATCGCCGGCTGCCCATGTGACTTTTGCAACACTGTGAAGCTCTCTGTGTTCGTCCTCCAGCTGTAAAAGGGGGTAGAGCGCCTACTTCATAGGGTTGTTGTGAGGACTGAAGAATCAGTGTCAAAGTCCCAGGGCGGTGCATGTGATAGTGCCTCTCAGATGTCTCTTAGCTGTCATTTTAATCCTAGCCCTTTCCTGACACACAACTAGCTGGTGGCCCTAGAGAGACCCCGTAACTGTCAAAATGTAAGCAGACTCCAGGGAGGCAGCCCGCTGGCACCCTGGGGTGTGGGAAGAGCTAAGGGTGACTGACAGTCTCTTGCTTCTCTGTTCCCTCTCACAGCCGTGGCTTTGGGCAGTCCAACTCCCTCCCAACAGCCGGCTCTGTGGGCGGCGGTATGGGCCGACGGAACCCACGCCAGTACCAGATCCCCTCCCGGAACGTCCCTTCCGCCCGCCTGGGCCTCTTGGGCACCAGTGGATTTGTCAGCTCCACCCAGCGCAACACCACAGCCAACCCCACCATCATGAAACAAGGAAGACAGGTGTGTTCTGTGCCTGGGGGGAAGGTGGGCCGCCAAGCTCAGGGCCTGAGGCTTCAGGACCTATCCCTACATGACCCCAAGGTGGGCACGAAGGCCAAGGAGGGCCACATGAAGATACAGGTGTCTCTGTGCTCAGAGGTAACCAGTTGTTTGCACTGTTTCCCTAGGAGACAGCACAATGCCATACCTGCACCTGGCTTCGTGGGGATTTACTTAGGATGCCCTCTGGCCACTTTGACCTTTAACCCTGGGGGCCCTGCACCTGGGAGCCTGTAGGAGGAAATGCAAGACCTGTCTTTTATTTGCGCTGCTCCTTGACTGCCCCTGCAGACCTCACCACCTCCCAGATCTGGGTTCCGGAGGAGCTTTAGCATCCAAGGAGCTTTCTTAGCCTTCTTATTCACAGCAAAAAGCTCCTTTGTCACAGTCCCAGCTGTGGTGGAGAATCCAAAGAGGAACCTGAGAGAGGCGATCAGAGAGAGAGCTGGAACATTCTCCGCCTGTCAAAGGCCAGGCTGCCCAGAGGTCTTCACTGTGTGATTTAGAGCTGAACTCTGTCCCAAGGCTCCTCACCCACCAGTCTGGTTTCCCTACCCTGCCCAATGCCTTCCATCTGTGTGCCCAGCTTTGTGGGGTTCTGCAGGTTGGGGCTGGGACTGGAGGGGCACAAGTAGGTCTGGGTTGTCATGAGAAACTAAGGGATGATGGATTGGTTTACAAACAGGAAAACAGCTCCAGGCAAAATGGGCAGGATTTACTCTCCAAAGCATACACCACAGGGTGTATGAGAAGGCTCCACTTTCTGACCATTGTGGGAAGCCCCACATCAGTTCAAGAGGAAGTCACCACCAGGACACCCGCATAATAATAAACGCAAGCTAAGTGTGCAGCTCATTGCCAGCTGAAAGATGCTTTTTTCTCCCCCTCGCTTTGTAGTAAGTTGTAAGAATCTCAAAAAGAAAATCAAATGAGAGCCCCGAAATAGTTTGTGCTCTTCGTTGCAAACATTTATAGAACTCTTTCCATCTCTGGAAAAAAAAAAAAAAGTGATAGGAAAAGCAAAGGCAACAAAAGGGATAAAAAGAGTTTGGGAGATGGTGAGGGACAGAGCTGTCCAGATGAAGCTGGGGCTTAGAGAGGCCTGGGGCTTGGAGAGGGGGGTAAAATGAACCGAACCTAAACCCCCTCTCCATAAATATGCATATGGGTAGCATGAGCCTGCAAGCCCTTTTCCAGAAGTTAGCCAAGAGTTTTTCAGGGCTATCTGCCTCTTGAATTCTGGCTGGCGGCCCTGCTGCACACCCCCCTCCCCTGACCCCAGGGTGTCTGCACTAATGGTCCCCCCCACTTTGCATTTCTCACTAGAACCTCTGGTTTGCCAACCCTGGGGGCAGCAACAGCATGCCAAGCCGCACCCACAGCTCAGTCCAAAGGACCCGCTCGCTGCCCGTGCACACTTCTCCACAGAATATGCTGATGTTCCAGCAGCCAGGTAGGGCCCTGCACTTGATCTCTCCCTCTCTCCACCCCCTGACACAGAGAGGAGGCCAGGACGCCAAAATAGATGCCCCTGTGAACCCAGCCGGAAAGTGCTTAGCCTCGACTGTCACCACGCATTCTTTTGAGCTTATAGAAGCCTTTCCTTTTTTAAACTGCCTTGCCAGCATGAATAGCGGCTCGTTGGCTGGGAGCCAGCACATGGAGCCCCAGAGTCAGTTGCAATCTGACGGGGATATTTTTGATACTAGTCATATTTCTAGATCGATTAAACTAGAGAGATCACTGGAGGGTATTTGGGGGAGTTGGGAGGGGTTCCATGTGCAGTGTGTGTGTATGTGTGTGTCTGTGTGTGTACTTCCGGTGTATGTGGGGGTTGTGCAGAAAGTGAAACAGAGAAAAAGAAAACTTTGACGGTGTTGATGCTAAGAGACTTACCCCTGGTTTGGGAGCACCTTGCAAACATGACTTTTTGGCTCGGCCATCTTCCCTTTACTTGGTTAAACAGCAACGTGGTGCACTTCAAGTCAGCTGCGCCTCTCACTGTGCCTCCTAACAGAGTCACCCGAATGATGCACAGACAACAATCCCATGCAGACAGTGACCTTGTAAGAGTCCATGAGTAATATAGAGCCATGCAAACAATGACTACATCTAGCTTGATGACCTTCTAAGTGGGAAAATCAGACAGGTTACAGGTGTTGTACCTGTAGGAAAATACCCACCCTAGGCAAGAGACATGTTCTGTACAACAAGTCTTACAGGAGTTTACGGGGAGGCAATGTCACTGTGCCCTCGGTGGGCAAGAAAGCTTCTTGGAATTGGAGCTGAGCTGCAGCGGACAGAGAGTGAAGAAGTGGAAAGAGGAGGGTGGAGCTGCAGGCAGGAGACAAGGGAGCAAGACCGCAATCATGCCACATACCTCAGTGAGTTCCAGAAGCCATGGCTGAGCCAAAGGGTCAGGCTGAAGTAGCATCAAGTAGACCAAGGGAGCTGGAAAGATCGAGGCTGATGGTGGGGGCTCCGAACCCAAGGCTGAGGAGCTCAGACCCCAGCCACTCTCAGTGGGGAATGTGTGGGAGAATTTTGAGTAGGGGTGTGCCTGGCGGAGTAAGAGAAAGGCAGGATGGAGATGGGGAGACACCGAGGAGGAAGCGGGAGGTGAGGAGTCACCACAAGGTAAGGTGTGTCGGGAAAGGAAGAGATGGTCCAGATATTTCTTTAAACTTGCTTCTAGACTTCTAGAACTGTTCTTATTTGTGCACGTTTGTCTGAAAGCTCCTTTTCTCTGTTTTGATACTTGTAGCTTCCTGGGAAGAAATAACTGATAAAATTTGGGGGTTGTGAAGGTCTTCTCCCTGGGTCATGTAGTCCCAGCCTCTGTTTTCATGCAGAATTATGTATAATCCACTCTCAGTAAAAGAGAACCTACATGAGATTTGAAGACATCCTGGACACGGGGAGATCTTTCACCTTGAACATATCCTTCAGCGCTGCCCTCAGTCCTGGGACTGCAGCCCGGCCACCCTGCAGCCTCACGGGAGCCCTAGCATAGCTGCCACCCTCCTCCTTCGATCCCTATACACTTGTGGCCTCCTTGCTCCTCTCTGACCTCTTGCCCCTTCCTTTGGCTTCTTCCATGTCCTCAGTCCTCTGTTCTCACTGTACTTTCCCCACATTCTCCTGTCTTAATTGGGAAGACCAGGCCCACCAGCAAGAGCTGGGCCATCCCTAGGAGGACTCTCTGAGTCTGTAGAGACAGATCCTCCATCTACACCTTTGTTGCTCGCTCATGCTCAGGGCAACTATGACCCTAAGATCGTTTCCACCCTTTTCCCAGAGTGTTCCCTCTTGTTCCCATCGTTAAACAATCAATTAATACAAAAGGGCTTTTACGGAAAAGTGACTGTCCCCTTCCCCTTCCCCTCCCAGCCCACAGTCTCATCTCCCAGAGACAGCCACTTACAACGATTTTCAGTTTTCCTGGTAGTTAACCCAAAAGTCTCTTAAGTTATGTTCTTTGTATACTGGACTTAGAACTACAGAACCCTTGGGGGTCTTTTTTTTTTGGAAAGGGGGGTTCAATTAACCTCTAGCATAAGCAAATAAACTGGTGGGTACTGGGCAGGAGCCACTCCTAAGCCCTGCCCAGCATACTTAGCCCATGCCGGGTGGCTCTTCCCTGGACATGGTCATGAAGCACAAGGCAGGGGTTCCTGGCTGAAGGGAACAGAGGCTGCAGAAAGTCACTGCTATGGGAGGCTTCTCTGTCTCCAAGGTCATCCCTGCCCCTGGCAGATCAGACACTGGTTTTCAAGACCCCAAGTCATGATCAGAACTCTTCCTTCTTCCTGAAGAGGCAGCCTTGTTCACAGGGCAAGCCCGGCTAATTGCCACAGCCAGGCCCAGATGAAGTTTTGTCCTAGACAGACGGGGTCTCTCGGGGATGGGCCTTGCCACCCAAAGCAGCACATCCTTGTTAGCTCGGCAGGAGTCTAGGGGCTGGCAGCTGAGGGGGCAGGACCAAACTACAAGTATCATATCAGGGAGTCAAAATCAGGAAGGCAGCGAGTGGCTTCCATCTTTACACAAGCAGTAGTGGTAGTGAACACAAAATGGTGTAAAGATGTGTAACCACCTCTAAATTAGATCCTCAGAAATCTGTGTTACAATGCAGCAGAATGGCTTCTTCTGGACCATTAGATGTCTTCAGAGCATCCATTTTAAACCAGATGGGTAAATCTTGAAGACTACAATTCATTCAAGGAAAGTTTGATTCTGTAAACTGAAAATACTGCCATTAAAATGATGGAAAATTTTAAATGTCTCCAAAGAATATCAAAAAGTCCGGGGGCTAGAAAAAAGCCCGCAAGTTGTATCAATTGATCAGTTACCTGGCTTGAATTTGCAAGATGATCTCTTTTTTCCTGGATCCGCAGGATTTGTGGACCCCTTGGAGGCCATGTCAGGGGTGGTTTTTTAAATTATTCCCACAGGAACAGATTTTAGATGTTTTCCAGGACAAACCAGGAGAGCCACTAAGTGATTGCTGTGTCTCACTGGCCTCTGGCATGAGCAAGAAACACTGAGTTGGTCCTCCCAGAGCAAGGCGGAGAGGGTCTGATACACTCACCAATGGGATGACTTGAGCTCAAAACAAGTGTGGTGCCTTGGTGCGGTCACGGTCCCCCAAAGGCAGGGTGTCTTCCCAACTAGAAAATTAGTTTGGAAATTGCTTGCAGAAGGACTGCCTTATCTTGGAAGCAGATCAGTTCCTGCTGACCCAGGCTCGGCCACCACTGGGATCCAGTCAGACAGGATCTCAAAACAGCCCTGGTGTAACACAGGGAGGTCACAGAGGCTCCTTACCACCTGGAGGGCCTGACAGGAAAGGGCCATGTGATGTATCTGTTCACCATAGCAAACCTCCCCTAGGCACCAGCTCATGACTGTATTTCTTCCACCATCAGAATGCTGCATACCTGGGAGCATAGTATCCCAAGCTGGTATCATTCATTGCCTCCTTAGTGTGAGTCTCAGATTCCTTCCAGAGAACTGCCTTTCAAAAGAGCGGGGAGAGAGAGAGTACCATCCATACAATGGGTCTGTTAGGGGAATGGAAGGGGCTGCCGTGCAGAGGAAGAGACCAGAACAGGGACCCTCTTAAAGTACCTAATGTACATTTGCTCCCTGCCTTCTGGTGGGCCAAGGCAAACAATCCTGCTCAGGACTGGCAGATAATAGGTAGGGAGGTTGGTGAATGAATCACCTGTATCACAGCTACGAACCCAGCTGGGCCTGTGCTCCCCTGTCTCTGAAAGTCAAATTGAGAGAGACCAACCTAGGTCTAGATGGTGCTTATAGGTCTAGAGACCTAGATGGTACAATATTGTCTTATGCCATATTCTCCTCATTTTTCACGAAATTGGGGGTCCCGGAGGATTTCCACAGCACAAACGTCTTCAGGTTTAGGAACAAGGCCACCAGAGAAAAGCTGTGTTCCCACAGCAGACTCAGGGGTACGACCGATGACTCGTGTCCCTCTGTCACTCGCCGTGACCGCCATGACGGTCTCTGCAGTTATCAGTATGGCTCTCTTTCCCTGCCCACACTGCTTTCTTTTCCTTCTGTTGCTACCCTCCCCCGTCCTGCTTGGCCTCCACCGTCCCTGCCTCCCTTTCTGCCTTACGCCCCCTACCCAGTCTGGATCCCACTTCCCCGTCCTCTGTCCTGCCCTCCTCAGCCTCTTTCCTGATTTCTCTCCTCCCGGCAGCCCCACTTCTCACTTAACTTGAAGCCTTCCTAGTTACTCAACAAGTAGCTTCAGCTGTTATTGGCAAAGTAGAATTCTAGAGGTTTTTCCTAGAATACCCCATTTTTTATTCTAAAGTACTAAAGATGCTGGCCCCTTCACCTCAGCCACAGGGACTGGGAGAGAGCTAGAGAATTGTGCCATAGGTGCCACACATGTGAGACTCAGCGGGGATGACTGGTTTCTGCCGAGAAAAGCCACATGGGCACCCCCCCCCAGGTGGACCCTACAAGAAGCACTTCATTAGGAATGGGAAGCTGCTCCCTTCCAGAATCTTCTTGACCCTGTGCCTGAACACGAGTCTCTCTACTTGTGGGACTTCTGAAAAAGGCACAGTTAAAAAGATCCAGGTCAGCCTAGACCCTGGGCATCCTAGGACGGAGGACCCTCACTAAATACTGGAATGGTCTGAGGGTCAGGGGAAAAATTCCCGGTTCTCAGAGATGTCATCTGGGTTAAGGAAACAGGCCTGCTTCAGGCAATGGCAGAGAAGGCTCAGTCTTTCCTTTGTGCCTTACTGACAACATAAAACTATGTCTGCCCGGCCCGTTACAGCTGGGGGCCCAGGCTAAATGCAATGAGCCCTGGCGGTAGCAGGAGCCATAGCAAGAACTGGCCTGGTGGGTTGTATGCGCCTGGGTGGCAGGAGCTGCCCAGATGCTTCTCTGGGGTTTTGAGAGTTCTGCCCACCCAAGCCACACTTGGCTGAGGGCTTCTAGCCTGAGATGGAAGCTGTTATCCACCCAGCTGGTCTCCCTCTGTCTTGTATGTGTGGGGAGATGCCACGGATCTGTTTTTATCAAATACACAATTAAAAAGTCACACTATTAGGAAACTCTGGAGTGTGAACATATGGGCTTCTCCCAAGACTCAGAATTTTTCAGAGCCACTCTGAGAGTGGTGGGGGTCGTGACACCCTAGCACACCAGAGGGAGGAGCTGAGGGAGAAAAAGCAACCATGCCAACTTTCAACCTAAAAGAGCAGCCACTAAGGTTTGGAGATTCTAGAGCGGAGAGCCCCGCATTTCTCAGCCCCCTTTTTTGAACACACAGTCCTAAGCTTGGAAAATGGCATTTTGCTGCGTGTTGGCAAGAAACCCTGCAGCTGAAACACTTCTCTCCAAATGTCGAGCATCTTTATTTATCCAAATCTCTCCACAGTGTTTGTTTAAAGGGGAGTGCTAGAGAGTAAACTAAATTTTACAATGAGCATATGGATGGTTATAATTGCTGAGGGTTTTTTTTTCATATTTGCTAACTGGCTATATATAAAACTGTGTTTCTATTTTATAGATTTCACACCCTGAAGGCTGCTAATTTTGCATGCATATGATTTTCACATGAATGGATGAAAATACTAAAATAAAATACTCTTCCCTCAGGATTGTCTAACTGCCCCGACCCTACTCTGAGAGCAACAACGGGTGGAGGTGGGAGAGACCCTTCCATTCCCCCCTGGCTCCTGGCCCCCGGAAAGCCCGGTCGTCCTCTGTTCATGAATTGGCACAGTTGCCTTTCAAACCCATTGATGCTGGAACTTGTGTCGGAGAGAACCCTATCTGCTCCCCGGTGCTTTTCGTATTGATCCATTTTGCCCATCTACTCAGAATTTTAAACAACAGAAATGACATCTGCCTCTGAATTAGCCGATAATGGGGAATACAGATTGCAGAGAAAACCTAAATGTATGGCTCATCAAGGAAAACAAATACTTTGGTTTAGCCATTGGTTTCAACTTCCTATCCCACTAAACCACCAACCCCTAACCTCATTTATCATCCCGCCCACCAGTCCCAAGTGCCCCCTGGTGGAGATTTAAAGGAGCAAGGAAATGGCCTGAAGCTTGGGCCACCAGGATCCTTTCCCCACTTACAGACTGAAGAGCCAGGGCCCAACAAAGAAGAGAAGCTTCCCAGAGTCGCACATGAAGACAGTGGCAATGTTGAGATTCCCAGGCCCTCAGAACATATCCCACTGCGGATTTTTGTCTGCCCCCCAACCCCCATCGTAGGATTTCACAATTCTTAGCTGTCGGAGCTTCCACTTTTTCCTCACTCAGTAGACATGTGTAAAGTGTGCCAGCAGACCGTCGCTGGGTATTATGGGAGATTCAGAAAGAGATAAAAGCACTGTTGCTGTCTGCAAGGCGCTTCCAAGCCAGTGGAAGACCCTCAAGAGCTTCCCAGGATGAGGGATGGGGGAGGTACTGACAGTGAGGGCCCCAGCAGAACAGAGGAGGCGGCTCCTTGGGGCTGCTTCCAACTCGGGGGGAGGAGGGACTGGAGCCTGGAGAGATAGGGAGGGTCCAGATGGTAGAGGGGCTTTGTGGTTAGAATGCACACAGCATGGTCCCAGGCAGTGAGAACCCGCACAGCAGACATCTCAGACCTTCTAAGTGGCTGGAGGCTGCGAGTACTGACTAGCGGTTATAGTCGCTACAGCATGTAGGAGAGTACCAGCCCTGGAGTCAGACCCCCATGGGTTCTTGTGTTAGCCAGCCAACCTGGCCAGTCACTCTGAGTCCCGCTCGAGAACTGGGCACTTGGCACAGTCGTGGGCTCAGAAGAGGTGCTCACCAGTGCTGTGGTTTCCATTTCCTTGTAACAACGCAGAAATGCGCCAAGCCCGCTTCCAGGCCCAGGGAGCAGCAGAGCCAAGTCCTGCTCCAATGAAGTGAACATGGAACTGGGGGCAGGCAGCAAATAAAGAATGCACCAGATGTTGGTGACAGCTGTGGAGAAAAATAATGCAGAGGAAAGGGAGAGGGCTGGGACATTTCTGCTCATCCCCAAAGTCCTTTCTAAAGAGACAGTAGAGCCAGAGACGTGAAGGCAGGGAGAGAGAAAGTCATGGAAACATCCAGGGACCACCATTCTGGGCAGAGGGTACAGCAGTGCAAAAACCCTGGGGTAGAAGCAGGCCTGGGAAGGAATGAAGGGCGGGGAGAGCTGTATACAGGCAAGGGTTAATAAGGGCCAGATCACGTGGGCTTTGCAGGCCATGGCAGGGGGTTGGCTGTTACTCTGATGGGAAGCCGCTGGAGGGTTCTGAGCAGAGGCCTGACAGACTCTATGACCAGCTATTTTCAGTTACGAGTTTTCTTCCAGCCGCCCACGTTCGCAGTGGACTCTGTGCGGCCAGGAGACTCCTAGGTTGGTTGAAACCAGAGTGTAACTTACCTCCGCGAGGACCCCCACAGTCCCCTGAGTCCTTCCGGGGTGGAGCGGGTGGAGCCTCACAGCACCATGCACACCTCCTCCTTGTTCTCAGAGTCTCTTGTCACCAACATAACCCTTTGTCCCTTGCAGAATTCCAACTTCCTGTGACTGAACCAGACATTAACAACAGGCTGGAGTCCTTGTGCCTCAGTATGACCGAGCACGCCCTGGGAGGTGAGTGGGTCCTCCCTGCATTTTACCGCATGCCTGGGAGAACTAGCAGCCGTCTGCTGTCTGCACTCTGCAGTAGCTCAGGAGGAATGGGAAAGACACAACGAGAGGTAGGCAGGGGACAGAGAGAGAGAGTGGCTTCGAGGTGCTGCTGGATCCTCATCAAGCCATACCACACTGAGTAGCCCACAACGCCCTGCTCCTCCTCTTCTGGGAGGTGAGTCAGGGACCTGGAGACCAAGGCTGTCCCTTTTTGCTCAGAGCCACCCACCCAGTGCACACTGAGGTCCTACCACAGCAGCTGTGCCAGCCAAATGCTGGGAGCTGGAGGAGTCAGAAACACAGGACATGGCTTTTAGTGGCAACATCCCCCCCACAGAATTGGATTCTTTCCTTCTCGGCACTAGATCTCCCTGTCTGGTCCAAGCATATCCCAGCTTGTTCTAAAAATAGAATTTTTGAAACAAAAATCCCTGCTTGTTTTTATATCTCCCTGTTCCAAATGGCTTCCACGATGCCTGGAGCCCCAAGCAGTCTGAGATGTCCCTCCCAGTGTGACAGGGATGGTCTAGTTCGATGTGCCTATGGGCAGCAGCCCCACGAGGAGCTCTAGAAGCAGCTGGGTTGTCCCACTGTCGGTTTGGTCTGAAGCCCTACATCATCACCAGAGCCCCGGGAGGCCTGCAGTGCCCTCCGGGTACTAACCAAGTGCTTTTCTCCAGCCCGGACTCTGCGCCAGCCCTGGGGATGTTTGGCAGGCAGAGGAGAGATGGCCACCTCTTCCTGCCAACCTCCGGGAGGCTCTGAGTCAGAGAGGCCTCCTGTGACCCTTCCCACCAGTCCTCTCCAGGCAGGATGTGCTCACCCACCCTGGAGATGGGCAGTCAGCACACCTAGAGCCAAAATGTGCGCTATCTGGCCATGGTGAGGAGAAAGGCTGCCAACAGTTGCTACTCCTGAGAGCTTGGTCCTCCCGGACCAGGGACTTTTAGATTTTTAGTCCCTGCAAACACAGTCTTATCCTAACACCAAGTATGAGACCAATAAATGCTCTGCATGGAGCAGATTGGAAAGCAAGGACTGTACCTACCTGACCTCAGCTGGGCAGGGCTCTCCACAGCCCAAAGGAAGGCTGCACTCAGTACCAGAAGGGAGCTAGCTCAAGGCCTCCCAGGGCTGCTGACTGAACAGATGGTGGGAAGGCACAGCTCCTAATGTGACCTCCCCGGGGCTCCAGGAACCCCATCTGCAAACACTGCTCTCTCCCTTGGCCACTCATAGCCTAGAAGCTTCACAGCATCATTGGTCCATCCCTGGCACCTCTGTGGGGAGGTGCCACCAGGTCCTCTTCTCCAGCTAACCAAGGAGACTGGGTCGGCACACTGATAGCCCCTGATGAGTAATGGGAAACAACCCAAGGGTCCATCAACAGATGGAAATGGATGAATGAAATACAGACAGTGGAATATCATGCAGCTTAAAAAGGAATGAAGTACTGATCCATGCTACAACATGGATGAACCTTGAAAACATTACACTAAATGAAAGATGCCAGACACAAAAGGCCACACGGTGTACAATTCCACATAGGAATTTATGAAATGTCCAAAATAGGCAAATCTAGAGAGACAGATGGTATAGTTCAGTGGTTGTCAGGGACCGGAGGGAACTGTTGAGTGGAGAGTGACTGCTTGATGGGTACCAGATGAAAATGTTCTGGAATGAGATAGTGGTGATGGCTGCACAACTCTGTGAATATACGAAAGCCTCTGAATTGCACGCTTTAAAAGCATGAAATTTGTGGTATGCAAATTATATCTCAATTTTTTCAAAAAGGGAAGCCTCCCAGACCCTGAGAATTCAGACCAAGCTCAGCCCACTACAGGCAGCCCAAGCTCCCTCCCACACAGCCATGGCTGGTGGGTGAGGAACTCCCAGGCCTTTGAGAGTCAGCAAGGAGAACTGACCTTCTCCCCCAGGGCTGGATATAGCTCAGGTAACTGGCATGTTGGAAGACCTTACCAAACTGCTGAGTGCTAACATTATCCTCATTAGTAGCAAGAATGCCAAATGCTCTTTATTAAAGGGAGGTTTTCATCAAAAAGGCTTCATTTTTTAGCTCATTCTTCTACTTTTACAGAAAACCTCTCTGAACTGATGTTTTTTTGCTAATGTTTTCATCTTGTTAATCTCCTAAGCCTTTTTATTGCTGTGTTTTTCCTCAATAATCCTCTCTGGTGGGAAGCCTCGTAAGCAGTTTCCGGAGCAGAGGATGCAAATTAAGTTCAGGGTGGCCCAGTTGGGCACAGTGGTGGTGAGCCTCCCACATTAGGACTGCACTCTTCTGCTGGCCCACCTCTTCCAGGGGCCGGGAAGATGACCTGGCTGGGGACAGAATGCCAATGAATTACATCATTTTACAGGAGGACAAATAATTAGGGAGAGGAAAGCAAAGTCAAAGAGGTTCCTCTGCCTGTGTCTCAGGACAGGAGGGGAGGGTGGCCAAGTTCCTGGGACACCACATCCTACGACGGTCTTTCTAATGTGGTTGGTCCATGGGCCCCAGGCCTTGGTGGCCCATCCTTTTTGCGCTGACATCTCTACTCTCAGTGTCCTCCACTAAGTACAACCCTCCTGGTGCCAGTCTAAGCCATTTCTCTCTTTGGCCTTCCCTTTCTGTCTTTTCTTTGCCCTTCCCTTGGCCCCTCCAACAGAACCCATGAGGAAGCCCAGGAGGTGGGTTGCCTCTGCCATCTTGGTTTGTGAATCTTCATTTAAGGCTTTCATCTGGCTCTGTTGGGCCTGCTCCTGATTGGTGGCTCCGGGTATAAAGGAAGACTCAACACCAAGCCTGGCTGCTATCTTCCTCCTGCACAGGGGTTGTATGGGCAGGAACAGTCACGGCTACAAAAGCAAGGCTCCTCCAAGCAGGACAGAGACTGCAGTGAATTCTACCATAAAGAGGAATGCCCAGTCCACTCTCTGATGCTCCAGGATTCATGTTTTCACATGATCCCCTTGCCATTCCTTCTCACCTTCTTTCCTTACTCCTTCTTGGGAGTTAACAGCCTCACTTTTAGCTATATGGAGACTTTGTTGCAAATTAGAAAAAGACTCCACTTTCTTAAGATGCTGTTCTGCCATTGATTTGATATTTGTCATAACAACTATAAAACCTATAATGAATACATGTAAATGGTGCTCCCTGAACTTGTACACCTTGCACAACTGTAAATGGTGAATTTGGACTTACCTGTTGGTCATCTCCCTGCAGATGAATACTGTAACCCTTGGAGGATGAGGCACAGGATTGGAAGTCAGTGAAAATGCAGCTTGGGGTTGGGTTAGTTGAGATTTTCATGTTTCTAGCTCCCCACTTACTCATTGGCATTAATGAGTAGGCCAGTGAGCCCTGGCAAGAGTGTGCACTCCAATCCTACAGACAGGGGAGTGACCTCTACACACCCACACGTGTGTGTATATTTACACACACCCACTGTTTCCCATGACCCATTACCACTGCAGAGCCACCATAAGAGGTTCAGGTTAACACCTGCAGAAGTCAGAGAAAGATTACCGATTATAAGTTCACATCTGGGGGCCTCTATGACTGACGGCCTGATTACCATAAATGCTCCCGGGGTCATTTGCTTTTCTTCTTTAAAATCTCTCCAAAAGCCATATGGAAATTTATAGACACACACAAGTACAAGTAAAATTGGGAAAATCTGAGTAAGATCAGTGAATTGTACCAACATCAGTTTCTTGGTGGTAATATTATAGTTTTGCAAAATGTTACCACTGGGAGAAACCCAGCAAACCCGGAAACCTGGTACTGTCTCTTATAATTGCATGTGAACCTACAATGATCTCAGTAAAAATTTCAATTAAACATTTCTCCTTCAAGTCCCTGCTGGCAAGACACTAGACTGGCACCACCCATCAGGAGGCAGGAGGCCTGTGCAGTGGACTCAGTACTCCTCCATATCACTTAGGTCCTCCAGCTTTCCCTGAACACTCTGCCCCTCCCCTCTCACACCTGAGTTCTGCCTACTGGATCTAGATGCTCCTCCTGGTAGACCAGGTTTGTGACATCAAGGCTTAGACCAGGACATACCTGCTGATGTTTGGATATCAACAAAACCAGGGAGGCATCCTGCATCCCTCCCTGGCCTTCATTTACTGGTCACTGAACACAGTCATTTCTACCTCCTACAATAGCTCATCCATGCTTCTCTCTGCTCACTGGATAAGCCCTTGTCAGACAAGCCCTAGCGTGGGCCATTGTAGGGGCCATCCTGCCACCAGGCTTGTCTTTTTTTAGGTCATCTAACAGCTGCCAGAGAAACCATTCTAAAATCAGATCTAATTACTCTACTGCTTAGAATGCCCCAATTACCAAGTCCAAGCTCCTGTTCATAGTACACAAGACCCTTATGGTCTCATTCTGGGGATTCTCCTATAGTCCCATGTGTAAGCAGACAACCATAAAGGAGCTGGGCAGCCACTGGCTCTCTCGGCAGTTTGTCTCACTCACGGCCTCTGTCTCTACCTGCAAGTCCTCCACTTTATAGCCTGGTCTCACCAGCTCTCCATAATGTAGACACAGCCTGCATTGTGTAGCCTCAACATTCACCCACTTCCACAGGATCTTTCAGTTCTCAGTGCCCACAGCCTCTAACTATGGTGTCTGCCCCTATAACCAGATTCTTGAAACAGAGAAGCTAGATCAGTTTGGGTCAGCTGCCTCCCCCTGGTCTGTTCAGCTCAGAGTCACAACCACCTCTTGCCCGAGTTTTCAGCAGGGACTCGGTGAGGAGGAGATGCTGCCAAAGAAAGGGATGTGAGCTAGACAGGTCCACCTGCATGTCCATTGCAGCAACCCCCTCCCCCCTTCAGCACATCTCCTGCCCCTCCTCCATTCCCCCACCTGTCATCCTAAACCTCGACTAGCCCCCCCAGCCCCACCATTTGACGACCAGCATCACACCTATACACAAGCTGTACGCCTCCCCACACCCTCTTCCTTTCCTGCCTCCTCTGCTCTTCTCCTACCAGCACCATCTTACGAAAGTCATTTCCTTTCTCTGTGAAACTATCCTTGACTTCCAACGGCAACTTAAATCTTCCTTCCTCCATTTCTCCTGCTGTGCCTGATACATACTCCATCGTAGCAATGATCACTCCTACATCCCTGTGGCTTTATAGATCTGTCCCGACTAGGATGCGTGTACTTACACGGTGAGGACTAGGTCTCCTGTTTTGGTTCCCAGACTGGTTACAGTTCTTGGAACAATGGCTACTCAGCAGATGTTGAGTGGGTGGGTGTGTGAATGAATGAGTGGATGGATGGGTAAGTGTGGTCTTCACCTGTCTTCAGAGACCAGGAAGCCCAACGTGCGGTGTGCGACTAGGTGACCATGAAGGGAACGGTTCTGCTCACCTGTGCCCATCATGTATTCTTTCTCTCCCAGACGGGGTTGACCGGACCTCCACAATCTAGAAGCTGAAGATGAGAGTGACCGCGCTGGCCGTGAAATCGACTGCTGCGGGTCCAGTGTCAGCCATCTTCAGGGTTGCACAGAATCCTCGGAGATACTTTGCAGCCTTTTTTTTTTCCCTGGTCCCTCTCCCATTTTGATTTTGTGAGAGCGTAGGTCGTCCTTGTAAACATATCAGTAGACCGGGGATTGGTTATTTTGTCATTTGTTTCTGTCATGGGATGGCTTGGTGTGCGGGGTGGGGAGGGGTCTCTAGGGAAACGTGGGACTGGGAGGGGATGGAGAGGGAATGCAAGTGGCTTCCTGGATGGAGAGAGGGGGAGAAACAAAAAGAGTACCGCCTACCGCCGTGAAAGAGCTGGGAGAGATACAGGAGGGAGGCCGAACCCTGGGCCCGGGCGCCCCTCACAGCCCGCCTCCGCAGTCAGGCCCCAGGACGCAGTCGTGGGCGAGTGCGACCAAAGCAGGATGGCGGCCCGCCCTCCCTGCCGCCCGGATCGGCTTTCCCTGTGGACCCGGCTTGGAGTCGAGCCGCAGGAGAGGGCTGCACGGCCCCGGCGGCAGAGGGGGAACGTTCCCTCCAACAAAATTTCAGAGAAACTTTGATTTGTGTATTGTTTACATAACAATTTTAAAGGGTACATAATGTGTAAAGAGTTTGGATAGAACTTCTCTTCATACTATGGTTTTTGTAAAGGATTTGTTGATATGGATTCATTTTTTTCCCTCTATTTTTGTAATAGCAGCAGGGTTGTCTCAAAATGGCTGCCGAGCCGTGCCTGCCGGGAAGGCGGACGCGTCACGTAGGCCGAGGCGGCGTCCATCTTGCGGCCGCGGCTGCGGAGCGCATGTAGGTGGGCTGGCAGGACGAGCATGTGATTGGAAGCGCGGGGAAGGGACGGGGAGGACGGCACCGTGTGATCACTTAGGGTCTGTTTGCAAGTCCCCGCGAGATTCTAGAAGAATCCTGTGGCCCCTATCTGGGCTGGATTTGCTTCTCACCTAGAGACCTCTCTCCCTCCCCACCCTCCTGTGGGGTTTCATCCTGTTGCCCCCTGCCTCGCTTCACACACACGCACATGGGTGCAAGTTCCACTGGAGGAGAAATGGCAAGGACCGACAAAAGGCCTTAACGTCAGATAATGAGCTCAAAAAACCGCTTCCACTACGATTGCGCGCAGGAACCTGAGCCTGGGGTCTGCACCCCCCCCCGGCCCCTCCTCCCCCCCCGGCTCGCTCACTGCTGAGGAAGAGGAGGAGAGCAAGACCCAGGACAGTGTATAACTGGTCAGTCAGCAAGTGGCAGAGAGAGCGTGCGGGGAGACGTGCAGTCCACGCGGCCAGGCGGGCTGTGAAAGCAGATGTGGGAAAGGGCAGCTTCAGGATGGAAACGTGGTTCTCTCCACGTGTACGTCGGGGATTTGCTGTGTCGTTGGCCGATTTATCTATCCAGCCACACAGAAGAGAGAGAAAACCAGTCCTGACATGGTGAGAGATTAACAAACTATGCTACCACAAAGTAATAGCTCTGTTTCTTAAGGGCAAGAAAGACTACGTTTGGGATTCAATGCAATGGAGGGTATTAAAGGAAATCAAAGAGGAGTTGTGCTCTGCACTGGAAAATTGGGTTGTGTAAATGATGGTATGAATGCTCAGCCAGAGGCGAGATCAGGGAGACAGTGTAAGGTCTGTTTATTAAATGGGTGAGTCTGGTGCCATTGCTTTTAGCGAAGTCAGAGTCGAAATTGAAGAGATCAGACCATGAAAATCACTGCGCTTGCTTATGGTTATTTAAAAAAAAAAAAAGTTAATGAAGTAAATACAGATTTAAAAGGCCTTAATGAAATCTAAACTTTCTTTTACCTTTGAGATTAAAAATGTGCACCCAATTCAGCCTTGCTTTTGAATTTTTTTAAGGTTTAAAAAGGTGGGAGCATCTTAACTGTAGAGAGCCTTTGGTAAGCAGAGGGGGCTTGAACCCATTATATCACGTTTTACGTTAAGAAAACAGACCTCCCCTTGGGTGACTACATTCTAAACATGCAAATCCATGTGCAGAAAGAGGCAGCATTTTTTAGTTGATTTTTTTTTTTTTAAACTAAGTGCCATTAACATTCATCCTCCACACCCCTTTTCTAAACAAGCTTAGTGTTACTTGGGGAATGTGTTGGGATGGACGATCACATGTAAGGCAGGAAGACTAGATCAAAAATTTTGAAGGCCAAAGGTAAGACCAGAGGGTTTGTGAAGGTGTTTTTTGGATGCTAAGAAAGTTAATAAGAGAAAACAAGGGTATTACACATCTCGTGGAGAAATGAGAAAGCATTCAGATCTGCTGCAAAACACATATATCCATAAAGACTTGGGTTGTTCAGAAAACAGATTGTGAACACAATCACATTAGCATGAATCCTTTAAAAGGAAGAAGACCTTAAAGTACTTGCAAATCTGGATTTCTATTTATTCCTTCACTGAATATAGAAACAATGGTTATCTGATTATTAGAGATATTATTTTGGATATGTTACTTATTAACTTGCTATGGCTGGTAACCATGATAAAGTCTGTTATTAATAACAACATAATTCTTTTTTTAAAAAAAAGAAAAGCTTATTTTTCATTGACTGTGTATAGATTTATCTACTTAGTTGTGTTTTGCTATTAGTGTTTTAATTTTTTTTTTAAGTTGAGTGTTCTGATAAATTTTAGGAGCCTGTCCCCACCTTGTTTTGAGTCCTGTGTTGACTGCAGGTATACAGCTCAATTTTAAAATCCTAAAGCAAAAGAACTTTATTTATAAAAGAATCAAACAGTTGCATGCATAAGGCTGTGAAGTCGGATATTTAGTAATAAAGCGGCAGTGCCTTTTTTTGTATTTACCCATTGACCCCCCAAATGCAACTGTTTTATATTAATAGTAAACATTAAAAATCTTAGAGTAAAATCTATTTCACTACATGTTTTCCCCCCTTTTTCTGATTTAAGCAGTATGTATTTGGCATCTCTACACTGTCCTAGGGATAGTGGTGGTCTATGATATTGTTACCATGTATGATGTTTTATTGGTGCTTTTTATTCATAGTGGTTTCTTACCAGAAACAGTAGGAAGACACACATGAACTGTGTACAAGAATTGAAACATTGCTGCTGATATGTGTCTTTTTCCACACGCTTTTTGAGTTTCACTTTTTAAACAAGGGCCAGCAAGCAAAATAGACGCTGCTGGGTCTGCCTGCAGAGGGCGGCTGTTTGCACCAAGCTCTCAAATCCTGTGTATTGATGGTCCCTTTTTGGTACTCAGGATTGGAACTACAGCTGAGCCCCCATCTCCCATTCCTTTGAAGAGACACTGAGGGAAACAAGGTTTTCTTTTGAGGTGTCACTGGCTGCCTTTTACGGAATGGGAGCCTTCTCCGGGTCTTGTGTTCTTCTGCACCTCTTGTAGCGACTGCCGGTGCAAGGTTGGTAGACGTGCATTCCCCAGCTAGCACCGGGATCCCCCTAAAAGCCTGGGCTGGGGGACTGAGCTGGCCTGAATGCATAGGCGTGCAACCAGAAGGGCAGCGAGGGGAGGAAAAGCAGGTCCCCGTCTCGTTGGCCCTCTGGAGATGTCTGCAGTAGGCAGCTCCAGCTTGGGTGCAGGGAAGCAGCCTGACCAAGGCACTCGGGTGTGCCTGTTACAAGAAGGACCTGCGGAAGGATAATTTGCACATGGGGCTGTGATAACACTAATGCTGTTTTGTTTTTTTTTTACAAGTCATCAGAGATGTTGCGAAGTGAGTTTTATTTTTTTGTAATTCCTTTATCTTTACTTAAAGGTGAATGTGTATTCCTCTGGGAGGAATAGGAAGAAAACAGGAATGTTAATAATGTCAAACAGAAGACTTCCTCCCTCATTAATATATAACCCTCATGTATTTAAGCCTAATGTAAGCTGACTTTTAAAAAAGCTTTCTTTTGTTGCATGCCCCGTGCAGGCATCCCTATTGTACGTGCATGCCTCTCGTCCTGTTTTCCTGTATAAAGTTAGTGAACAAAGAACTATTTTTGCCTAGTTCATGTTGCCAAGCAATGCATATTTTTTAAATTTGTCATATATGGAAATAGCATGTTTGTTACATGTAAAGCTTTACTGATATACAGATATACTAATGTTTGAAGATGCTGTTCTTTGCAAGTGTACAGTTTTCAAATGTTGTTACCAGTGAAATACCCTTGTGGTTTAAACTTGCTACAATGTATTTATTACTCATTTCCTCCCATGTAACTAAGAATCATGGCTATATTTCATATCAATGTTATATTGAAAGTGAAGGGAAATGATTAATACAAGGTTTTGTAACACTGGTGTGTGTGTCTTTTTTCCTTTTTGTCGATATGATTAATTAGAAAACAAGGACTGAATCTTAGAAATAAGTCAGCAAGGAAGAATGAGCATGATATCCCTGTAAACTATTAGCACCTGACCAATCCATGCAAACTGTGTCTTCAACTATGATTCGCTTTTTTTTTTTTAACAAAAGAGTAGGGGGAGAGGTATAAAAATTTATGCAGCTTGATATGTGCTCCAAGTAGTCAATAAATGCATCACCTGACTTGAAGGCATGTTTTTAAATACAAATTCTGTCCTTGTAGATGATATTGTTTATAGCTTCCTCTCCATCCTCAATGCTTTTGAAATCCAATTTTACCCCTAAACCATGGCATAAAGAAATAGCAGCCTCCTTGGAGCCTTGGGGTTTTAACTACATATGGTTTGAATCTCATTATAATACCTCTGATTCCAGTATGATGTTTGATATAAATAATATCAAACATATGGTTAAAGAGACTAATGTGGGTTTGAAATCTCTGGCTGTGTGATATTCAACAAGTTACTTAACCTCTCTGAGCCTTGGTTTGGTTTGGTTTTTGGCCTGTGATACTCAAGGTTTATATAATTAAACCTATAATCCACAAAAGAAGAAGGTAAAGACAAAAGAAAACATAGGACATAGAAGTTACCGCAGTCCAAGACTTCTCTGAGGCAACCACAACTTGACATTGTATGAATGACCACAAAACAACTCCCTTTTCACCAAGCTCAAGCTGCTCAAGTGACATGCAAAATCCAAAACAGTCCCTGGAAACATGTAGAAATGCCTCATAAACTGAGATATTAAATGAAATTCTTTTTTTTAAGTTTTTGTTTGTTTGTTTGACACAGAGAGACACAGCGAGAGAGGGAACACAAGCAGGGGGAGTGGGAGAGGGAGAAGCAGGCTTCCCGCGGAGCAGGGAGCCAGATGCGGGGCTCGATCCCAGGACCCTGGGATCATGACCTGAGCCGAAGGCAGACGCTTAACGATGGAGCCACCCAGGCGCCCCTATTAAATGAAATTCTGCCTAAAGTTAAATTCTCGTAACTCAGATGTAGCTCAGTGTATGACCAGACTATTCTAAAGGGAGGGGGATAATGTGCAAGAGAAAAGTCGAGCCTCACTTTTGCAATGTGTGAATTGAGGGTAAATGTGAAAGGTATAAGATGAAGAGAAGCACGGTGCCTGAAAGGAGTTGGTTAGTGATTTTTTTCAGCAAAGCTGCAGCTCTTTGCCACTGACCTGAGTAATGGAGTGTTCAATCCTGGAGAGGTTATTCATATAACAAAGCATTTAGGACTTCCCCTAACAGTCCTCTCCGCAGAAGAGCTTTATTTTTTTTTTAAAGATTTTATTTATTTATTCATGAGAGACAGAGAGAGAGAGAGAGAAGCAGAGGGAGAAGCAGGCTCCCCGCCGAGCAGGGAGCCCGATGCGGGGCTCGATCCCAGGACCCTGGGATCATGACCCGAGCCGAAGGCAGACACTTAACGACTGAGCCACCCCGGTGCCCCGCAGAAGAGCTTTAATTCCATTATTAAAGGGGGATGAGTAACACCTCTCTAGCATAGTGGATGGGAGGAGGCTGTGGTGGGCTTGTGCGAGCAATCCAGAAGGAGCACAGGTGGGCACTATCAACTCACGCTTTCTATGCTAATGAGGAGACTGACAATGGGGCAATACAAGGAGAATCCAAACTCCTATGACAGCACCTTAGCTTGGTCCCTTGAACAGTTACTACATCTAGCCACGGCCCTGACTCCCTATCAGCCCAAGACTTGCGGAAGTTGAGAGGAGGGCTTGAGGACAGCAAAAATGTCACCCATAACTAGAACTTGATCCTTCTCTACAAAGGTGTGGAGGGTCAGCGTGGACCTGGCCCACTGGGAAGCACAGCGTGGCAGCCTGTAGGTCATCCGTTGCCCTGGGGGCAGTGCCGGCACATCGCACTCCAGCACTCTCTCACTCACATCACTCCCCAGCCTTCCACAAGTACTTCTGTTCTTTTTCCAGCCACACATCCCAATACTTGAAAACAACCCCTTCCCTGAGCACTTCAGCCTCTGGATTGTCAACAGCAGCTCTAGGATGCCCTAGCTCTGTTTTTCAAACCATCTATGAATTACACTTGTGTGGTGGCTATTTATTTCAAATCCACATAGCCCAATTCTTTTGTAAAATACAATATACCTTTTTTTTAAGACTTACAAGCCCCCGTATCATACTAGAGTCAACAAAATTGTTCTGTCAAATTGCTATAAAAAGTAGCACTGTGCTGGCTCCCTAAGCTCTCGGGTGAGTGTGCAAAATCAGTCTGGGATATTGCCCTCTGGATGAGATGATGGGATCCTCATGTCAGGTCAACAACGCCCACAACACAATAGAGAAGTGCCCATCAGGTCTGAGAAATACCTAGAAGTGGGCCCAAGAACAGCGATGACTTTGTTCCCTATGCATTTCTAAGAGCTGAAAACCAGTTGAGAAAGGGGACATGTTGGAAGGGAAGGAAGAGGAGAATCCAGAAAATAATGGGACTGGTGGTGGGAGGTAAGAGCCTGAACCCGGAGTCTCTGGAAATGGAACAATAGGGCACTGTTCCCAGAGCAACCCCGAGATGGGTCTTCTCACTCCCCACGCTCGGCTGCTGGCCCAGATGGACTGAGAATGGAGGATAGCTCCTCTGTGTGTGTGCGTCTGTCTACACATTGAGGATACACGTACATGAAGTAGGAAATGTGGGTGACTGGGAAATTGGGGAACTTCGGCAAACTTAAGCATGACATCTCAATGATTATAGAGGCGCTCTGTTGGAGTCAGTGGCCGTTCACAGTACCCTCCCAGGTAACATCTTGGCCCAAGGGCTCCATCTGACCAGCTTTGCTCACAGGGCTCTTGCACACAGATAGTGACTTCTCTGGGATATAAACCTGGGAATTCAACGTCTGAGAATTTCCTCCATGGAATATTTTTCACTCTTAAGTGGTTTCTACTTCAATTTTTAAAACTGATGGAGAAACATTTTGGCAACCTTATAAAGCTCAGACTTTTTAAAAAGACAGCTTTGTGTTTATGCTTGACTCAGAATGCATGTTTTTAAATAGTGTGTTCCACAGTTTTTGAAGTTTTTTTTTTTTTTTTTTTCCAAGTCCTATCCAGGAGAAACAAAATCAGAGCTTTGGTGAGTGAAATGGCCCCATCAGAGCTGCTGGATCTGGAGACAGTAGAAAGGTTCCAGTTAAGTCTTCCTGTGGGGACCACACCCAGAACTAGGTGTCCCTGTTTGTGCCAACATTCTTAGGAGATGGTTCCAGTTTTCCATGCCATAAAATTCTAACAGGCTCCAGAATGAAGTCCAATGACACAACAAAACCCCCAAATCCAATCTGTCCAATCAGACCTCACCACTTTATTCCAAACTGGAGTATGTACAGAGTCAGCAAATTGTGAATGAGAGAAATAAGATGTATACATGACAAATCATTTCCCCCATCCATCACCAAATGCATATATCCAACCCATGGACAGAGAGCATACACCCTACAGGTCTTCTCCCATCCCTGGGCTCTGGGGTCCAGGCTGCTTCATCTACTAACCTACTCCACTGCCCTCTCCTAAGACACAGAGTCTAAGCCCTCGTTCACCCCCAGTTCACTGTGTTTATCCAGGTGTGCCTCTAAAGTGTTCGTGTCATGACAGCAGGCCCTAGGTCTGCTGTCTTCCTCCTACAACAGGACTTCCTGAAGACTCGGTGCTAACCAGCTGGCTGTCTGAAGACAGGGGATACCTTGCAAGACACAAGTGCCAAGTTCTTTCTGGAACAGGTGGGTGAAGTTCAATTACAGTGAGGCCTCTTCCCTATACCCACCTGAGAAAAACAGAGATGCCCCAGCAGGCCCTCTGGGGGGTCTTGTGAGTCTCTTAGGCTGAATGATATGAGCCCAGGGACCAGGGGTCCCCAAAAAGGCAAGAGGGGGAATAAGGATGGCTATACGGGTCCAGAGCCCAAAGGAAGCCAGTGGGCAGAGCTCTGTGCTCATCCTTGGGTTCCCTGAGGAAGCCAAGCTCACAGCAGAGGAACATCAAACACCAGCCATGCCATCCAGGTCCCCAGGAAGAAAGGGAACAATACCAGAAGGACAAAGGACAGGAACTGTGGAGAGAGCCTCAGGGGGCATTCCCGGTTTGAGGCAAGAGAGAGCATGTGAGTTTAAGGAATGGAGATGAGTAAATATGGGACTGGTATGGAGAATGCAGAGACTAGGGAGCCATGGGGGTGGGGGTCAGGGGCAGGGATGGGATGGAGGCAGAGGTAGGGTGGTAAAGGACTTTATAAACCGGGATGAAAAATGGAGACTCCACCTACAGGATCATCGCTGTCCTTGTTGGGGAGTGATATGATCAGACATGAGGAGTTCTGTTTTTTGTTTCCCCAGCCACCACTGCCCTGCCCTGGCGGCATTCAGTGGTAGTTTCTGGGGTGCCCACCAAAAGATATTTTATACATTTACAAACACTGAAATATCCCCCCCACTTTTACACACACAAGAGCATAGTATGCACACCATTCCTCATCGTGTGGTATTTTTCTTTTTTCTCCTCATTCGGTTTTGGAAACCATTCTATATCACTGCCTCATACTCTTTGATGGCTCCACAGTGCTCCACTCCGTGGCTTAACACGACTTCTTAACCAGCCCCTTACTGATGCACACTCAGGTTGCCTTCACTCTTTCTGTTACAAACAGTGCTGTGATGAAATAAATTGTACATGGGTCATTCCCTTGTGTGCAAGGGTTCCCACAAGTGAGAAAGCAGGGTTGCTGGATTAAAGGATAGCACATCAGTAGGGTTCTCCATAGAAACAGAACCCGTAGATTACAGAAGAGAGAGAGAGAGACTTATTTTAAGGAATTGGTTGTGAGGACTGGCGAGTCTGCAATCTATAGAGCTGGCCAGCACCTTGGAGACTCAGACAGAAAGGAGCTGATCCTTCAGTCTTGAGGCAAAATTTCTCCTTCTGTTGGAAACCTCAGTATTTGCTCTTAAGACCTTCAACTGATTGGATGAGGTCCACCTACATCATCAAGACAAATCTCCTTTACTTAATGTCAATTGATTGTAGATGTTAACCACATCTACAAAATACCTTCACGACAACACCTAAATTAGTGTTGGATTAAGTAACTGGGTACAATAGTCTTTCCATGTTGACAAATGACGCTAACCGTCACAGGCATCATTGTCATTTTGCTACTTCTTCCCAAGGTGCCTTCCATAGAGTTATACGACCAGCAGCAATAAATGATGATGCTTTTTTCCCTACAATCTCAGCAATTCCTATATAATCAACATTTTTATAGTTTCCAATCTAATATGTGAAAACGAATATCAGTGTCATTTTCATTTGCATTTCGCTTAGTTGAGTGAGGTTGAGCAGATTTTTGTATGTTTAATTGTCATTTGTATTTTCCTTTCAACACCCCATATATTTGCCCATTTCACCATTGTTGGTCTTTTTCTAATTAATTTGTAGAAGTTCTTTGCATATGTGGAAATTAACCTTTTGTTTGTGATATGATTTACAAATATTTTTCCCAGTTTGTTTGTCTTTTGATTTTGCCTATGGTTAACTGTCCATAGAGAATTTTTTAAATTTAAGTTGGATTTCTTGATTTTTTCCTTTTTGGCTTCTAGATTTTAAGTCATATTTTAAAAGTCCCTCTCCACTTTGAGACATACTGTTTTTCTCCAGTACCTTTACTGATTCGTTTTTTTACCATTCCTTGTATGAAGTATGAGGTATGGATCCAATTTTATTTCTGTACAAAGTTGACTACCCAGTTGTGCTTATGCTATTTATTGAGTAATCTATCTTTCCTCTACTAATTTGAAATGCTACTTTTTAAATATATAAACTTCCTCTACATATTGAAGTCTATTTCTGGACTTTCTATTTTTCTTTCCATTGATAATGTTTGTCTATTCATGCACCAGCACCCCCACTGTTTTAATTTATGACTTCAAAACTTGCTTTCATATTTGGTAGGGAGACTTGTATTTTAGGGAGATCACTCTAACTACATTTTGGGATTAGAGGAGCATCAAAGTGGGGAGCTGGGGAGACCCACCAGGGGCTACTGCGTTAGTGCAGATAACCCACAGAGTGGGGGGGTGAAAGGCAGTGGCAGTAGGAATAAGGAGAACTTTTCTTTTTTTTTTTAAGATTTCATCTATTCGTCAGGGAGAGAGGGAGAGCACAAGCCGGGGGAGCAGCAGGCAGAGCAGAGGGAGAAGCAAGCTCCCCGCCGAGCAGGGAGCCCGATGTGGGGCTCGATCCCAGGACCCTGAGATCATGATCTGAGCTGAAGGCAGACGCTTAACCGGCTGCGCCACCCAGGCGCCCAGATCCATGAGATTCTTAGGGGGTAGAGTCATCATGGTTAATGACGGGCTGGGTGTGGCAATTAAGGGAGAGACTAAAAAGTTTGGAATGCCTCCCAAGTTCCCAGCTTAGGCAGCTGGGGAGTTGGGGTGCCATGCCCCAGAGAAGGAGTGGACTGGGATAAAGGCAGCAGATGGAATTTGTTGTGACTTCACCTACCTCATCACTCAAGACAAGTCACCTGGGAGAAATAATAAATAGCCAGTAGTTATGCAGAGACTATTGTACTAAGCCAATAAGGCCAACATTAGCTTACCCACTTTGCAAATGGCTCAGAGATGTCAAGCACATTGTTGCAGGTTGCACAACTCTTACAGGGAGGGGTGGGGTAGGGCCTCAAATCCGGGCCTGTCTCCCCTGCAAATCCTGCTAGGATGGGACCATGGCTGGCTGTCTTAGACTCCAGGAGCCCCTTTGAACTATGAGCCCTCACACTAAGGAGAGACCTCAGTGAACCTCCAGTCCAACACTGGTTGTAGCCTGAGACACAAGGTTCTATGTAGGCAGTAGAATTCTGCAAATTGACCATCTCAGGACATTGGTGAAAATATAGTCCCCAGTGGAAGAAGAGGAGCCCCCGAGGCTGTGGCTCTCAGCCGGCTGCATAGTGCTCATATGGGGAGCCTTGTCAGCTGCTGGTGCCGGCCCACCCTCTGAGGCCCTGACCGGATTGGTCTGGGGCATGGCCTGGGCGTGGGGCTTCTAAGCTCCCAGGTGATTCTAATGTGTAGTGAATGTGAGACCCACCCATTAAGAGGACCTGCTTCTCTTTTACTCAAGTGGCCTCTGATATGCTTCTGCAGCTTTAATAGATGAGGGTAAAAGGTAGCTGTTTCCATTGGCTCTTTACAGAACTAAAACTGTGACGGGTCACAGTCCTTGGGTGTCCTACCTACGGGGAGTCTCTAAGCCAGGGAGAATAAGCGGTGGGAGTTAGCAGGCTCAGAGCCACTTGCCAGATTTCCTCCCCACTGGCTTGCAATGGTGCGTGCAGTGCCTACCACAAAGACTCAGGTTTGGAAATTAGGGGTACTTTAACTAGGTTAATAAATTTTGTTGCTTGGGATGCATAACACACTAGCCGAGTACTCCATAGTCAGAGTTCATCGATCTGCCTATCCATGTATGTATTAGATTATGCTGCATTAACAGACACCCCCCAAATCTCAGTGGCTTAAAACCACAAAGACTTTACTTCTCAGCTGCATGCCCATCACATGTCAGCTGGGCCCTCTTCTCCATATAGCACACTCTGGAATCCTTGCTGGCACATCTGCCCCCAGCCGGAGCACTGATGTTTGCCCCAGCCGTGGGAAAGAAGGATGTGGCTTCCACCAGCTCACTTCTCCTCCGCCGGAGAAACTCACACGGCCACATCTGACTGGGAAGTACCATCCTGCCCTGTGCCCAGATGGATCAGGCTCTGGGATCCCTGTCTACACAGTGTCCATCCCCACCATTGGGGCACCCAGGTCCTTTACATAGACACGCTCGGGTTATTTTACCTGGGTTCACTGCCTCTCTTCAGTCTGGAGGAGCTTGAAGTGGTGTCACTGGACGAGGGGGTGTCCTGAATGCGAGGTGACCTCCTGTCCACCCATGCTGTGGAGTTGCCAGGGTCTCCATTTCAGGCCCGGCTTCACATTATCAAACTCTCCTACTCGGTCAGCTCCCACTGGACTCTACGCAGGCCAATTTCTTTTATCACACATCTCCAACTGGGCTGCAACCTGTGGCTCACTCCAGGTTCAAAGACTCAGAAGCAGAGGAATTTAATGCTCTGAAAGGTGCTTTTATGAGCTGCAGTTCTCACCTTCAGGGCACGTTTGAGGCTGCTCGGACTCAGTCTCCCATTCAAAGGCTGGGTTCCGTGGAGAGGCAGCAGGAAGCCAGCAAACCTGGTCATTTGAGGGACTGACTCAAAAAAATAAAATTAAATTAAAAGGAACCGCCAATACAGCAGCCAAAGGGCCTGCAGCGGCTTCCCACCCACTTCCACTACCTGCCCTGGGAGTGAGGAAGCTTCCGCTCAACCCCTCCCTGCAACCAGTGGAGGCCCCGGAGGGGAGAGCTGCCTGCCCTCTCCTGCTGGAGGAGGTGTGAAAGGCCTCCAAGGTCTCCGCAGCCTCCCATGGTCTCAGCTGTACCTTTAGAGACACCGTCCCTGGGACCCTGGCTCCTGAGCAGGAAAGGGTCTCTGCTCCCAGCATGCACCAATTCAGGTACATATTCAAGGTGCTTTACTTTTCAAATTTATTCCGAATGGGGAATTCCTTGACCAGGACTGTGGAGAAGATCCTAGGAAACTGAATACAAAACATTCCTTTTTGTGTTCATTTTGGAATCTAGCTTCCTTCACCTTGAAAATGAGATTTCTCCCCATCCGGGTGCCTTGAAGAAGGGCTACCAGCCTGAATAGACTGGTTTCAAATCACTAGGGCTTTGAGCTCGATTTCCTGAGTTGAGTTCCTAGCTGTGCCCCATACCAGTTACGTGTCTGTCCTTGGATAAATCACATCCCATCTCGGTGCCTCTAGTTCCCCCTCTGTGAAATAGGGGTAATACCTGGTGGGGTCTTAAATAGCCAGGAAGGTACTGAATCCTCTGTATTCAGAAGATTAAATGAGGTGATGTATGTAAAGCACCTAGACCAGTGCCTAACACATAGGACATGCTCTTGAGTGTTCGTGGCTGATATCATCATCATTACTACAAACCCCAAGTGCCGTCCAGTCCACAACTCTTTAGCCAATGGCAGGGGTCATAGATAGCTACAAGTCAGAACCTGGGGCCATTCCCAGCATGCTCCCCCACCTAGAGACGCCTGCAAAGGCCATGACCATTTCTTCCTTCCCCTTGGAATCGACAGCCATTGCTTAGGCTTGGAGACTTGATCTTAGAGCCAGGAGCTGTGAGTTTCCATGAGGAGGTCACCGAGAGGCTCCTGAGAGAAAACGTCCTCTAGCCCCTCTGCGTCTGCTGTGAGGCGGGAGGTGGAGGCAGAGGGCACAGACACAGCCCATTCAGTGCCCCGGCCGGCGCCGGCACCGGCACCAGCACCGGCACCGGCATCGGCACCGGCACCAGCACCGGCACCGGCACCAGAAGGGCCTACAGAGAAAGCTTTTGGAGCATGGAATTCTCTTGGGGCTTCCTTCCTTCTCCTGTTTGGGGGAGAGGTAATTAAGAAAGCCATGGGGGAGGCGAGAAATGACGGATAAACAGGACCAGGGAGAAGTAATGATCCAGGGTAGGAAGGAGGGATCTGGGAATATAAGGCATTCTCCAAATGTAAGGTATGGGTCCTACAGCCTGACTGCTCCGGGCAGAGAAGGCTGCAGCAGCTCCGTCCATTTCAGGGCAGAGGGCCCCTCCAGGCAGAGGCTAACTGACCTGGAACTCGCAACCCACGGCCCTGCACTCATACATCTATACGCATACCATGCATGCTCATGCATGCAAACACACACCACACAGCCTAATGTATGCACACATACACCACCACACACTCACACACGTGTGCGCACACACGTACACCGTGCAAGCCCATGCAGACACACAGGCACATACACACGCACACTCATCCCCAGGGTTGTTATGCCAGTTCCTACAGCACGGTTGGTGATTAGGAATCCCCCAGGCCTAACAGGAACCAATAAGCAATGTATTCACAGCCACCGTCAGGAGGAAAAGGTCACCTTAGACATTTTCCCTGGCAAATCTCCTGTCACATTCTGGCAGCCCAAGAAGAGATTCCAGAAACGAGAAGGGAAACAACGCAGCAGCTGACGCCCTCTAGTGGAAAGAGTAGTCTCAGCTACTCGTGGGTTTGCCGGGAGAAGGCAGCTCCGGAACAGCACAACCCAATATGCCCAGGTCCACGATGCCCAAGGCGTGAGGGGACGAAGATGAGAAGGAGGCTATCCTTGCCCTTGAGGTGTCCACGGTCTCTCCAGTCACCATCGCTCCCAGCCTGAGATTGTTCTCCCCACCCTGGCATCCAGATAGTAAAAAACTTAAACAGAATCATAAACAACCACGGAAGCTCCAATTGCTGAATCCCCTTCAGGTGCACATCCCACACAAGGCACTTCTTATCCATTAATTCCCATCATTTTTGCAACGCTGTGACGTAAATC
The DNA here is from genome assembly GCF_003265705.2 of Callorhinus ursinus. Lineage (NCBI taxonomy): Eukaryota > Metazoa > Chordata > Mammalia > Carnivora > Otariidae > Callorhinus > Callorhinus ursinus. Next base: position 29,435,499 of record NW_027397070.1, read on the forward strand.
TCATCGGATTTTACAGAGGAGGCTCAGAGAGGTAAGTGACTTGCCCGAAGTCACACAGCCCATAAATATCAGAGACTTTGTTTAAAATACACTTTATTTTAAATACAAATAGTACAAAACTCAAAGGAGTTTATAATAAAAACATAGCTCCCTCCCACCACTCACCCCCCCCAGGTCACCACCCTAGGGATAAATTGGGTTTTCAGTTTCTGGCTACTTGTCCATACATACTCTATGCAGATAAAAGGAATCTTTTTAATAAAGCACACAAGGTAGCATACTATACACTCTTCTCAGCTTCGCCTTTTTCACTCAATAATATCTCTAAAGATCCTTCTGTAGCACTAAATGCATAGTGCTTCCTCATGCTTTTTCAGAGTCTGGCGTATGGAAGAACCACTACTGATGGGCATTTAGATGTTGCCGAGCTCCCACCACTACAAACACACTGCAGGGAGCCTCCTTGTGCATGTGTCCTCCTGCACGAGTGGAATTGCTGGATCAAAGGATATGTGCATTTGTGATTTTGAGTGATGTCATCAAACTTCCCTCTATTATCATTGTACTAACTGATATGCCCTCCCCACCCCCCACTCCACTGTCCGGGAATGGAACCTGGAATCTACTGTTTCCAAAGCCAGGACCATCTGCCCCATGCCCTGCCTCCTCTTTGACAACCCCCCAAAGTCATGACTAGGACTCACCAGGTAGATACCAGACATCTTTGGCTGAGCTGCACCAGTAGGCTCTCATGAACCTCCTCAGAAGCACCAGGTTTTTTTTGGGGGGGGGCGGTGGTGTGCTTGACTCTAGGGATAGAATTGTCCAGCCAGTCAGTAAGCAGTAGCTTCTGGGCAGACTGGGCCCTTGGGGGACATGTCTTGGCCTCTCCAGGCATTAAAAAGGAGGCAGAGAAGTGACTTGTGTCCCCAGCTACTCCTCTGGCCACTCTCCAGACACAGCCAGGCCTCTGCTGAGAGGAAGGGGCTGTTATGAGAGACTTTTGAGACTTTGGCCCCACTGCACTGCGTTCCACACAGGTGAGCCCGGTTACCTGGTCACTTACTACTGAACACCACTTGCCTCTGAGGAGAGACAGCAAGAGAAGGCCCTGGCATCTCTCTGTCTCCTCATGCAGGCTTCTCCACTGGCAAAGTTCCCTTGCCTCGTTCCCTATCCCTTGCTGGAATCGAGGGATACCAGGTTAGCCAGGGCCAAACCAGTCTTACTCCTGAGGAGACCGTTGTGGGTGGGCAACAGTGCTTTCACCAGCAAGAGACCAGACAGTCAGCCAGGAAGAGTCACACCACACCCTGTAGCGGGTTCCTGAAGGAGGGCAAGCCAGGCAAGAGTCCCCACAGGACCAGCTCTGCCCACCAGCCTTGGGGGCTCTGGGTGTCAGGGAAGCCCAGCTGGCCCCTGCTGAGCACCAGAAAGGAACCGTGACTAGAGCCTGGCACAGCCAGGTTAGGGAGCACATGACCAGCATCACCACACCGTCCCTGGATTCCAGCAGGTATGTAACCAGGCATGGTCGCTACGGTCATTATTTCAAGCAAACAGCCCTGTGAGCTAACTGGGGCAAAGGACCTCATCTTATAATGCACTTGAGAAAACCACACAGCACATAAACTGCACAGCCATGAAACAAACCCAGGTTTCGTAACTGGACATGTGAAAGCTAGCGTCATTTCAGGAAGCCCGCAGAGTGACGTCATACTAGTAGCCCCAAAGACTATTCCTAGGAAACTCAAGGGCTGCTTCCTTCTGCCCTTTAGGTTCAAATACAAAATTTGTTTGAAAAATAAACAGAAGGTTTCTACTACAAGATTCCCAGATTCCTAGGCCTAAGAGCCAGGAACCCTTTTGCAATGCATGTCATCAGCCCGACTTTGTGCTGTTTTCCTCTTGTGAGTGTGGATTTCCAGAAGCAGAGTTCCTGCCAGCTTTAAAAACACACATCCTCCTCCAACATGTGTCAGGGTGGCTCCTGCTGGCTGAGGAAGTGACTTTCCACTTGGATGAGAGAGCTTACGACCATGGTCCTTACACTTGACTCTGTGTAAGAAACACCCAGAAACTACTGCTCATTTTTTAGGTGGGACTTGAGACCGTGGATATGTCTTTAAAGAAAAAAAAAAAAAGCTCTGATCTCTTAGCCATACATACTGACCTATCTATGGATGAAATAATGTGATGTCTGGGATTTGATTCAAAATTAATATAAGGGGAAAGGAAGGAGATGGTTAGAGACGAAACAAGATTGTCCATATTGGGGGGCGCCTGGGTGGCTCAGTCGTCTGCCTTCGGCTCAGGTCATGATCCCGGGGTCCTGGGATCGAGCCCCACATCGGGCTCCCTGCTCATCAGGGAGCCTGCTTCTCTACCTCCCACTCCCACTGCTTGTGTTCCTGCTCTCGCTGTGTCTCTCTCTGTCAAATAAATAAATAAAATCTATTAAAAAAAAAAAAGATTGTCCATATCAGGACCTGCGGAAGCTGGTCTGTCGATACATGGGGGTTTGTGATGTTATTCTATCTACTTCTATATATTTTTAAATGTTTCCATAATAAAAGGTAAAATGTGGAGGAGGCAGGCATGTGCAGAGGGCTTGGTGAGAATTCAGCTTCCTCAGGTCCCTGCCCCAGGGGTACTAAATGAAGGCTGAGGGCCCAGGTATTTGCTTTCATCAAGCTTCCCCAGGTACACTGAGACCTCAGCCTTGGGGCCCTGGGCCAGGTGGGGCTGGGTGGTGGGGGCAGAGAGGGGAGACCTGCTGAGGGTGGAAGGTGCCCCTGGAGCCTGCTTGCAAAGGCACTTCTGTTGTCAGCCACCACGTAGGCGACACTCACCCATCAGTGCTAGGAATATGAATCGCCTCAGGCTCAGGCTTTTCATTCCTGCCCTGCCTCACTGTCAAGATCACAATAAGAAGAGTGGCAGAATCCACGAGCACAGAGGCAGTTCAATCTTTATTAAAATCTTTTTTGCGCACAATGTTCCCAATTTGTTTCTTTGTTCCTGGTATCTGAAGTCCCACAGCTTCTGATATTCCTCCTGCAGATAGAGTAAGTTTGACTGACATGCCATGGTGGTGGAAAAGAAATGTTCATATCCTGAAATCCTTTTCCATCCAGCAAGAAACGTCATCCCTGGAGTGAGGCTGCTGGGTCTGGTCGGCCTCTGAGGGGCTCGGCCTCCGCCACCAGCTTGGATGACCCCACGGAAGCCTTCCAGCATGGCTAGCAGAGACGTGGGCAGCCCAAGCCTGGACAGTATCACGGCTACTCTGGCAGGCCCAGAATTCAACTGAAAATCAAATCCAACCGAACCTCACCCATGCTTGTAACCTAGAAGGGGTCTTCACTCTGTGTTATCCTTGGCCCAGAGTTGGGGGAGGTGCCTCGGGGCTTCGGCCTCCATGCACCTCCCCAACCCTCCAGCCAAAGCACCTGTCTCCCTATCTCTTTTACTTACTGGGGGTCTAGGTATGGCCTTTTCCCATTTTTAAGGTTCTGCTTCTTTAAAAACAATTTTTTGTATACAAAAAAACTATATACATATGTATATGTATATGTGTATATATCTTTTTGTTTAGAAAGCACCGACTTTGCTGCAAGGGAAAGAATGGAAAATGTGTGGCTAGGGAAATTGTACAATTGGGACCGGTGAGAATGTAAAATGGTACAACCATGTTGGAAAACAGTTGGCAGTTTCTTAAACAGTAAAACATACACTTACCATATAATCCTGCCAGTCTATTCCCAGGAATTTGCTCAATGGAAAGAGTCAGTGGTGAGGAGGGTCTGAGTCTAGAAACCTCAAAAAGCCTCAAAAGTCCTGGTCATCCAATAGGAACCATGAGCCATTCCCTGGGGCTGTAGACACACACAGAGGCAGGATGATCTGGACCTTGTGCAACCAGGACACCTTCACATGGAAGTCTTCCCATGGACAAACTCCATCTTCACATAGACCACTGAGCTCCCAGGGTCAGGCTCAGCCAAGGTGAGGGAATTCCTATGAGTGTTCACATCTTTTAAGGTGAGGGAGAATATAATCACAGGACAAGCACTACTGTGAAAGTAACCTGTTCCCTGCGTTGTAAATTGTAAACTGTAAAGGTAGCTTGTAACTATAAGCATTTATAATAAACATAACAATAGGCATGATGATAGGCTTTTATTGAGCCCTCACCAGGCTCTAAGAACTTAATTTGCTATCAATTCTACAGATATCATCTGATTCAGTAATTCCAACAATGCTATATTCTTCCCATTTCACAAATGAGGAAGCTGCAGTTCAGAGAGGTTAAGTAACTAGCCCAAGATTACACAGCTGATAAAAGGCAAGGCCAAGACTTAGAGGACAGCATTCACTCTTTCAAATCTTGGGAACCCATGTGAGAAGTCATTTTCCTGCTCCCTTCAATGTAGTTGAAGAGATTAATGAAATTCTCAAGGTCAATTTTTCCATTTTGACCAATTATTGTATTATTGGATAAACTCACAGGTCTGGTTATATTTCCATCAGCGCCTTCCAGAAGTAGATAGAACAATAGCCCTCATACTCTTCACCATGTCCTCAGCAAAGCCACAGAGGTGTAAAGTAGGTATTCAATGGGACCTTGCCAGGAGATAGGGATATCATGTAACCATCCCAGGCTGCCTCCATCTGGGACATCCAATATTCATGGTCATCACAACTACTGTCATCATAATAGTTAACAGTGCTCACTAATAGTGCTCACTCCATGCTCTAAGTGCTCTTTTTTTTTTTTTTGTAAGGTATTAACTCAGTTAATCACACAATTCCTTGAGACGGATACCATTATTTTCTTATTTTACAAGTGAAAACTAAGGTCAGGAGAGTTTAAATCATGAAGCAAAGATAATAGCTCTCAGGTAAAAGGGTCTCCCATTCCAGTTACACACAGATCCTGGGACGAAAACAACGCCTTAATGCCTCCCGGTGGAGTGGGAGGTAAGATTCCAATGGCACCTATAGTGGTCCCCACCCCCATCCACAGGTGACATGTTCCAAGCCCCTCAGGGAATGACTGGGAGCACAGACAGTACCAAACCCTCTATGTAGTATGTTTCTTCCTATACGTACACACCTAGTATAAAGCTTTATTTATAAATTAGGCACAGTAAGAGATTCACAACTAATAATAAAATAGAATTATAACAATATACTGTAATAAAAGTTATGTGACTGTGCTCTCTCACTCTCAAAATATCTTACCATTTTGGTCTTCCAAATCCATCCTCGGACCTTCTAAGTGAAATGAGTGACATGACAGTCCATTTTTGTATCATGAAAGGAGCTCTGTACTACTCACCCTTCTTCTTCGTCTTGTGATGACATGAGATGATACAACACCTACACGATGAGAGGAAATGAGGTGAATGACGCAGGTGTTGTGACGCAGCGTTAGGCAATAGTGACCTCTTGACAATATGTTAGAAGGAGGATCATCCGCTTCCAGACTATAGTTGATCTGCAGGTACCTGAGATCACAGAAAGTGGAACCACAGATAAGGGGGACCACTCTCCTATGGGCTGACTCTGGGATCTGCATTCTGCCCACCACTGTTCCACAGCACCCCTAGCAGGACTGAGGGTCCATGCCTGACTCCTTATACATGTGCTACCATGGCTTATAAGACACACATACTTTCTTCCTCCCCACACCTGTTATAAAACGGCCCCTCCCATGAGCTTCAGCAGGTGTTCAAATATTGACTGAAAAACTGAAATTCAATAAACCTGTGGAAAATATTTTATATTATGAAGATCAAATCAGATTTACAAGAAAAAACAAAAAAAAAAAAGAAAAAGAAAAAGCAGTTTCACTGTGATGATTAATAAAGCCTGGCACTCCTCTAAGTTCAACGAAATGCCTCCAGGTTCTTCCATGAGGCAGTTCTCCTCTTCATGGCAGCCATTTGCATGGGCCACCAGTCCGTCCCAAATCCTCTCCTGTGTGCACTCAACACCAAAAGACCCCAAGTCCCTTCACAGCAAAGAGAACTAATGTAAATCCCTGTCATGATGTTCTAATAGTCTCAGCCTCTAACTCTCAAGGATCTATGGAGGGTCCAGGATTATGACTTCCAAAGAGTTTAGAGCTCACCTATGCCAAATCTGTTTTTTCCATTGTGAAAATCTTCATCTCTGTGGCATGATGTCACCTTGCAGATCCCTTTTCATAAACTGACTGCAGTAAGCTTTGGCCAAGTTACTTTAGAGTCAAAACCCACAGTGTAAGATGCTATTTGAATTCCTCTCAGCTTCCAGCTCCTCAGAAATGATAGGCATTCATGTTTAATTCTCCTGCTTGTTGCCCTTTTGGGCTTATTTATGACTATTTTGGATTCTGAGGAAAGGAAATTATACATAAAACCTCCACTCTCTTTCCCACATTCCAGGTAACGAGGTCATTTCTCTCACACCTCAGCGGCTCTTCTGGGAGCACCTGCCAGTTTGGGATGATGGAGGGGCCATTCTAGCCCAGCCTTCACAACAGCTACTCATACCACCTGCTTCAGCTGGAGGGAAGCCAGCATCCCCTCAGATTTCACTGCCTTCCAGGCCTTCCCCACGGCCATTGCTTTTCTCCCCCATAAACTTGGTTATCAAAACTGGCAAAATACCTCATGATTTTGCCTTCTAGATCCACCCCTGGACCTTCTAACTGGAATGAATTGCACTAAAGGCATTTTTGTATCATGAAAGGAGCATGGCGCATCAATATGTCCTCAAAGCCCAGCCACACCACCCCAGGATTGCTGGTCCACCCAGCACATTGCATATTACAGATCTGATCCAGAGTGTACCACATGCCTATAATGCACCTCCCAAATCCAGCTCCCCTGCTGTGACCTCTCTCCTCACCTAGTCCTATGAGCCTACATACCTAGAAACAACAGAAGCCTGGCACTCATACACAGCTGGTCCTAAACCACCTCCCAGGCAGATTATCCACCCAAATCTCACACACAACTATCAACAATGGCACCAAACACTCTAGTTACTCCATCGTTTAAGGTAACAGACACCACAAAACAAAACGAAAGCTATTTGATATGTGATTATCTGCATGAATGAGAGGAAGAAAGCGGAGGACGACTGGAGGTGGAGGATATCAGTCCGTTAGGGAGCCAGGCACCCTGTCTGCATCCTGAAGCCACCCCAAACCTCTTGTGTCCCACATTGTGCTCCATCCAGTTCTGTCCTACAGGAGGCCTGGAGGACAAGATCCCCTCAGATTAGAAGGCCCTCTCGGGGATGATTGAAAACAGACACTTAAGAAGATTGGTTTTCGGCTCTGAAGGCTAATAGCCACTACGTTCACTGCCCTCAGCTGCCTGGCAGCATGCCCCAATTTCATCTTCCTAAGTGGTAACTAAAAACACTTAAACTCCATCATCTGGAGGCAGGGGAGCACAAAATATCCCTGCCAGCCAACTAACAGCAAGGAGAATGTTTAACCTCACATAATCCAAGATATTAAAATTAACAAGGAGATGCTCGTTTTTCACCCACCAAATTGGCAAGTATGTTTTAAATTACAATAAAAGGCATCCATATGCAGCTGGTCAGAACTATATCTACCCTTCAGGAGAATGATTTGGCATTATCACAGTCTTTTAAAAATGCGCTAAACTTTGGGATGCCTGGGTGGCTCAGTCAGTTAAGCATCTGCTTCGGCTCAGGTCATGATCCCAGGATCCTGGGATCAAGTCCCGCATCAGGCTCCTCGCTCAGCAGGGAGCTTGCATCTCCCTCTGCCTGCCTCTCTCTCTCTCTGACAAATAAATAAATAAAATCTTTTTAAAAAAATGTGCTAAACTTTGACATACTTCAAGGATGTTCCTTACAGCAATGATTATAATAACAAAAAAGAGTATTGGAATCAACCTAAATGTCACATAATAGGGAACTGGCTAAATAAACCAGGATCTGTCTATATCATAAATGACAGGCAATCAAAATGATGATGTAGAATATTTTAATGGCACGGGAATGCCAATACAATGTTAATGGGAAAAACAGGTGACAAAATAGCATGATTTCATTTTTTTAAATTTATATATATAGACATATGTAAATGTGGGTGTATCTATACGTGAGTAGAAAAAATCCTGAACTATTTATCTCAAAACATTAGTAATGGTATTCTGTGGGTTAATGATGGGTTATGGGTGTTTCATATCTTCTTTATGGTGTTTTTCTGTATTTTCAGCATTTTCCACCATGACTCTGCAATAACTGATCATCAGAATTTTGTAAAAGGCTATCACTGTTAAAGGTGCATCACCATCTCTGAGGTTCTGACCAATCTTCACTTTGAAGGAAAGGAAGAAAGAGTGGGGACCCTAGAGTTGGCCAGGACATTTCAACAGAGGTGGAGAGAGAAACAATTCTGAATGAGGTGGGACTGTTCCCAAAACACAAGGCTTCTCTGCCAACGTGCCATTATCTTAGGTGGGAATGGTGCCTTCTGAGGTCCTTGGAGAATCAGGATTTCCTGAAGCCGTTCTTGTCCTGCCCTGGGAACCTGCCAATGGGGACAGGGGTCTCCATTCCCCCTGGAGGAGCCTAACCCAGGCTGTCTCTGTACCAGCTCAGAGAATTCAGATAGAGTTGACTGTCTTGGAAATGGGCAAGTGCAGAGACATGCACTTAGCAATTCACCAGTCATCCAGAGGAAGGTAAGCAGAGCTAGAGAGGCACTCAGCTTGGGGCCAATTCACCCTCTGGAAGTCTCTTGGGCAGCAGGACTAATACAAGTCATGGAAGAACCATCGAAAGAAACACATATATTCAATCACTGGTGGCCCTCCAGAGAAATGGAAGAGGTACTGTTTAAATATGGCCTTCAAGTGGAAGGGATACAAATCATGCAGCTCTTGATTTAACTTATTAAGCAACCAACTGGTGGTCAAAACATTTGGCAAAGATAGTTATATGTTATATGAAAACTAACCAATAAGAGCCAAGCACCAAGGCAAGTTCATGTGAAAAAAGTCACGGCTCACAGCTACACAAGGTTTCCAAAGCACTGCAAAATGGGATGGGTTGGTGGTTTAATGATTGAATATCAATATCTACACTCAACTGTTTGTTAACACAAAAGACGGGACTGAATTTTGACTCTTGCTTGGTCAAGTATATCCTGAGTGATATGTGAAGGTGGTATACAAGGATGTCCCAGTCAGATCAATGGCCAGCTGGGACAGTCCCACAGGTTAGTCTAGTTCTTTCAGAGCACAGCTCCTCCCCAGGGCAACAGGCCCATGCCTGCCAACAAAATGGAAAGAATGGAATATGGAAAGTTTGATTTGGAGACATCCCTCATCTGAAAGTCCTTGTCCCATCTAGGCACAGCCATGTCTCATACCACACAACAAATGCCACAAGAAATTCTCCATGTCCTTCTGCTGAGAGAAGATCACGACTGGCTAGGTCAGATTATCAAGAGCTACCAGAGGATGGAGCTGAGGTCTTACCTCGGACCCAGCCAGGTCAAACACATGCACTGTACTGCAGGCATCCCCCTCCAGTGGCCTATAAGCTCTTCTCACCAACCAGAAGTATGTGAGGCCCAACCTATCTGAATGAGTCTTGAAAAATAATCTGCAGCTTGTGAAGAAGATGGAATTGAAGATACTAATTAAAGAGGAATTCACTCCCTCACCCCTTTTCAGGAGCCACATCAGAGAAGATGGAGGGAGCCCTTTCAAAGAAGGAGCTGTAGAGGGCCCGTGGGCAACAGATGCCTCAACCCCCTGACTACACTTCACCACCCAGCATAGCTACCGGGTTACAGAAGAGCCACACTGGGGTGATGTGATACACACACACTAGGTCCCCACCTGTGTGAACTCAGGGGGCCATGGGGCTACTGCCTCACTCCCTGGATCTATGGCCTGGAGCTCTATTCCTTGTGGGTCCATGAGGAGACAAACCCTGAAATGGACATCGATGGCCCAGGACAAAGGGGTCCAGGATGGCAAGATGCTATCTCTGATCTACCCCTGCCCCTCAATTTTACTATCCTTGAGACTATAGATTTCCAACATAGACCCATACACAAACACATACACATTCATACACACATCCATATGCACACACATGCACACGCCTAGCACCTAGAAGGGAAATTCTCTCTCTTGCTTATACCAGGTCACCCCGTTTCCTGACCTTAAAAAAAGAACCATTTTTTGAAGGTCTCAAACCTTATTAGCCACAGTGGGAAATGATGCTTGAACGGGGCTGTGATGGTCTCAGCCTCAGGCGGCTGTGTACGCAGCCATATTACTTAGCAACACCATACCCGTTTAGGTTTAATTTCCTAGCTTGCCTGATAAGGAGGCTGCAAATGTAATTTGTGATGCTGTAAGCTGGGCAAACTCACCAGGCTATTAGATGAGTCACTGGGTGATCCAGGCCACTATGCCTAGCTGTACGGAAGGAAAGAAATGAACCCTGATCTGTGGGGCTGATAGCGCTCAGGCGGACACAATTTTCTAAGTGTCTTGGAGCTGTGCTTCCTTCCCTCCTGCTTTCTGGTTTGGTGCCATTATTTATTAAGGCAAGTTTCACTCACCTCTCAACCCCTGTTAGAATCATCTTCCAGCTTTCTGAAATCCTCATGGCAAGAGTTGCAAACTCACGGCCCTGTAAGACCAGACAGATTAGAATACCAACAATAATAGCAAACGATTTTTGAACACTTAGTAGAGACCATGCATTCTAGTGGCTTTACATGAGTTATCTCTGTTAATTTTCCTAACAACACCAGGAGGTAAGTACGACCGTGATTCCTTTTTTTGAACAAGGAGACCAGGATTGAGAGAGTGTAGCAGCAGCTATGAGACAATAGGGAGTAGGGGGCATGCCCTGCCAAAGGGGCCAACTATCATTCAGGGCCAACCAGCTCTCACCTGGGTGGCCAGATCTTCCACTTTCCTAAAAGAAGCAGGAAATCCAGATTTTTATATAAAATCCCATTGGTTTTAAATATCATCTAATTCGATTGCTTGATAAATACTGTGAGAACCACACCAACCATGTCTGCCAGCCAGATTCGGTCCCTGGGGCCACCGATGTGCAACCTCTTACTCATTACAACTAGTAGACATATTCATCCGTAAATACACTCCAATTTTTGTCTTTGATGCCATGAGTCATTGGCATCTCAGCCCTCTGTTCACCCTCCCGGTGGCTGTATCCCTTCTAGAGCCTCCGTGGGAGCTCCGTTCTCCCAGTTGCTCATGCTCAGTCTTAGAGTCATCCTTGCCTCCTTCCCTTCTCCCACACCTCACGTACAATCTCTCAAGAGGTCCTGTCAGCTCTATTTTAAAATGCATCCATAATCTCTCCACTTCTCAACCCCTACCACGACTGCAAGCCACTATCTGCTGCTCCTCCCTGGAGATCATGAACCACTGATTATACCCAGCTTTTCCCACCTACTCCATTCCTACCAGAATAGCCCTGTAAAACCTAAGACCCATATATAAACACATACACACTCTCAACACCCCCCAATGGCTCAGTGAAAGTCACTCATTGAAAGCCAACGTCCTAAATAGTCCACAAGGCCCTTCAGACCCAAACCCACTGCCCCCCACTCTCCTGCACTCCCGTCCCTGCAGACACACTGCTTCCTCCTTAAGGCACTCCCATCTGGGCCCCGGGCACTCACTGCTCCCTCAGAGCCTCTTCCCCCAGGTGTCCTCTTGGCTCTCGCCCTCTCTCCACTCTGTTCAGTTGCCGGCTAACTAGAAAGAGCCTCCTGGACCACTTGTCTTAAATAGCAAACTCTCCATCCCTTTCCCTCATTCTTTATTACTATCTGTTCATGCTCTCTCCCCTCCCCCTAGGATGCATCCTCCATAAAAGTAGGGGATTTGTTTTCTTCTCTGCTCTATCCCTGGTGTCGGCACATAACCAAAATTCATTAAATATTTGTTAAATGAAGAAATGAACAGTCCATGCAACAGGCCCTTATGATAGATACCTCAATTCTCTGATGGCTGCACACGACTTAGCCTTGTCTTCTCTTTACTCTGTATGCACCTGGGGACAGGAGGCCTCCCCACTAACGATTATCAACTCTCTCACCTCCACCACGGCCCCTCCTTAACAATAGGAGCTCAGTAAGATGCCGGATTGATTCCTGGCTGAAAAGTCAAAGAGAGAGTCGTTGCTCTCGCCGACCTGCCATATGGAACAGGAACTTGTGATTTGTAAGCAGCTTGCCCTGGATGGAAGGAACAACTCAGTCGTGGCCGTGATGAATTCTATAATTAGTCTTGATGAGACATGGCAGGTTTTCTGTGAGGGTGGAGCATTTTAATCCTTAATTATAAGACTGGATAGAATCGCTTTGCCCATTTATCTACAGAATTTTTTGCCTTATTTATTTCTGTGTTTATTTGAAAGCTCAGATATCCTAGGAAGATAAACATGGTTCTGTCCTTAATATTTCCTTCACATAAATAGAGAGGAATATAACCTGAGTGGTTCCTACTTCATTCAGATCCTCCAGAAAGTCTGGACAGAGATGCAATGGTTGGCGCAGGATCCCCCCTGCCGCCCCCCCAATAGATCTCCGTGGCTCTCCTGCCCCCAGCATAGCACGGTCAGCTCCTCCATAAGGTCCTCGTGCATCTCCCTGTAAGGCAGGGCCCACCCTGATTAGCCACAGGTGATGACCTAGATACTCATCCTTCCTTGGCCACCAAAGAGCACAGCTCAACCGAGAGTAAGCCAGGATGCCAGGGTGCCCCTCCCTGAATCTGAAGCTTACCTGGGAAGGAGGCACGGCCAAGAAGCCAAGATATGCACATGCATGGGAGAGAAGAGCTTCATCTGGTATGATGGGACAGGGTCGGAGGGGTCCCGAGGCACCACCCAGTTCTAGGCCATGCGTGGAGGGTACAACTCCTCCTCATTTGCTGAAGAAGCTGGCACATGGAAAAGGCATTCCCCCTTTACTACTTTCTCTGTATCCCCTAGTCTTGTCCTCTCCACATCTTTTCATTATTGCCTCAGAACTCTCAATTCAACGTATTTCCTTGAATGTGTATTAAACATGTCCCATTTTGGGCATATATGCCCTGCCTGTCATCACAGCCCTCTCCCCCCAGCTACCCTTCTGAGGATATTATCAGGGGAGTTGTCCACAGCCTTGCCTTCTCTGCCAGCCTGCCAAAATCAAGCCTGCTGCTTGTCAGTTGGGCGACTTCCCCTCCCCCTCCCCCTCCCAAAGAGGGAGGGGCCTTGCTTCGGAGGAATGGGTGGGGAGAGGGAGAGAGGCCGTGTTGGGAAGAGCTTGAATTATGGAGGGTGGTGTTCTGGGGCTGCTGGAGATATGATGAATGTGGTGGAGGAAGGCAAGAGGTTTTATCATTTTTTTCTGTGGTTTATGGAATGGGATTGTCTTGACAGTTTTAAAGAAGGCTAAGCAATGGACTTCAGCTGCTTTGGAGTTGCCTTTGGCTCCTGGACAATATTTCTTTTACCACATCACCCTCCACTTGGGCCCAGCTTTGAAAGGGTTACAAGCAGCTTTAGATCCTTACTCTGGGATGTTCGAGGAGAAAGGTTCGTCATCTGCTCTACCACTAACAACTGTGCGATCTGGGACAAGGCACTTGAGCTCCCTCAGTTTCTTTATCTACAAAATGAGTGACTCGAAAAGGAATTAACTCTGAGATCATATCAGTCCTAAAACATTCTGATGTTTAAAAGTTCTCCTCTAGGCATGATGATGATGATGATGTTGACCTAGCATTTGCTGAACATTTATTATGTGCCAAAATCTTTAAAAGCACCATCTCAAGGAAAAAGGCCTAAAGTTTTTATTCTGAGTAATTGCCTCAGAAGATGAAAGCCTCTCAGAGTGATGCCCCCAGCTTCTGGGGCTGGGAATGGAACACCTGAGCAAAGCACAAAGTGATAATTCTTTCCCAAGTATGGGTCCACAGTAAGTTCAAACCTAGAGACCCCTCAGCCCACAGAACCTCTCGACAACACAATACCCTTGGGGGGTTGGAGGACACACAGGCCCACTTACTTTTCATTGCATGTTTTGAGGCTGTTGACCCGGGATTACTTGGGGGTTCTGCATTCAAGATTCCATTTTTTTTTCCCAGGTTGACTCATCTGGACACTGAATCCTTGCTGCAAAAACTGCTATCTAGTTGTAGTAGGGACTTGCCAGGGGCCCCTTCCCTAGAGGGGTTGGGACAAGAAATAAGGCAGCCAGGAAGCCAAAGCAGCTACTGTTTGGGATGCTGGGGTAGGAGGCACTTGGGTTAACAGCTTCAGGTAGGAGTATGCAGGTCAGACTCAGCTGGTATCCTCAAGTTAGGATAGGGCCCTTTTTTATTTAATCTTGGAAATTTTACAAAAGTATTCAGAATCATATAGTAAACTTGCATTACCCAGCTTCAACAATTGTCAACAACTCACTGATATTGTTTCATCTATCCCAACCCCTACCCCCACCCTTACCCCACTCCCACTGCAGTATTTAAACATGGATCTCAGACAAGAAGTCATCTCCAAAATGCATGTAGTTGACCCCTCTCCACACCCACACATCATTGATTTTGTCTGCATTCTTTCTATCCTCTTTCCCATATCTTGCCCACGGGTCATCCCTAAAAGAAGCTCTAGATGCCTTTTCCTTCTCCTCTTCTCCTTCCCTGCCCCGTCATAATCCCCTTCATACCTACAACCTGCAACCTCTCCTGAGAGACTGATTCTTCTCTTTAACGTAGGACTTGGTCAAGACTCCCCACCTGAGAAAGTAATTCTCTCAGTTCCTTATCCATGGTAGATATGGCCGCCTTGGTCTCCCTTTCCCTTCATGGCCATCCTCAAAGAAAAGTCTAAACTTGCACTTTCTACTTCCTCTCTTCCCATTCACCCCTTGGGCAGCTTTGGCACTACCGAGTTAATGACTTCCATATACTGAATCCAATGGGCGTTTCGGCAATGTTGTCCTGCCTCCTTAGCTGGGTCTGCTCACCAATGTCATACAAGTTTATTGTGTACCATTTGGAAGAGAGAGAAGGCAACTAGGAAAATTTAAGTGAGTACTTAATAAATAATACATGAATATAAAATAGTATTTTCTACTACTCATTTTGATGTAGTTCCCACCAGTGTTTTTTTAAAGATTTTATTTATTTATTTGAGAGAGAGAGAGAGAGAGTCAGGGAAGGAACAGAGAGAGAGGGACAAGTAGACTCCACGCTGAGCACAGAGTCCGATGTGGGGCTCAATCTCACAACCCTGAGATCATGACCTGAGCTGAAATCAAGAGTCCAGCACTTAGCCGACTGAGCCACCCAGGAGCCCCTGGTGTTTTTTATATATATACATTTTTCATATTTTAATAGCTGCATGGAATTCTATCATATGGTCATACCATGATTTAGTCCCTGTCACCAGATATTTAAGCTATTTCAACCTTTAAATATGAACAATGCCAGGATAAACATCCTCAGAGATACATTCACCTTATACACACACCCACATTGATTTCTTCGCATTATCTTATTCTGGAAACCCCCTCTGGACACTGAATGCACCCTAACTGTGGATGGTCTCTGGGGAGTTCTCCTTTCTCCAGTCTCCTCACTCTGTGCCCCCTCCTGACTGACCTCGGCTCCAGGCACAACTCCAGCCAACTGGTCTGCAGTTGACTTTCACTTCTCATCCCTGAACTTTCATTTCTAGACATCTGCCCTTGGCTTTCCCACAGGGACCTCAATGATCATGTCTAACTAAAGGCTCTGCTGTCCATCCCGAGTACCCCCAAAAGCCCATTTCTCTTATCATTACCTCAGTGGTCAGTGCTGCTGTGATTTCCAGACACCCAAGCCCCCAAACTGGGAACTGTCCCATATTAATTGTCTTCAGCCATTTGCAGACAAGCTCTTCAGGTTCTACCTCCTAAATCTCTCTGCTGTCTCCTCTTCTCAGGCTCCACTGCCATTGATCTAGTTTGGGCTTCATTATCCCCCCTGAATTAATGCAATAGCCCCCTACACTGTCCATCCTCCAACTCTGACTACAACCCACACTTCTCTGCTCAAAATCCTTCTGCCAGCTTTCCAGAGCTTCAGGATCAGGTCCTGGGCAAGACACAGGCAGGGTCTTCTGTAGCCTAGCCCCTGTCAACCTCCTTGACCCCCTTTCTCCATGACTTCCCTCTCCATTGTGGGCTCTACTTCTATTAGTGCTCTTTATCCAAGAGTGTCACATATTTCTCTACGTGTGTCCCTCACCAGACTTAGGATGGAGCCGTCTTACTCCTCTTCATATTCCAATACACAACACAGTTAAACCGAAAGGAACAAAGCCATGTATAAGAAGATCTGTGTCCTCCCCATCAATAGCAACTACTGGTGACAAGGAAGGGGGGTGTGGTGCTGTCTCCAGGACAGCCTTTCCAGGGCAGGGAGGACCTTGCTCCCAGGACTCACCTGGTCTGGTCACCTTTGAGTGGAGACATGGCCTGATATCCATGAAGCACCCCCTTATGCCCAGCCCCTCAGAAGCTGCTGGAGCCAGGGTGCCCCAATCCAGCTCTCCTGGAACAAAGAGACCCCAAGTCTTTACACCATGACCTCCTGTATTATTTCTATCTCTGGTAATGAAATTTCCAACAATGAAGTAGTCACTGAAATATAGCTTCATTCACAGGGATGTTTCCGTAATCTAAACAGTAAAAATAAATGAGAATAGGGAAGGGGGAGAGGCGAAAAGGAGGCCACAAGGACTTTAAAGCCTTCTATGAGGTCATTTCCATAGTTGTAAATGCTGGCAAATTGACGCTGATCCACTTCAGGTTAAATCCCTCTTTGCAGCCCACATGGCTGCCATTCTTTGCTGTGCCTGGGAGAGAATCGCACGAATGTGTTAGATCTAGAGCCAGGGTCTGCAAATTACGGTCTGCTAGCCAAATCCTGCCCACACCTGCTTTTTTTGTAAGGTCCGTGAGGTACAAATGGTTTTTATATTTTTTAATGGTTGAAAAAAATCAAAAGAATATTTTGTGACATGTAAAAATTATATGAGATTCAAATTTCAGTGTCCATACATACAGTTAAAGTGGAACATAGTCATGCTTGTTCATTTACATATTGCCTATGGCAGCTTTCACACTACAATGGCAAAGTTGAGCAGTTGCAACAGAAACCACGTGATCTGCCAAGTCTAAAATATTTACTATCAGCCACTTTGCAAAAAAAGTATGCCAATTAGCTTGATCTAGCATACCAAAAGGACTATGACTTACAGAGAAATAAAGATGCAAAAATTCAGGCCAAATAAGTTTAGATGAAAGCAGTGCTTTCTTTATTTCATCCAAGAATTCATGTACTTCACCTCTATCCTTTTTTCCCAAAACATTACTCTAGCTGTTGGAGGATATTTCGAATAATCATTATAGACACTATACTTACCTTTATTCTCTTGGCTCCAAATAAATAGATAAAGATGTATATTTTTAGCTTTTAACAAAATAAATACAGGCACATCATTTTTTAAAAAGTTGAATAGTGACAGAAGGCTTATAATTTAAGCAAGAGTCCTCCCCACCTCCCCACTTAGACACAACTTCTTAAAAGTGGTTTAGCTGTATCTTCTTGCAGTTACTTAACTAAAAATTGTCCTTAATTGCTCTTTCTTGATTGTTCAGGTTAGATGTTATCTAAACTGTATCATCACAGATGAAGATAGGGTTTATCTCACAACTTTTAGTTAACTCAGTAATCAGTATTTACATTATTATGTAACTATTTCTGTTTTTTTTTTTTTAAGATTTTATTTATTTGAGAGAGAGAGAGTGCACAGGCACACACAAGCAGTGGGGAGAGGTAGAGGGAGAAGGAGAAGCCAACTCCCTGTTGAGCAGGGAGCTGGCCTCAGGGCTCTGTCCCAGGACCCCAAGATCATGACCTGAGCCTAAGGCACATGCTTAACCAATTGAGCCACACAGGTGCCCCAATGACTATGTAACTATTTCTCACCACAGAGACAAGTAGCATTCCATGGTTATATTTCTCACATCCTTCTTTTTGTTTTGTGCCATGTCTCTGGAAGCTAAAAGGGGGAACTCTGTGTCCCAATACTGTTAGAAATTCTAGGTCTCCAATAATGATCTTCCCTAAACTCAGTACACTGCAAATTATCAGAGTAATTACATATCTATAAAACACAGATTATGAAACACAGATGTTGCTTGAAAAACAAATAGTCTGTTCAGAATCAAAGGCACTCAGATCTGAACTTCCTTCCCTTCCATGTCACAATACCTCACATGGCTTTTACATAAGAAAGAGTTTGGACTTTTTGCTTTTGATCCTAAAAGAAAAGAGTAAGAAGGAAAGAGTGAGGAGGGCAGGTCAGCATCGCTCACTTCGTCTGCTTACAGAACACTTTATCAAAGAACCAGTACCCCCAGACCTCCCTGTTCTAGCCTCTTCAACTGAAAGCAAATCAAGAAGGCCATGACTCCAGGTCCACGTGCTATTCTGAGAATGAAATGCTAACTAACATCTTTAGTTTCTCCACAAGTACCACGCTAGTTACCTGCCTAATCTCAGAACTTTATTCAGTGTGAGATCGGGAGATAAAAGTGGACAGAGATCAGAATCTGATCTACCTCCAGGTGGGAGGACTCTAAAAATCACAACCGAAACCTCAAATGATCATTTCACATACTTTGGGTTTAGAGCTGACTTATAAACAAGAGCTTTCTTGTTGCAAACAATGCTGCAATGAATAACCTTGTACACAAACGTCACTTTCACACACACACAAATATACGTAAAGGGTAAATTCTCAAAAGTAGAATTGTTGGGGCAAAAAGATATGCATTTATTGTTGTTTTCAATGACAAATATTAAAAGGTCTTTCAGAATTTGATCTTTTTTGCTTATACTCCATATATGATTTCTAGACCTAAATTGTGCATGACTACATTAGCTGAAAACAATGGATTATAATAAAGGTAGATCCATACCAATTCACTGTAGACCAGTAATTCTGAACCCACGAAAGGAGGTATCATGCCATGATGCCTGCCATGATGACTTGGAGTACACTGACCAGTAACAAGGAGAAAGAATATGATCATTTCTCAGAGAGAGACTGCAAGGGCCCCTCCTCTCAGAGATTACCTCCTCTCAAAGAAAATAAAATTATTTTTCATTAAACTGTACTCAGAAAAGGCAAGTATCCTTTGATTTAGATCAAATCCCTTTTAGAAATAATTTTAGCAAAAGTCTTCCAGTCTTCCCTTAGACAGAAAACCCCATTAAGCAAAATATGATTGCCTCAACCACACGAGCAGAGTAGTTAGTACCAGCTTTGTTAAATATAGAAGACTGAATGCTTATTGCATTTGGCAGCTTAGTGATTTGATTTTTGCTGAAAATAATGTTTTGAATTATCGGACAACCAGAGAAATGAAAGAAACGTCTGCCCCATATCCTCTAAGAGAATATTGGCAGTACTCTTTGAGACCCAATTTGATAATAAATGTATTAAAAGACTTTAACATAAAGGTAGAACAATGAAAATATTGTTCACTTGGTAACATATTACATTTTTAAAATGATACTCAATGTTGGTAATACCTTGTTTGGAAGCAATTTGGAATATTTATCAAGAGTGTTTGTGTGTGTGTATGCTTAAAGTTCCTCCTGAGAACAGTTTTCAAATACCTCAAAACACACCCTTTCATTTACAAACAATTGATATACTAATCACAAATCATTCTCATCTATTTATTAGCTGGTGTAAAGCCACACATAATTCAAGGTCTTCCTTACAATGCCCTAGTGATTTTTTTTATTATTATTTTAACAAGATGACCTGTGGTTTCTTATACTGTCATTAAAAAGGACTAAAGACCCCAGGAATATCAAAATGCAGAACTCAGATTCCAAGAAGTTTTTTTTTTTTTAATGTGAAGAGGACGAATGTGAGATTATAATAAAGCAATACAATGGATCCTTGTGATGTTAGAACTGCTGAGTTATCTTGACTGTGGCGGTGGATACACCAAACCACATGCTTATAACTAAACCTTAATACACATGCTCACAGGTACAAGTAAAATAGGGAAAATTTGAATAAGATTAGTAAATTGTATCAATGTCAATATCTTGGTTGTGATATTGTATGATGGTTTTGTTAAATTTAGCATTGGGGGAAACCACCGCAGAATATAGAAGGGCTCTCTGTGTAATGTTTCTTACAATAGCCTGTATACCTACAATTGTCTCAAGAAAATAGTCTGTTTAAAAAATGTGAACCTGCCAAGATAAATCACCCTTTTACCTAGGGTGTCCCTAGGTAAAAGAAGAAATTAGCGTGTATTTTATTTTAGCTATAAGACAGTTCTCTAAGAGGATATCTATACATTGCAGGGGTTGGGAGTTATCATGACTAGTCAAGTGAGGTCATCCATTTTGTTAACTTAGGAGAGGGGAAGAGAGAAGGGGGGAACTTTTGTCCATATCTAGAACCTAATTCTTGGGAAATAAAAATGTTTCTTATAGCATTATTTATAATAATAAAAAAACGGAAACAACCTAAAAGTCCTTCAATATAGAAATGAGCGGTACATTATGATATTTCTACCATGGAATGTCACAAAGCCATTTACACAAAGCTGTAAGATGTACCAGGATAAGATACCAAGAGAGGAAAAGGCTGTGTGTACTTTACAGTATCCAAAGAATTACAGAGAGTTACTAGGGGAGAAGGAGGAGACAAAGGCTGGAAGAGTATGTATCGAAGTGTGAATAATGAACTCTAAAAAGAAATTTGAGACAATCTGGAAAAAGGTCAGTGCAGAATGGGTATGATACTAAGTAATCATTGTAGATTTTTGTTGGGTGTAGTAGTGTGTGTGTGTGTGTGTGTGTGTGTTTTAAGTGCTTCCTTGCCGTTTGTTCATTAGTGTTACATATTGAAGTAAGTACAGATGAAATGAAATAATGTTGGGATGAATTTGCTTTAAATATTCCAGGAGTGTGCCTACATTATTTACACATGTTAAAAGTAAAATAAAACAAATGTTAACAGTAGCTATCTCTGGACTATGTAATTATGGGTAACTAGTCTTTTTCTTTATACCTTACTGTATTTTCTAAGTTTTCTACCATGACCAACTAAAAAATCAGAAGGGAAAATGTAAGATATATTTGGAAAAATCAGACCAGAGAATTAAGTTATTTATACACAGGTAATTGCAGCACTTATTATATTAATCTGGAGACAGTCCCTTTTAAGGGGCAATTTACCTTTAGACTTATCAGCTGAGTGGTTGCAGATGCCTTTAACCGTGGATGGTGGAACGGATTGCTCACAGCTCACAGTGATCCATGCAGCTGTTCTCCTGCCCAAATCACCTGGGCTTGGGCCCAGTGGCTTCCTGATGTGCCCCATGGGTCTGAATAGTTATATCTAAGCTTAGTGGTTCTCAACCAGAGGAGCACACCAGAATAACCAAGGGCATTGTTTTTTAAATACAAATACCAAATAAGTCTTCATAGGGTACAGGCACATGTATTATCTAACAGTTCCCCAGGTGGTTCTGATGGACACACATCGTCAAGAATTCCTGATTCAAATAAGCAAACATATATATTATAATATAGGAATAATTCTGTGTGTGAGAGAGTTTGCTTGTATGTGCCTTAAATATTTTTGGAATTAAGAAAGTAGTAAAAAACAGTAATTTGGGGGAAGGGGAACTGGGTGGCTGCGGAGAGAGACTTTTCACTGTATATCCTTTCATGCTTTTTAAATTTTGTGCAAATGAATGCATTAGCTATTCAAAAAAGATAAAAAGTGGAAAAAATTTTAAAGAGCCTCTGCTTTAAAACAGTTCATCAGAAGCACTTTTCTTTGCTGAAATGGTCAAATTTCTGTAAAGTGGACAAATTTTTTGGCAGAAGTTTTGCTAAAAAATTTTCCAAGAAGGCATCTTAATGTTGATCTAAGAAGAACACTACAAATAATAATCTTAATGGATCTTACATTCTGATAGTTACAGAAACCACTCACCACTTTAGAGCCACCCATTTTACCATTAGAAGTACAAACAGTCAGCCTACGTGGAGGAAAGAAGGGTTTTCAATTTGCAATAATAGTAAAGCATTTCATAAAATATCCCTGATGGTAAAGGTTGCCTGCCTTACTCAAGGGCAGAAGTAAAGGTAAACTTTTCCTTAAAATCATTTTGTGCTATTTGAATTTTGTGCTAAGTACATGTATCACCAGTATAAAAAAATAATTTTTTAAAAATGTGAGCATTTAAGACTTACGACCAGATGGAACTATACAGGTAGCCAATTCAGAGTCCTATCTTAAAGTTACTCCCCCAAAGCACTTTTGAGTTCAAAGGGTGAAGCCAATTGTAAACATCTTCAAAAATCTGATTCTAATTCAAAACAATAGGGGCTCAAAATTACAGAGGTCAGCTGGAAAAGATTAACCAGCTGCAATGATGAGCTAAAAGTAATCTAATGGCCTGGGCCCACTGGTTAATAGAAAGACCAACAGATGGAGAATCAAGATAGGAACCTCTGCTCTTTAATCCAATGACAGTGATGCAAGTTATTTAAGCCTCCTGGAGCCCAAACTTGCTCCCTGATAAAATAGAAGTGTTCTTTACTAAAAAAATTGTTGAGAAAATAATACTGTGGGAAGTACTATTGAAAGTTTACTATACCCCATTTTTTAAAAAAGTGCCTTATAACAACTTTTCCAGACTTAACGTTGGGTAGGCATGCACATGTGCACATACACACACACTGTTAAATCTGGAAAATTTCTCTTCCATCTCCATCTCCACTGTTAAATCTGGAAAATTCTCTTCCATCTGGAAAATTTCTCTTCCATCTCCAAGGCAGGAAACAAATTATCATTTCTCAGGACTCAGGGTTTAACCTTGATTTTAATTTTTTTTATAGTGTTCTAGTTTAAAAGGCCGTGAGAATTCATTGTTGACCTACCTATACTTCAAATGCACAAGACCCTTTTTGTTTTATGATTATTTTCTAAATATTAAGTTTATACAGAAATCCCATTAACAAAATATTCAAGCACTGACATAGGAAGTCATTCTCCTCCTATCCCTTCATTATGAGGTGATTTTGACAACTGCTAAGCAGGACAAGGTCAAATAAGATTTGAATAAGGACTTCAAGTTCACACGCTCCTAGCTCACAGGTGAACCAACTTTCAGGAGAATCAACTTTCAACCCAGAAATGAGAATGAGAAATTTTGCTCTGAGATTAGTTGTCCTTGGTTAATGTGACTTTCCAAATGACCAATATGAAATAATCCTACGGTCCCTGCTAGTTGTTTTAAACTGATTTTTAATTTACTGGCTTTTCTGTCTCTTTTCAGTTTATCCCTAGGTTTTAGAAGTGAAACGGCCCTGCAAAGAGAAAAATCCCCAAAAAGAAATTTACCATTCAAGATAGAATATGACTGTAAAGATTAGTATCATCACACATATAATGGGAAACCTCACAAAAAAGACAAATTAGAAAATTATCCCATTTGTCTAGTCATTCAGCACATTTTCAAATAAGAAAAAATTCCAGAAAAAAAAGAGGGAGAAGACAATCAT
The DNA here is from genome assembly GCF_003265705.2 of Callorhinus ursinus. Classification (NCBI taxonomy): domain Eukaryota; kingdom Metazoa; phylum Chordata; class Mammalia; order Carnivora; family Otariidae; genus Callorhinus; species Callorhinus ursinus. Next base: position 29,459,189 of record NW_027397070.1, read on the forward strand.
CCTAAAGTCAGGAGAAAATCAACAAAGCCTAAGTGTGATGGCCTCAGAGGAAGTTTCCATACATACCCAGGCATTTCATCACAGGACTCCCTCAACACAGCCTTCTCTGTACTGACCAACAGCCAAGCCACGTCTCTCTGGGCAGCACATCAGTTCCAGAAGTTAAAGGATTTCTCAGAAGGTCAGGGTTGTGGACACACTGCTCAAACCAAACAGGAAAATGTAGAAATAGGAGGAAAAGCGGATGGGTGTATTAGGGCTGCGTAAGGCATTTGCTACCAGTTCTCCCAAGAGGATTTGTAAACAAGTCACAACTACACCGTTAGGGAGAGAATACAAGAAGCTGCTTAAACACAAGACCTGGTGTGTCACTTCCTTCTCCACCCCAGTCAGCCGGAGCCTGCCTTATATCCTTACTCAGAGGGCCATACAAATATAACTGCAGTCAGGCACCCAAACACTCCTACTGTCCAAGCCAAACCTCAGAATTCCCCAGGGATCAGCCCTCAAAGTGATGTCAAGTCTTGGTGGATTCACTATTTCCAGTCCTATAATAACCCTTCCACCTTAACCAAAATCTTGACAGCCAAGGAACCCACCACACTGAAGCCAAGAAAACCATGTGGTAGATGTTTAAAACTGAAGCCTATCCAGAAGGGGAAGACAACCCAGCCCAACCCACCCCAAAGAGGAATAAATTCTGTTCCCTACCTGGGAGGGTACAAAACTAAAAAGAGCTGTGTCCAAGTTGAAGTTTGAGCAGAGCAGGCTATCTCGGGAATAGGAGTTTAAGGGCATGAAGGAATGTTGTAGAAGAGAGCAACCCCTTTCCCTCTGCTCAGCTGAAGTTTCTCTTCATTCAGACAGCCACAGACATCCCAGCTGTTGACATTTCGTGGGGTACATATGGAGCTTCTCCAAAAGCAAATGACCAAATAAATTGTCAGGGAAGTATGAAAGCAAGGGAGAAAGAGGTGAATCTACAACTTTAAACAGACTTATGAAACATATCAACCAATGAACAATCCAAAGAAGAAATTAAGAAAATTCTATTTACAATAAAATAGTATCAAAAAGAATAAAATAGATGATTAATAGATGGAGCACAGATGATATTTAGGGCAGCAAAACTACTCTGTATGACAATGTAATGGTGGATACACATTATTATACTGTATTATTATATTGTCCAAACCAACAGAAGGTACAACACCAAGAGTGAAACTAATACAAACTATGGACTTTGGATGGTTACAATGTGTCAATCAATGTAGGTTCATCAATTGTAACAAATGCACCACTCTGGTGATGGGGGGGTGATGATATTTGGGGAGTCCACACATGAGTGGGGCAGGAGGTATATGAGAAATCTCTGTATTCTGCACTCAATTTTACTGTGAACGTAAAACCGTTCTAATATATAAAGTCTGTTAAAAAATAAAATAAAATACATAGGAATAAACTTAACCAAGACAGGGAAAGACTTGTACAGTGAAAACTATAAAACAGTGATGAAAGAAGAAATTAAAGACACAAATGGAAAAATATCTCATGTTTATGGATTATAAGACTTGATATTATTAAAATATTTATACTACCCAAAGCAATCTATATTCAATGCAATCCTAACAGCCTTTTTTGCAGAAATAGATTCATATGGGGGCGCCTGGGTGGCTCAGTTGTTAAGCGACTGCCTTCGGCTCAGGTCCTGGTCCCAGGGTCCTGGGATTGAGCCCCACATTGGGCTCCCTGCCCGGTGGGGGGCCTGCTTCTCCCTCTCCCACTCCCCCTGCTTGGGTTCCCTCTCTCGCTGTGTCTCTCTCCGTCAAATAAATAAGTAAATAATCTTAAAAAAAAAATAGATTCATATGGAATCTCAAAGGACCCCGAATAGTCAAAACAATTCTGAGAAGGGAAAACAAAGCTGGAGGCCTCATACTTTCTGATTTCAAAACATATTACAAAGCTACAACAATCAAAATAGTGTAGTTCTAGCATAAAGACATATAGACCAATGGAACAGAAGAGATAGCCCAGAAATAAATCTACATGTATATGATCAAATGATTTTTGATAAAGGTGCCAACACTACTCAATGGGGAAAGAGAATCTCTTTAGCAGATGGTGTTGGGAAAACCAGACATCCACAAGCAAAAGAATGAAGTTGGACCCTTACCTTATACCATAAGCAAAAATTAACTAAAAATGGATTAAAGATCTAAATGTAAAAACTAAAACTACAAAACTCCTAGAAAAAAGCACAGAAGAAAATCTTCACAACATTGGAACAGACAATGATTTCTTGGATATGACACCAAAAGCATAGGCAACAAAAGCAAAAATAGACAAACGGGACTACATCAAACTTAACTTCTGTGCAGCAAAAGAAACAATCAACAGAGTGAAAAGGCAATCTATAAGATGGGAGAAAATTTTTGCAACCTATTTATTTGATAAGGGGTTATAAAGAGCTCCCACAACTCAATAACAAAAATAACCTGATTAAAAAATGGGCAAAAGACTTTGAATAGACTTTCTCCTCAGAAGATACACAAATGGTCTATATGCATTTGAAAAGATGCTCAACATCACGAATCATTAGGGAAATGCAAATCCAAACCACGATGAACTATTACTTCATGCCCCTTAGGATGGCTATAATCCAAAAAAATTGGAAAATAACAAATTTTGGCAAAAATGTGTTGAATTGGAACACTTGGTACATTGTTGGTGGGAATGTAAAATGGTAGAGCCACTGTGGAAATCAGAATGGAGGTTCCTCAAAAAGTTTTGAGGAATTATCATATAGAGAGAATATAGAAATTCTGTAAACCTACTTCTGGGTATATATACAAAAGAATTGAAAACAGTTTCCTGAGGAGATAAATTAGCACTCCCATATTCATTGCAGTATAATTCACAATAGCCAAAACATGGAAGCAATATAAATGCTCATCAAAAGACTGATAAATTTTTTTTAAATGTACTATATACATACAGTGGAATATTATTCAACCTTTAAAAAGAAGAAAATCAGGGGCACCTGGGTGGCTCAGTTGGTTAAGCGACTGCCTTCAGCTCAGGTCATGATCCTGGAGTCCCGGGATCTAGTCCCGCACCGGGCTCCCTGCTCGGCAGGGAGTCTGCTTCTCCCTCTGACTCTCCCCCCTCTCACGTGCTCTCTCTCTCTCTCTCTCTCTCTCTCATTCTCTCTCTCAAATAAATAAATAATTAAAAAAAATAAAAAATAAAAAGAAGAAAATTATGTCATATGCTACAACATGGATGAGTCTTGAGAACATTATGCTAAGTGAAATTAAACCAGTCACAAAAAAACAAACAAATACTGCATGATTCTACTTATATGAGGACTCTAAAGTAATCAAACTCAGAAACAGAAAGTAGAATGGTGATTACCAGGGGCTGGGAGGAGGGAGAAAAAGAGTTCAATGGATATAAGGTTTCAGTTTTACAAGATGAAAAAGTTCTAGAGATCTGTCCTGCAACAATATACATATAGTTATTACAAACTGTACACTTAAAAATGGTTAGGATAGTAAATTTTGTGGGTTTTTTTAAGGTTTATTTATTTTAGAGAGAGTGCACACCAGCGGGGGGAGGGGCAGAGAGTGGGGGAGAAAATCTCAAGCAGACTCCCCGCTGAGCGTGGAGCCCACTGGGGGGCTCTATCTCATGACCCTGACATCATGACCTAAGCCAAAACCAAGAGTTGGGTGCTTAACTGACTCTGCCACCCAGGAGCCCCTATATTATGAGGTTTTTTTAAACCACAATAAAAAAAAAAAACCCAGATCAACCAGTTGTAATGTATGGATCTCATCTGTACCTTGATTCCAATAAGTGATGAATAAATTTATGAGGCAATAGGGAAAAACTGAATGCTGACTGGATATTTGATATTACAAAGCATTAATTTTTTGTGTGATAATGAATGGGTTTTTTATGTGATTCCTCTCCTTTTAATCTGAAATATTTTATGGGTGAAATAATATCTGGAATTTGCTTTGAAATAATCCAGCAGGGATGGCAAGTACAGGAGAATAAAGATGGTCACGAGTTGAGACTTATTGAAGCCAGGTGATGGGTACATGGGGGTCATGCAATTATGTACTGTCTACTGTGGTATATTTTTTTTCTGTAATAAAGACTAAAATAAAGCAAATGCCTCTGGAGGGTTGGGGCTATCTGGTACTTATACTTGGCATTGAGCTCATCTACTGAGACTTCCTCTTCTATCAGCGAGAGAACCCAGGCCCTTCAGTGTGAATTTAAGTGTTCTGTGTTGATGACATGCTCAACATCTTTGGTGTTTCCAAGTGCTCTTCCACTTAGTTGAGCAGCTCATTGTTTTACTGACACTTGTGAGTTGTGCTTTTAGGAATGTTTATTCAATAAGCATTCCTAGTTTGGGAGACTAGATTCATTACCCAACAGTCTACAAAGTCCTTCGAGGAGCAGCACACCACTCCAGACCCTAACATCTGGGCATGCTGACATCAGTGAGGGCAGGGGCCTCTGCCTAGGTAGAGCAGAAAATAGGGAGAAGAACACCGCAAAGGAGGGAATGATGAGGTCACCAGGACAAAAAAGAGGCAGCAAAACCTTCACACTTACTTGGAAGTTTTGTCCAGGGCAGGCTCTTCCCTAGAAGAAGGAGGGAAACTCTCTTCCACTCCTTGCATTGCCTGGCTTCCTGCCCCAGTCTGCTCTTCTTTCTCCAATAGCTCCCACACAGAAACAGTGCCAGTTCTCAGAAGGCTGCAGTTTCCCAAACTTAGATTTAGGACAGCAAGGACATGAGGGCCACTCAGATTCCTCGCTTTCACCCCAGACCTTCTCTTCCCTTACCAGCCAGAGGGTGAGGACAGTATTACCCAAACCAAATACCAAAAGAAGACAGAGAACCCCAGGTTAATTTGTACTGCCACTGGGATTTATATTCTAATAGCTTGATGACGCAGGGAAACCCTGATGATGGGTATCTTTGGTAAAGAGAATACAATTAAAATAATCTAATTTATTGGTACAGTTATAAAAATGGTTCAAAAAGAAACTACTTCCACAAGAAACTAAGTTATAACACTTTAATAATTTCAATAGAACCAAATTCAGGAATAGATATACACACACATTAAATTCAAACAATTTAATTGAACAGTATACCTAAATGCATCAAATTCTTAAAAATCCCCAAAATGGACTCGAGGCCATGGATATGAAAAGGTAATTTTAAAGTACTACCGACTACAGTAAAACAGACAAGGTTATTACTTTGCATTTACCAATAAGACAACAGCCTGTAGATACATTAGACCTTTATGAGAACACTTCCAGGCAATGTTAGAACAGAGACTCATTAAAAAGGAATACAATTGATCTCAGAAAGATGAATTTATAGCTAAGAATTTCTTTGGTCCTCCAAGTCACATCTGTTTTTACTTTAAAATACCAAACATGAGTGTTTAATTCTACTTCTAAATGTCTATTAAGCAGGATAATGTTTATATCACATTAGATTTTAAAAGGAACTCAAAATAAATTACCACTGTACTTCAGAAACTCTAAATATAGAAAAATATAGGAAATAGAAGTAGGGAAGAATTTTTTTTTTTAAAAACAGCACTTCTGCCATCTTGTCCCATCATAAAGCAAATGACATCAAAATGGCAGAGACAGGACTCTCAAGGTTATAGTAATCACTATAGTTAATTCTTCTTAAGGTAATGGAATAAATTTGAAGAGCACAATGTCAACTAAATAAGAGACTTTTCCATGAAATGACTGTGGTTTTGTTTTTGCAGGGAAGTTGGGTTTTTTTGTTGTTTATTTTAATTTGGCCCAGACTGCCCTAGTGGAGGAAATTTTAAGGAGTCATTAATAAGGCAACAGCTTCCTGGACAAGAAGACCTGTATACCACTTGAACAGTTATATTGAAGACCAGACCCATATGGAGCACAAGAGGAACCAGTATGGGGGCTTCCAATAATTTCCAGTAATTCCAGAAAATTACAGTGCATTTTCACAGATACCAATAATGTGGCTTTCATTGAACATTGGATATCACTCACAATGCAGTCCACAGTTCATTCTGCATGCTTTCCTATTCACAGAAGCTATGGTTCTGCAGACCTGAAAATGATGGACATTCTCAAAAGTTTCTGGAAATACTTAGAAAAATATTTGTTAAGATAAAAAAAAAAGTTTTGAGGCATCTCCAAGGAATACACAAAGTAAGCTTGCAAGAAACTCCTAAAGGTAAAACAGTGAGGACTAGTTACTTGCAGGGTGAATACTTAAGTCTCATAGAATAATGGCTTTTAAAAAAGGGCCAAGGTATCTACACTCTAAGTGGTGTGATATTCTCATCAAGGCACAGAGAGTTAAATGCCTAAATCCCTGTGTGTTGACCTGAGAATACACTTGTAAACAACAGGAACTAATTCCCTGTACTTGAATTTAAAAACGAATAGAAAGTAGAAATGTGCCTTTTTAACTCACAAAATCAAAAACATAGATATTCCACCATCTGCCTTTGGTGACTAATGTTACAACTGGATAGTCAAAAAATAAATTTATAAAAAATAAAGTGCACTGGCAGTTTTTAATAAATGTGATTAAAGTGAAACCTGTTGGACTTTGAGTTTGCAGAGCGATGCTGCACAGTGTACAAAAATTATTTTACGCCCTACACCATCTGGGGGGGACAGTATATTGGCCATAGTTTTTCCCCATTCCCAACATTCCTATGCTTATGAACCCAATAACCACAGTATTTGAACAAAATACTTGTATTTTTCTTCCTTCCCAGCACCCTCAAGGTTATCCAAATGGCAGTGGTTTTGTGCATGTAATTTACACTATGGGCAGTTTCCTTGAAAGTTACCACTAAAAGGTGGCAAGAAGAAAGTAGAGGGCTCACCCCTTTGTTAATTATTTTTATTTGATTTGCTATAAATAATTATTAAACACCATTAGTGACAAGGATAAAGTTCACATCTGTAACAATTGAAAATGGAATGTACAAACAATTAAGACCAAACAACGCTATCAGTGGCACGATCCTCAAAGCACATGACACACACTGAAGTTCAGCTCTTTATGAGAGTTAGAAACTCTTCCCGAGTCTTTGGATCTTCCCGGAACACACCCAACATCGTGCTGGTCACAGTTTTGCTGTTCATTTTCTGTACCCCTCGCATTACCATACACATGTGTCTACAAAACAAAACAACAGAGGTGGCTTAAAGAAACAGACAGTTGCTGGTTTGGTTTTTAAAGTCAAAAGCAGGCCAAAAAATTAAATCTGATTATACTGAGTTCACAGCTACCAACTGTATCCAAAGATCACTTCTTAGACAAATGTGACCTAAAACTTTTATTTATGTTTCTTAGTCATATAGCTCTTATTCTTAGCAATGGCTGAATCTTTGATGCATCTAGCAGAAGGGGAAACAAGGGAATTTTCTTCCTAGGTGAAAATAATACAAGGGGTCCACAGAAATAAAAACACCTTCTGGATAAAAAGAAATTCAGAATTCTCACTTGCTCCGTCTGTAGGACCCAAACAGCACAATATTAGCTTAGGTATTTGGAGAAATACTGAAGTATGCTGGTGTCACCAGGCAGAATCTAGGGAACAGTGATCCCAAGGCACGTAAGCAACCTGGTGAAGCTGGACAACCTGCACAGCACAGAGCTCATGCCATGTCAGAAGAATGGACAAGATGTGTGCAATTCTCATCATTCATTCTAACTTAAAGAAGTTTCTTCAGGTGCCCTTTATACCCAGTTTTAGCTCCATTTTTTAAAAAGTGTGACAAAATATTAGGAAAAGTCTGCTTGGAGCAACAAAGAGCCAAAGAAGAAATCAAGAGAAGACATAAAATGCTACTGGTTGCACAAATCACCACGCTTAGGCTGATGACTCCCAACACCTCCACCAACCCCACTGAAAACAAAACAAAACCAGTCTCCCGTACTCTGGTTCCTGTATCAGCCACACAGTAAATGCAAGAGGTAAAAAAAGCTTCAGGTCAGAGACAGAAAACGTGACAGTGTCAATGATGTGGCATCACCTGGTGCTGGAAAAACAGAGCAGCACTAAATACCATTTCCGTGCACCACGATGACATCATTAAGGACAAATATGGACTTACGTTGCTTCAACCACCACCCCAACTCCAGCAGGCCGCAAGGCTTCTGTGATTGCTATGGCAATTTGTTTCGTCAGCCGCTCTTGAACTGTGGGGGTGACAAGAAGCTCTGCTGAAGAGTCTGACACAAACAGCGGTCTTTAGAATATTCACTGTCTTTAGAATATTTGAAATCTTAAAAAGCAGACTTCTGTGAGGCTTCAGAACCAAGACACACCAGCTTTTACCAGTTTGCTTTGTCTGCCGCCCACAGGAGAGAGCTGTTCAATTCCCTCACCTGCAGGTCAGCACCACTGCAGGAAGTGGGTAAGAATGACAACTGTCTCTTAGGCGTGCAGGAAGACCAACTGATAACAAGCACCTCCCTGCAGATGAATAAATAGCTCGCGACAGGATTAACAAGGGCACTAAACCCAATTATTGAATTGTATGTAAAGCTGAAAACCAAGAATCTAACCTAAACAATGCAGTCTCTGTGCTGAATAAAAAATTCGTCTTTGAAAGCATATTAAGAGTGTTCACTGCAGCATCGCATCTATTTGAAAACTGACAAAATTTTCAAATACCTATTAGAGCAGGGATTGGTTAAATCAAGCCCCAGCACAATCGTACAATGGAATGCTAAACAGCCAGCAAAATGAATAAGATAGTTACATGCATGTGGGAAAAAAATGTTTGATTTATTAAGTGAAAAAAAATAGGGGAAAAAAGTGAAGCCCATTACATACAATATGAGCCCATTTAAAAATATAATAAATTGATTTTAAAATGTTGGTAGATGCACAAAATATGAAGGAATGTGCAAATACAACAATGATTTCTTCCAGAGGCTTGAAACACTGCAGACTTTCCTCTTCTAGGTTATATTCCTATGAGGTTTTGACTTTGGTAAGTCATATGTATTACATGTGTAATGAGAACAACAAAAAATACTTTTTCCTTAAGAAAAAAATGTTTTTCTGTAAATAAAAGTTTAAAAGTTTACCTTGTAATCGTCTACTATAGATTTCTACAATCCTAGAAAAGAAAGAATTGTTTTAGTTAATCATAAATTTGTTTGAAGTGGAATTGGCAAGGCTTCCTCAAAAGACCAAAAGGACCTTATTGAAGCAATTGTAGGGTGTGGGCAGGAGATTAATGTTTCTAAGAGGAGGAAAGATACAAAATCTACATGGAAATGAGAAGTGGGAGGGTCCTGAGGAGACCATCAAGCATGACACAGAGTGGCAGTTCCCTATGTCCCCAAAGAGAGAGAGAGAGTTATGTGCATATTCACTTAGGAAAAACACAATGATTTTAGAGCTCCGAAGTCATCAACTTTAGGCCAAGTCTCAAGTGTTCTAATTAATCATATTGTTTAATCAGAGCTTCAAGTTAAAAATAAAAAGACTATTTGTTAATTAATAGCAGGCCATTGTCAACTACTGTACCCACTAAACCTATTAGGATAATCAGATTAGAACTGAACAGACTTCTTCAGACATCTCTTTATAAGCTACATCTATACAAGCACTCGGTATGATTTAACTCCCCAAAATAAAAGCCTCCTGATCTTGGCTTATAACACAATCTGTCAAGTGACGGATTTTCCCCTTTCAACATCTTTCACTCTAGTCGTGAAATGTAAAGATGGCCACATGAATTACCTATTTGAGGATAACAATTCACATTAAGGATCTTTTCTTTAAAACGTGGCCTTTTAGTCATGAATTTGGACTCAATTTAAGGATCACTTCACCTAGGAGGCACTTTATGGCTCTTTCCCGCGCCCCCATCCCCCCACTACGATGCTCAGATAAAATTGAAAAGTTGCTCCTTTATACCCATTATAGCCAAAATATGCTGCCCTGTTTACCACTGAAACTGAAGGCAGGAGCCAACCTGATTCTTCTTCAAGTTTCTAGTAGGTTTATACCATTGGATGAATACCATTATATATTTTTGATTTTGAACAAAAACCTGAGGAAGGATGGATGCTGTTCAAGCTCCTGGATAGGAAATATGCCTTATTTCTTCTAGGTCAAATCTCTAAATATGACTTCTCATAGCTTTCCAGGTGATTAATTTCTGTTGTATGAATAAGAGATGCCATTGATTTAAAAATCAGTAATGTCTTCCTTCTCATAGTCATCATTTCTTTCTCTCAAGTAGAATTTCAGGTACAACATTAGACAACAGTGGCAATATTAGGCACTCATATTTCGTTCTATACTTTAATAGGAATGCCTGTAACATTTTACTATCATCGATGATACCTGCTGGTTGCTGGTAAATAGTCACTCTCAGGCCAAAGGAAGGCCATTCACGCAGATCTTTATTGAGTGCCTTCTACGTATATGATTAGGTGATGAAGAGGGTCCCTATGCTCAGAGAGTTTATAACTTATTCCTGGTTTATTCGGTTTTCATTTTCAAGTAAGCAGAAGGCGCTGAATTTCTGTCTTCTTAGCATTAAAGATAATCATATAGCTTCCCTGAATTAAAAAAAAACAACTATTTTGCCCTCTTTAAGATAATGTGTTGAGAGGTATTTGTTGAAAACAGAATTCTAATTTAACACTAATATTCATCTGCCTTTTTTAAGATTTTTAAAACTTATTTATTTGACAGAGAGAGACACAGCAAGAGAGGGAACACAAGCAGAGGGAGTGGGAGAGGGAGAAGCGGGCTTCCTGCGGAGTAGGGAGCCCGATGCGGGGCTCGATCCCAGAAGCGTGGGATCATGACCTGAGCCGAAGGCAGACGCTTAACCATCTGAGCCACCCAGGTGCCTCTCATCTGCCTTTTAATATTGCCACTGGCAAACAATCGTCAGTCTAATTGCTGTTACCTTGTAGGTAATGTTTTCTCTGCAGCTGCTTTTATGATATTTCATTATGTGTACTCTGAGATTTTCTGTGTTGTGTCCAGGTGGGGATTTAATTTTTTTGTGCTGTCTGGGATTCATTCGGGTTCCTAAATCTAAAGACTGATTTTTTTGCATGTGCTTCAGAAATGTTTTCAGCCATCACCTTCTCTAATATTGCACCTACCCCATGGCCTCTGTTACCCCCAGGAATTTCAATTAAGGATTTGACCTCCTCAGTCTTCCACATCTCTTATATTCTCACCCATATTTTCCACCTAGCTCTGAATGCAATTGCTTCAGACCTTTCTTCCAGTTCACTATTTTTGGCTGTGTCTAAGCTGCTATCTATCGATCTTTTTGTATTTATTTGTATTATTTATTTGTATTTATTTATTTGAGAGAGAGAGAGAGAGAGAGAGAGCACATGAGCCGGGGAGGAGGCAAAGGGAGGAGAGAGAGAATCCTCAAGCAGATTCCCCACTGAGTGTGGAGCTGGACGCAGGGCTTGATCCCAAGACCCTGAGATCATGACCTGAGCTGAAATCAAGAGTCCGATGCTTAACTGACTGGGCCACCCAGGAATGTGACTGTATTGGGCTTCAAATCCAATTTTCACTTTTTTTCAAGACATTTTATTTGGTCCTTTTTTTCCCCTAATCTAATTCTAAAAGTTTATTCCTTTGCCAAACTTTCTGTATTCCCTTTTTTAAAGATTTATTTATTTATTTTTAAAGAGAGAGAGAGAGAGAGAGAGAGAGAGAGAGAGAGGTGGGGGGAGGGAGAATCCCAAGCAGACTCCCCACTGAGTGTGGAGCCAGACATGGGGTTCGATCTCACGATCCTGAGATCATGACCTGAGCTGAAATCAAGAGGCCCCCAGGCGTCCCTCAGGACTCTTATTTTCTAACATATGTGTTGTATGTTCTGTATCTGTTAGCTCCAGCCTCTGCCCTCTTTGGCCATTTGTTTCAGCTGACTCTCACGGTGGCTTTTCTTTTACTTTTGGTGAATTCATGCTCCTTGGAATATCATTTGTGAGAATTCTCTGAAGCCAAAATAAAAGTGCATCAGAGAATGAGCACTTGTTTCTGCTAGGTGCTAAAAGGCTACCTCGTTGGCAATGTTTTTAATTATTGCCCTGGGTTTTCTGAGGTCCATACATGGTGACGTGAATTCTGAGCCTAAACCCTTGTGAATACATGGCTATGTGTTCTTTTTCCTGCTCTCCCCAGAACAAAGCTAACAGGTAATATCTCTCCCAATTTGGGGTGGAATAGGAGGGCAGAACCCTGCCTTTGACTCCAGTGCTGGCTAATTCTTGTGAATTCTCACTGGATGTTTGGGGATCTCACCCCAATGTTTGAAACGTTCATACATATTCTATCTTAGTAAGCAATACTAGGAGGGATATCATTACCATCTAGTTTACCATAGTCCCAGAATCAGTAGTTCGTAATTTTAATCTAAGCCATTTCTGTATTCTTGGAATAAATCTCCCTGGGTCATGATGGAAACAGTACTTGAGCCTGTTAAAGTAGGAGTTAATATTTAGGATTTTTCAACTATATTCATAAATGGGATTAGTCTATCACCTTTTTAAATGCTAGTTTTATCAGACTTTTGTCAGGGATAGGCAGCTTCATCAAATTAATTGCCCCAAATTTTCAGGTTTTTCCATGCTCTTGAATAATTTATACAACACTGGAATTAGTGGTTACTTGGAGGTTGTCTATTAAATTGATCATCCACCCCCTTCCCTCCCACCCCACTCCCAACATTAATTTGACTTTTTCCAATGGTTACTAATTTATCCTGGTTTTCCAACTCTTGGTTCATTCCCTTCTCTCTCCATCTTTTTAAACTTATTCATAAAGATTTAAAGTTTCTAAAGCATATTTCTGGTTACATAGCCTCTCATTTCTAGGTGTATTTCTCCTCTCAATCAGACTGCTAAGCAATCTATGGTATATGATCTTTTGGATTTATGTTTTCTATTTTTTAAATTTTCTAATTTAATCATTTTATTTTTCTTCTTTCCTATTTGTCCTATTAAGCTTGCTTTTTCTTTAAAAAAATATTGAATGTTTAGTTTATTTGTTGGGTTTCTTATTTAATAATGAAAGCATTTGTGGCTATAAATTTATCTCCAAAGCACAGGTTTTTTTTTAAAATTTCAGCTTTACTGAAGTATAATTGACAAAGATCGTAAAGATAACGTGTACATGGTGATCTAACATATGTATACACTGGGGGAAAAAAATCCCCCATCTAGTTAATTAATACACCCATCACCTCACATATTTATCTTTTTTCCCCCCAGTGAGAACAATGAACATTGGAGTAGAGCTATTTCTTTAATATCCTATCTTCACTTCCTCTGGATATATACCCAAAATTAGGATTGCTGGATCATATGCTAGTGCTATTTTTAATTTTTTGAGGAATCTCCATACTGTTTTCCATAGAGGCTGCACCAATTTACATTCCTACCAACAGTGTACGAGGGTTCCTTTTCCACAGCCTCACCAGAACTTACATCGTCTTTTTTATAGTACTGTAGCCATTCTAATAGTTGTGTGGTGATATCTCGTTGTGGTTTTGATTTGCATTTCCCTAATGCAATTAATGAAATTGAGCACCTTTTCGTGTATCTGTTGGGCATCTGTATATCTTCTTTGGAAAAATGTCTATTCAGTTCCTCTGCCTATTTTTTAATTGGATTGATGCTTTGCTATTGAGTTGTACGAGTTCTTTATATATTTGCACATTAACCCCTTACCAGATAGGTGACTTGCAAATATTTTCTTCCTTCTGTAGGTTGCCTTTTCATTTTGTTGATGGTTTCCTTTGTTATGAAGAGGCATTTTAGTCTGATGTAGTCTCACTTATTTTTTATTTTGTTGCTTTTATGTTTGGTGTCAAATCATCGCAAAGACTAATGTCAAGGAGCTTACCCCTATGTTTTCTTCTAGTTTTATGGTTTCAGGTCTTATATTCAATCCCTTTTTAAGTTGATTTTTGTGTATAGTATAAGAAGGGAGTCCAGTTTTTTTATTTATTTTTAATTTTATTTATTTGAGAGTGAGTGAGCAAGTGCACAAGCAGAGAGAGTGGCAGGCAGAGGGAGGAGCAGGCTCCCCACTGAGCAGGGAGCCCTACACAAGGCTCTATCCCAGGACCCTGGGATCATGACCTGAGCTGAAGGCAGACGCTTAACCAACTGAGCCACCCAGGTGCCCCAAGTTTATTTTTTAGTAATCTCTACACCGAATGTGGGGCCCAAACTCATGAACCAAAGAGTCAACTACATCAGCTTAGTCACATGCTCTACTGACTAAGCCAGCCAGGTGCCCCAAAAAACCATTTATTGAAGATACTATCCATCCCCTATTCTTTCCTTGTCATAAATTAATTGGCCATATATGCATGGGTTTATTTCTGAGCTCTCTATTCCATTCCATCGGTCTATGTATCTATTTATATGACAATGCCATTCTGTTTTGATTATTACAGCATTGTAATTTAGTTTGAAATTAGAAAGTGTGAAGTCTCCAGCTTTTTTGGTTTTTCTCAGGATGGCTTTGACTATTCGGGGTCCTTTGTGGTTCTGTACAAATTTTAGGATTGTTTTTTCTATTTCTGTGAAAAACACCATTGAAATTTTGAGAGGGATTGCATTGAATCTATAGATTTCTTTTAGGTAGTATGGACATTTAATATTAATTCTTCTAATCCAAGAACATGAGATATCTATTTGTATCTTCTTCAATTTCTCTCATTAATGTCTTATAGTTTTCAGTGTACAGATCTTTCCCCTGTTTGGTAAAATTTATTCCTAGGTATTGGTGCAATTGTAAATAGGATTGTTTTCTTAATTTCTCTGACAGTTTGTTCTTAATGTGTAGAAACACAACTATTGTATATTAATTTGTATCCCTTAACTGAATTTATTAGGGTTATTTGATATGATTGTCTATCATATCAAAGGAATTTAAAAGAACTTTAACTTCCAAAAAGCTCATTTTTAAATAATTTTGTATTAATTTCTAGTATTCTTGTTATACAATAGCCTGTTCTTTTTTTTTTTTAAGTTAAAGCTTGCCTTTTGGCCAAAATCCTATTACTCTGCTTTGTATAAATTTTTGCCCATCCCTTTTTTATTCTGTTTAGTTTTTCCTAGTTTTAAATGGTTTTGGGGGGCACCTGGCTGGCTCAGTCAGTAGAGTGTGTGACCAACACTGAGAGGTAATTAGTGTTCCACTCACTTCTTTCAGGTTTGTCAGTTTCTCTATGCATTTAGTCCAGTTCCTGTTTTCTGTTTTGAACCAATTTGACCAAAAAATAAAAAAAAGATTCATGACCACTTTTATTATACAAACTTCCTCAAGGCCAACCTTGTCTCCTTTGATAAATTTTCCTTTTTATTTTTAACTTTTATAATTTTTTTTAATAAAGGGGACATAATTAGGTACTGGATTTAACCCAGTAGACATCTTATCTGAATTGCCCACTTATTGGTCTTATAAAATCTATGCTAGGTCCTCTCTTCCCTGTGTTGCATTATGCTTTTTCTCCTCTTTTTCCTCCTCTGGCAACTAGGAAAGTAATAAGGTAGCTCCTTTGCAAGTGGATGGTATAATTTAACCCTTGCAAATCTTAACAGTATTTTTGATGTCTTCATATAACTTGACTTGTCACCAGGCTGCAAATTCTCAACTATGGTTAGAGCAAAGAGCAAAAAGCAGCAGGAGGTGGAGGTGGATCACAATGGGACTTTTTAGCTAAAGTAAGGAGTCTGAACTTTATCTTAAAAGCTATGGGGAGCTACAAAGGAGCAGCATCATCAAATCCACACTTTAGAAAGTACATCCTAGCAGTGTATGAGAGCAGATTTAAAGACACTGAGAGATTAGAGACAAGGAGGAGTCCAGAGTTTTAGAATGCATAAAGAACATAAGAAAGGCCCAACAGAGAGTGGCAGCAAGGATGGAAGAAGGCAGCATGGTAACAGGAGGGAAATGGGGGTGCTGCAGGAGGTCAGTGAGCATAAAACGGCAATGGACGGATTCTTTCTCACTCCTTGCACCAAAATACATTCCAGATGGAGCAAAGAGTTAAATATAAAAGTAAGGCCATAAAAATAGCCCAAAAACATGAGTTTATGACTACATAAAAGTTTTAAAACTCCTTTGTGGAAAAATGATATTTTAAAACAAAATCAGAAGACAAATGACAAGCCTGGAAAAATTATTTGCAGCACCTGACCTAACTGGTTTAACATTCAGAGAGTTCATACAAATCAGTAATAAAAAGACAAGCAATCCAACAGAAAAATTAGCAAAGCTAACTAAAAGCGGGAAGTTTCTATAGGGATTCAAACTCTATTAAAGAAATGCAAGTTTTAAAAAAATACATTAAAACACTAGGTACCTTTTTTCACTTATCAGTTTGGGAAAGATTGAAAAGTGTGATGAAACCCACTGTTGGCAAAAGTGGAGAAACACACACCCTTTGACCATATAAACTGATATGCTTTTTGGGGGGGAGCAATTTGATAATATCAAAAATTCAGCTACCCTGAACCCCACAATTTAATTCCAGTAATTTACAATATACAAAACATATTCACGAAAGCATTTTTTCCCTTTTTTTGACAATAGTCTCAAACCATAAACTATACTTCTATCAAAGACTGGTTAAATGAATTATATTAAACAATTAAAGAAATACTATGTAGCCATTAAAATGAACTCAGACTTTCTGGACTAAAAGATGTCCAAGGGATTTCAAAGTTTTTAAATTAAAATCACCAACAAGGGGGGCCTGGTATGTGACTCTTGATCTCAGGATGTGAGTTTGAGCCCCCTGTTGGGATTACTTTTAAAAAAATTAAAAATTAACATCAAAAACTAACGATGTAATGTACGGTGATTAACATAACAATAAAAAATTAAAAAAATAAAAAATTAAGAAACAAATAAAAAACACAAGTTGTAGTATAGAATGTGGGGTATGATCTCCCTTTTTTATTCTGTTTAGTTTTTGCTAGTTTTAAAGAGCTCTGTTTGTGCTTGCAAAGAAATTTTCCAGAAGGACAATCTCTAGTCAAGAGACAAGAGCTCTCTAGTTTTAATTTTGAGGAATGGAAATAGAAAGGAAGGCTTTCCCTTTACTCACTCATTTGTATTTAAGCTTAATTGGTAAGTATGTTACTTTTATCATAGAGGAAAAAAGAATGTTCCCCTTGTAATCTAATGCCCACCCTATCTTTCCAACTATCTTGCAGTCATCCCTGCCTAAATCTCTTATTTCTATCAATCTGCTCCTTATCCACTGGAATATGGCCTTGTGCCTACCCTCTTATTTGCCTTTGCTTATTATGTATTAACTATACCTAAAGGAATTTCTTTTTCATTTAGAATTCTGCTCAGCCTTCCACCTCTCGGTCTCTTCAACCCTGCCAGGCCACAGTTATATTGGCTCCTCTGAACTAGGAGCTCCAAACCAGGCATTTCAGAGGTACCTGCTGCCTCACACTGTCCACCCTCCTTGAAGGCAGTGGCAGTGTCCTTTCTAGCAGCCATCGTAGCTGACACAATACCCTTTCACAATCGATGCTCAATAAGTAGATTAACCATGGCTACCCTGAGGCACTTCAGTTCTATATTCAAGATTTAATTATGTTCACTCAGTTATTCTAAGGCAAGAAAATGAATATATGTTCAATGGATTTTCAGCAACAAAAGGACCCTTTTTTAAAGATTTTATTTTTTTAAGATTTATTTAAGTAATCTCTACACCTAACATGGGGCTCGAACTCATGATCCTGAGATCAAGAGTCACATGCTCCTCTGACTGAGCCAGCCATGGACCCCAACAAAAGGAATTTCTATTCAAACTACATTTACTCTAGACTTCTACTAGAGTTAAACCAGATCAACTCACTTCTGGCATTTTCTTGTTACTTAAGGCTTTACTGTTTGATATTTGACTTCCCTGGCACTGAAAGGTCATTCATTTAAAGGCAAGCATATAACAGACTTCACATACAAGATTAAAATGAGCAGTGAAGTTTTGCCAAGACATCCAGCTTTCTTTATTACTCTTCATTCCCTAAATATTCCTACTTCTTATAAGAAATAAGTGGTTGGATAAAGTCTTAGCCTTCTTTCCTGTTTAATAGACCCTTCAATCAATTTTTTTACAAATATCTCAAAGTAACATACACTCTGTTCTTTGGTTTAGTGTTCCTTTTTTTTTTTAAGTTTTAATCCCATTAGCATAAGGACAAATCCCCATGCTAATAATCAACTCTTTTGTGTTGTTTCATAAAAGCTTAGTTATTAGAGATCTTTCCATTTCACTAGGAAAAGAAGTCACTAAAGATTATTCCTTTCTACCCCTAAATTACCGTTTATTCCAAGGTCTCACTGGATTACTCAAGAATCCATTTCCATAGTATTACCCATAGTCTACACAGCGTGGTCTTCTAGAGAAGGCTACTTACATTAAGACCAAGGCTTAATATGGTCTACCAAGCTTCCTTATAATGTGAAAACTATCCACTACATACCTTTCACATATGGACAGTCTGTTAAAAGCATCAGCAGTGCCAGAATTTCCATATAGGAAAGGCATAGCATTAGCAATCTTGCTGGAAGGCAGCATGCCACAGGGCTGGGCGTGGAGCTAGGTTTACAGGGCAACCACACTGACTTTACTTAGACTGTGTCTTATAAAACAGTAAGAATAACCAATTTCAGTAAAGACACTTCCATTCACAGTTGACATGACTTTATTATTTAGGAGTAAGTTACTAGGGAGGGGGTGGCTAAGAGAAATTACAGTAGGATTATTTTCTGCCATCACCACCAATACCATTTTTCAGCCACCCCTTGGCACTGCCACTGGGTACAGATCACTGAAAAGTGGTGAGATATTTCTTGATTTGTGTTAAGAGCCTTTCTGCAGTGAAGAAATTACAGTTATGATATAAAAACATCTTTTCATGGTACCAATAGCCCTGTCTGATGGAGAGAGTGCTGAGCAGGAATGAGGTCAGAAACTAGGGAAGTTAAATTTCTCTCCTCTACCTACTCTCTCCTTAATCCACAGAGGAAATGAGTGAGAAAGTGGAAGTGAAAACAAAGTAAAAAGAAGAGCTGTGGAGAGCAGCTGTCAGACTGGCAGGGTGGTTTTTACAGATTCCAGCACAGAACTGAAAAAAAACTGGACCACCATTTCAGGACTGTGGTGAATCCCAGTGTCTAAGTGGAGAAGAAGCAGGAACCCATCAGAGCCATTGTATAGTTAATTGGTCACAAAGATTCATTTATTCCAATTTTGATACAGTCACTATAACCTCAAATTATCCACACCTAGCTTGGTTTATTTTAAGGGGTGATGGGCACGTGACTATATGTTCATCACCTATTCCCTCATTGTGTTTTTTTAAATTATTTTTTAAGATTTTATTTATTTGAGAGAGAGTGAGGGAGAGAGAGAGCATGCAACAGAGAGCACAAGCAGGGAGAGAGAGAAGCAGAGTCCCCTGTGAAGCAGGGAGCCAGATGCGGGGCTCGATCCTAGGACCCTGGGATCAGGACCTGAGCTGAAGGCAGACGCTTAACCAACTCAGCCACCCAGGCGCCCCTCACTCATTTTGTTCTTAATTCTCTCTCAACACATACACACACACACACACACACACCTCCTAGCATTTCCCCATACCCAGGACTCACTAACTCTATACAAAGAAATTACCAAAAAAAGAATATTTAAGGGCAATGAAGTATTGGTGACTGAGCCTATCAGAGATATATGAACACATTCTCAAGTTGATTTCCAGTTAAACATAGATGACCATACTTGTTCATTACTTCTCCTTCCTAAAGCTGAAATAAAAATAGTAGCAAAGGAATTTTTTAAAAGGCATGAACCCACAGTAAAGAATGGGAAAGAAGACTGTAGTAGAAAAGAGAGAAATAGGAGAGTAAGTATTGTTTCGGAATATTGCTGAGAAAGTCAAGAAAGGCACAGCACAGTCTTGTGTCTGCAGAGGTAAAGAAACTAGAAGTGAATGAATGGCCCTGCAGGACCCCCAAGAGATGCCCAGAGACACCCAGGTGCAGTGGGGTTGAGACCCCAAACAGTAGTTTGATTAAAAGTCTGAAAACAGTGCAGTGCAATTAGACCCCTGCACAAGTTTCCTCTTCCCACCAGTTAGCTAAACCACCCTTAAGTATGGGGGCTGGACTGAATGCATCCTCGGATCCTTTCCAGTCAAGGAAAGCTCTACAGAAAAAGGTATGAGCTAAAACTTTAAGGATGTGCTGGTGGAAGAGGGTTGGAAGGTGTGGGAGGAAGGCAGTGAGGGGTGAAAAGAAAAGGGATTTGTGTTTCAGGTCCTCCAAATATGTTTGTCTCTGCAACCATAAATTTTAAGTAGCAATGTGACTTCCAAGTTAGATCCACACCAGTCAAAAAAGCCTTATGAGACTCTTGCCATAATAGGGGCAGGTCCTACAAATCTTTTCCTATTCACCACAGTCATACTTACCTTGCAAGTTTGCTGAGGCCAAGGACTTGCTTGTTAGGGAGGTAACCGATGTGAACCTTCAAAGGGACAGAAATCACGAGTTAAGTGAAAATCCAATGCTTCTTTGTAACAAAATAAGGAAATAAGGAAACAATACAGTATATGCATTATGTAATTCAACACAATGAAAAATGTATCTTTAAGATACATAGATTAAGACTTAGGGGGCGCCTGGGTGGCTCAGTTGGTTAAGTGGCTGCCTTCGGCTCAGGTCATGATCCTGGAGTCCCGGGATCGAGTCCCACATCGGGCTCCCTGCTCAGCAAGGAATCTGCTTCTCCCTCTGACCCTCTTCCCTCTCGTGCTCTCTGTCTCTCATTCTCTCTCTCTCTCAAATAAATAAATAAAATAAAATCTTTAAAAAAAAACTTAGAAAATGAAGCACTTACAAAAATATTTAGAAAATTACATATATGCAGTAAAAGGAAAATATACATGAATGACTATTAATGAAATGACAAATTTGAAATACAGTCATGGTATTTCCTGGTGAAGTTAAACTCTTGATATAATTCTTAAAGTCCTTCCTCTATTGAGGGGACACACTCTCCAGACAGTGCAAATTATCCTGTAACAACATTAAAATATAGCCAGGAAAGCATCCTTAATTTTTTTTAAGATTTTATTTATTTGCTTTGAGAGAGAAAGAAAGAGTATGAGTTGGGGGAGGGGCAGAGGAAGAGAGAGAGAGAAATAATCTCCAGCAGACTCTGTGCTGAGTGGGGAGCCCAACACAGGGCTCGATTCCACAACCCTGAGATCATGACCTGAGCCAAAATCAAGAGTTGGTCTCTCAACTGACCAAGCCACCCAGGAGCCCCAGGAAAGCTTCCTTTAAATGGCTGAAACTGTAACTGTAAATATTGCTATTCTACCTTAAAAATCCCACCCCATTGCCCAGAAAGAGGGTCTCCATGCTCTCTGTCATGCTTGGTGGCCTCATTTCCAAGCTGCTGGAGAACACTATCTTCCTGATGGGAGATAAAGGACACAGCTACAAATGTGACTTTCAAGACCTGGACCTTAAGACCTAAGTTCTCATAGGACCTACCTAAGGCCAAGCCAATTCTGTAATCTTAAAAGTCACTAATATCTCCTATGTCCATGTTACCTCTCTTTGAGCCATGTATCAATTATGAGAAAACATTAGTTCTACAAAAAGGCTAATAAATGGTCATTTGTAGGCAATCAATTAGCTTAATATAAAATCATAGATTCATTTGCATCATGGTTTGCCTGCATTTGTTGAATTGTTCAGCTAATACTATACATGTAAATAATTGATCTAGTAGTAATTAATGATTTTTCATCTATTAGCACTTTGCTTTGAGAGTTTGAGAATACCAATTCATCACCTTCCTGGTCAGCAGAAAGAGAAAGTAAAGTAGCACCTGAACGCTGGGTATTTCAAAGAAAAATAGAGTTAAAACTTTCCCACAGAACTTAGATCTCTGTACCACTTGAAATTTTTATACTTATATGCAAAGCCATACTTTATATTGTTTGTACTTTTTTTTATCTTTCTGAAGATCCTAAGTCATTTAAATGTTGATTATAGAAAATCCTCACAGAATAGTATATTTTTTAAAAAGTTAGCAAGAACACAATCACGGAGATAATCATAGCAGAAAGTAACAGGATATAGTGGTGAGAGGCTGAGCACGGATCAACCTCCTAGGTCTAACCCCAGCCAAATCACTAACTCCCTCTATCCTTAAATCCCTCACTTACAGTAAAAAGTAATAAGCTCAAAGTTCCCCCCCTTCTTGAAAAACCTGAGCTCTGATGTCACATGGCCAGCATCATTAATTGTGGGATTGCCAGTCAGTGCATGCCTCTTGGTAAGATGGAATACAGAGCCGTCAGCAACCCCATGAACTACTCTTAGTAAAAATGTTTAGCCTTCATATTAGGAAGTTTTAGATCTAGTCTAGTTTATAGGAAATCCAAAGGTTGAACGGAACAAATCCAGAAGGTGGGACACTCCACAGGACAACTGGCCCAGTCTCTTCAGTAAGAGAATGTAGGGGTGGGAGGGAGGAACTACTTTTACAAGAGACTTAAGAAGCACTAACAACCCAGGGCGCCTGGGTGGCTCAGTTGGTTAAGCGACTGCCTTCAGCTCAGGTCATGATCCTGGAGTCCCAGGATTGAGTCCCACATTGGGCTCCCTGCTCAGCGAGGAGTCTGCTTCTCCCTCTGACCCTCTTTCCTCTCGTGCTATCTCTCATTCTCGCTCTCTCAAATAAATAAATAAAATCTTTAAAAAAATAATAAAATAAAAAAAAATACTGTCTCCATATCCATCTTTATGTTTTCTTCAAGAATTTAATTCTTGGGGCGCCTGGATGGTACAGTCATCAAGCGTCTGCCTTGGGCTCAGGTCATGATCCTGGAGGCCCGGGATCGAGTCCCACGTTGAGCTCCCTGCTCAGCAGGGAGTCTGCTTCTCCCTGTGACCCTCTTCCCTCTCGTGCTCTCTATCTCTCATTCTCTCTCTCTCAAATAAATAAATAAAATCTTAAAAAAAAAAAAAAGAAGCATTAACAACCCAAAGCAATGCAAATGTGTGACTCCTATTTGGATTCTGGTTTATTTATTTTTAAACATTTTATTTTTAAGTACTCTCTACATCCAACATGGGGCTCAAATTTACAACCCCGAGATCAAGAGTCACATGCTCTACCAACTGAGTCAGCTAAGTGCCCTTGGATTCTGATTTTTTTTTTTTAGTGCTTTTTTTTTTTTTAAGATTTTATTTATTTATTTGAGCGAGAGAGTGAGAGATAGAGAGCACGAGAGGGAAGAGTGTCAGAGGGAGAAGCAGACTCCCTGCTGAGCAGGGAGTCCGATGTGGGACTCGATCCCGGGACTCCAGGATCATGACCTGAGCCGAAGGCAGTCGCTTAACCAACTGAGCCACCCAGGCACCCTGGATTCTGATTTAAACAAACCAACATTAACACAGTTGAGACAATTGCAGAAAGGTAAATATGGGTTAGTTATTAGATGCTATTTATGAATTACTGTTAATTTTGTTTATAGTAGTGCTAGTGTGGATAAGAAAATATTTTAGAAATGTGTATTAATAATTAGTGATGAAGAGTCATGCTGTCTACAACATACTTTATATTCTTTAATATGTTGAAGAATTTACTGCTAACTTTTCAGGCTAATAATCAAATCTGAGTTACATTTCCTTAAAAATCCTTATCTTTTACAGACACATACTGGAAGAAATTATGGAAAAAAATAATATAATATCTAGGATTTGCTCCAAAATAGTCCAGTGAGAACTTATATATAACAAGATTGGTCCTTTATCGATAACTATTGAAGTCGGTTTTAGGAAACATGGAACTTTATCATACTAGCCTTTCTATTCTTATATATTTGAACTTTTCTATAACAAAAGGTTTAAAAAAAGAGAGATACCACTACATACACATCAGAATACTACACTTAAAAAGACTGAAAGTGTCAAGTGTTGGCAAGGATGTGAAGTGACTGAGACTTACCTAAGAGTATATGAAGTATAAAGTGGTACAACCACTTCAGAAAACTAAAGATCAGTATTTATTAAATTGAATATGCATATACTCCATGACCCTGCAAGTCCACTCCTAGGTATATTCCTAATAGAAATGCATGCATGTATGCACCAAAAGAATGCTAGTAGCAGTACTGTTTGTAAGAGGAGAGAGGGAGAGAGAGGGCAATGTAAATATCTACCAAAACAGAATAAACTGTGATATGTTTGTACAATGAAACAATATATAGCAATGAAAATAAGCTACAATGACAGGCAATAACATCAATGACTTTTACAATGTGGAACAACAACAACAAAAAAGCCAGACACAAAAGATTTCATGCTGTAGATTCTTTCCATTTATAAGTTGAAAAACAAGAAAAATGATCTATAGTGTTTGAAACTGATATACTGGTTACCTGTGGGGACAAGGGATGGGTTAGGGATTAAAAAGGGCACAAGATGAGCTTGCAGGATAGTAATAATGTTCTAGTTCTTCATCTGTGAGGTAGTAAGGAATGCCTTTATAATTTGTGCATTTTTCTATGTTTCACTTTATAAAAAAGTGAAAAAATAAAATACTTTAACAAAAAAAATGTGAAGCAAATGTTAACACATTAAATTTAGGTGATAGGTATATAGGTACTTGTAACACTATTTCCTATAAGTCTTCTGTTTAAAAACTATTACTAAAAAGTCAAAATAAAATAAAATTATCATGGGGGGAAGGACAGACTACTCTTGGTCCTAAATCCACATGTTTTCAAAGGGATCTTTAAGTAAAACAAGCTAGATAACATTATCTAGTTTGCATTAGGTTCATTTTTCCTAATACAGAAAAGGTTGGAAACAAATTAAATCCACTAATACTATGACCTCTGCCACAAGAAATTCTGCAATCATTGCTGCTCATGCCATATTATACAAAAGTATATCTTGGGTCAAACATTATTTAGTCAAAATAAAGAGCAAAGGTTTTCAGAGCCTGCAGCAGCTACCTAGGGAAAAAAAAATGAAACTTTAATCTCATTATTTTAACCGATTAACATGGTATTTACTATGAAATGTTTGCCCTGAGGACTTTCTGCTACTTTGTGGGGTTTTTTTTGTTGTTGTTGTTGTTGTTGTTTTAGATTTTATTTATTTATTTGACAGAAAGAGCACAAGCAGGCAGAGCGGCAGGCAGAGGGAGAGGGAGAAGCAGAAGCAGGCTCCCTGATGTGGGGCTTGATCCCAGGATCCTGGGATCATGACCTGAGCCAAAGGAAGATGCTTAATGGACTGAGCCACCCCGACACCCCTTGTTTTGTTAGTTTCAAGCTATTAGATTAGTTAGGTTGATAAAGAGTAAATGTTTATGTGTACCTCTACATATCTGGGATATTAGGAATTAGCAGGTGATGATCTTAAATATAATAATCCTAATTTTAAAACTTTAATGTGCTTTTTAAAATTCCTAGGAAACAGAGAAA
This sequence comes from Callorhinus ursinus, assembly GCF_003265705.2. NCBI lineage: Eukaryota > Metazoa > Chordata > Mammalia > Carnivora > Otariidae > Callorhinus > Callorhinus ursinus. Next base: position 29,484,813 of record NW_027397070.1, read on the forward strand.
AACTTACCTTTCCAACAAATGGAACTAGATGATGCTCACACATGGAAAACATATCTATGTCCTTCACAATCACCATCTCATCATGATCTTCATCAAATATAGCATCATTTAGGACATCTGAAATCAGAGGTTTGCTTTAGTAACATTTCCAATTTTATAGAAAGATATAGGGTAGAAAAACTAACAATCTCCATGGATAAATACAGACTGACAGTCAACAAAGACAAAACATTAATCCTAACTAAAATATTAAGGGAAAGCAAATTAAAGCTAGTTGTTTTTCTCCCACCAAATTAAGAGTCTTTCTCTTCAAATGATGAAAAACTCCTTAGGATATAGTATTACATAACAAATGCAGGATTACAAACAAATGTGTTTGCTGCATGACAGAAGGAGAAATTATGCAAAACAAAAGAGTGGCTATTTCTGGTGATGGAAATGAGCTGCTTTCACTTTCTTCCTTACATTTTCTTGTACCTAACAGTTTCTCTAGAATGGATGTGTAGAAAACCATATCTGACTTCTGAGGCCAGAAGTCCTTAGCCATCTGACTTTGAGGTCAGATCTAGACACCTGTAAACTTGATAAATTATCTATCCCTTAAATAATCTACTCTTACAAAATTTTCTAGTTACTGTATGCAAGCATCAGACTTAAACAGTTGCCTTCTTCCTTAAGGAAATAAATGCTACAATTTTTATGTATATGCCTGTCCAGATTGGATTTTGACCTCTGGATTCTAGTACATATGGCCAGGCATATGACAGACATTTAGAAACAAAAAAGTTTTCTTTTTTTTTTATAGCTTTTGATTCATTTTTATTTTCAAAAAAGCTTTATTTTTAAGAAGTGCAGTGGTATCTGGACATCTTGGCAGCCTACACATGTTCAAGACTCCAAGCTGTGTGATTTCAAGGATTTGGGGATACCCATCTACATAGTATGATGAGACATAGGGGAGGAGGTGCGTTGAGGTTTGCAGCCACCTACAGCTATGTCCCCTCAGAAAGGCAGGCTGAGGAGTGAGTCACAGGGAAGAAGTGCAAACGTCCACCCACACAGCCTGACCTTCAGTGGCCCCGCTGGTACTAGAATAGAGGCTCACAGATATTGAATCATCATTTAACCACAGTTATCATCCCCTGAGTCAGGCTGTTCAGAGATACATTTGATTGTGTAGTGGAAAAGTCATTAGTGTGGTCAACAAAAGTGAACATGCAGGGTTTAGATACACACAGACAAACACAACACTCCTGGTTGGAGAGGCTGATAAAATCCAGGGAAGAAAAGGCTCAGTGTCATTCTTGAAGTAAATACTTCTCCAAAAACAGTTTTCTATTCTGAATACTCTGCCCTAACCTTCAGTCATATTTCTGAAAGAAGTCTAAAAAATAGACCCTTAGTGCTACCCAAAATATCTTGGATTTCCCCAAGATTTTAAAGTCAGACATAACTTATTAAAATCTTCAGTTACATATGAAAAATTCCTGAAAGTAAAACAAACAAAATTATTTCTTAAAGAACCAAAGAGAATCATTGAAAAGCAGCATTCATTTGTTTTCTCCAGCAAAGAACGAGAGCATCCCCAATTCCAAGCTCTGACAACAACCATATGGCCCATGTTAAAATCTGGTCCTCAAGTTAGGCTAAGTTAGCATCTGGGTCCATCACTAACTAGCTCTTGAACCTTCAGCAAAGTACGCTGTGCCTCAATCTTCTAAGCTGTAAAATGGGCATGAAAAAAATGCCTACATTTTTCAGGGGTATCCTGAGGATTAAATGAGATAACCCACATGTGTTTAAAAGTAAGTGGAGTGAGTGGTAGCTATTGTTATTACTATTATTATAAGTAAGGTTGAAAGAGTCACTAAACCATGTGTCCCATGCACACGAATACACATCAGAATTTAAAAAGCAGTAATTTCCTTCTAAGAGACCACAGAAAAGGAAAAATAGTAACTGCAGTGAGGAAACCTGGCAAACACTACTTTATCCAAGTAATCCAGGTTAACTTTACCAGTAATAAGACATATTGATGCCATGTAGCTCCTGGTATAATTCGATGAGAAGGGCACGTCACCTCTGTAGTGTTCTTCCCCAAGTGTATAACTGAGGTCTAATCACCAGACAAATTGAGGGACATTCTGCAAAATACCCCAACAAGTACTTTTCTAAAAAGACATGGGAAGACTGAAGAATTGTCATGGATTAGAGGAAACTAAAGAAACATGAAAACTAAATGCAATGGAAAAACTAAAATCCACATGAAGTCTGTAGTTTAGTCAATAGTATTGTACCAATATTAATTTTTTAAGGGATGATAACTGTACCATAGGCTGTATGAGATGTTAACACGCGAGGAAACTGGGGCAAGGGTACATAGATACTCTCTGTACTATCTTTGTAAGTATTCTGTACGTCGAATATTATTTCAAAATAAAAAAGTAAAAAAAAAAAAAGCAACAGGACAATGCCCATCAACTGGCATGTATAAACAATAGAGTACCATTCAGCAGTAAGGTGGAATGACTACTAATACACGTACTAATATGGCTGAATCTCCAAAGAATTACACAAAGTGAAAGAAGTCATATACACACATACAAAAAACTATGCATGAAATTCTAGGAAATAGAAGTATAAAGAGAGAGAGCAGACAGATGGCTTACCAGGGACCGAGGGATGGGAGGCAGGATGGATTGCAAAAGGGTGGAATGAAACTTTTTTGGGTTATGGAAAGAGTCTATACCTTCATTATCCTGGTGACTGTGCAACTGCATGTATTTGTCAAAATTTACATTGTACACATAAATTTGGTGAATTTTATTGAATTTAAGTTATCCCTTAATGGAGCAAACTTTTAAAAATAATCTTAAAAGGCTGTAGAATAACCTGCAACCTTTTGTGTAAAGAAAGTGGAAAGGGGGAGATATGAACATATATACATTTACATGCTTATCTTCAAAAAGAAACACTTGAAGAATGTATCAAAAAGCTAATAAAAATGATTAACCCATAAAAGACTAAGAAAGCAGGAGAGAAGAAATATGGATAGAAGTGAGGACATCTTTAAACATAATTTGTTACACAGTTGACTTTGAAATCATGTAAATGTTTTACATACTGGAAATTAAACCAAAAAGAAAAAAACTAGTGACCCTCATAAGTCTTAATGCTTTGTGGTAATGGAGGAATATTATGTTGCCTATATCCCATTTCATAAAAGTGAACCCAGGCTATAAACTTGACCTAGCCAAATCATTTTTCTTCAATAATGAAGTTTCCCTGCTATATTTATTTATGTTTTGCTCCAACATATCTGAAAGCTACCATCTGTGGCTAATAAGAACAAAACACTATCACAGATTGTTTTAATTTCCTGCCTGTTATCAGCAGCAAGAAGGTAACCCTGGAAACAAGGATTTATGGCATTCTATTTCCTACTGTTGGTCATAACCAACAAAGAAAACTGAAAGGGCCTCCAAAAGTTAAAGGTTTGTCTATTACAATGCCACACAAAGAAAAATGTAAAAGTATACCTTTCTCGTGTCATTAATGATTAAGCAATGACAACAAACAACACTGCTGGACAGCCATGCCTTAAGTATTTAGTCCCTTCCTTAAAGTACAGTAAGTCAGGTCCATAACAGGAACCCAAGTTCCTATTTAAGCACCCTCTGAAGCAGGGTGCATCTCAGACTCCCCCAGTGGGCTTGTTAAAACACAAATCACTGGGCCCCAGTCTCAAAGTTTCTGATTTAGTAGGTCTGGGTGGGACTGAGAATTGGCATTTCTAACAAGTTCCCAGAAGATGTTAACGCCCCTGGTCTGGGAACCATAGTTTGAGAGCCCCTGTATTAAAGTTGTATTCAATGTTTTGTGCTGCTACCAAAATCTTCACATCTTCAAAATGCTCCTATTCAAACATCGTAATATAAGAAACATGGGCCTGCTTCTGCAAAGGTAAAAGGGGGCAAAATCTCTCTCCTGCAAGAGATTCCCCACAAAAGAAAAATTCTACCTAATGGAATTTCTTTTGAATGAATGGTAATAGGAATTAGCATCATCTAGGATGTTTGGTGATCACCAAAAATTAGAGATCTCTGAAGAAGCCAGAATTTCACACCCCATGCACCTTCCTGGAGAACAGTGCTAATAGACAATGGAAGAAGGCTTGGAACACTGAATGTGCATCCATCCTAAGGGATAGGAAAGAGAATGGAGTATGCCTACCGATTTTAGAACTAAGACAGCAAAGCACAGAGAGTGAGAGCTAAAAAGTCATGAAAAGCCTCTTTGCTCTTGGCTGGAATTAAATCAACTCAATGGACTAACAAAGACAAGCCTACCCTGATTTAGTGGAGAGAGGTCTGAATCACTGGCCCAAACCCTCCAATATCAGAGCTGCCTCTATCAGCATAGAGCACTTACTTCATCACACTTCCTGGTACCACTGTCAAGTGTATAATTTCTCCCAACCTCGGAGGCAGGCATTGTAGCTTAAGATTTTAAAGTTTCTACCCAGTGCCCTATATGCCATGCACAGAGACAGAATTAAACATAGATCTTCCATTTTATCCAATTAATATGTCAGTCTTTACCCTGTGAGTTTACTTTCTTAAGACAGATTTCAAAGAAAGGACTCCAAAGAAACTCATATGGCCAAGGGAACAGAAGAATTATCATTGCAGCATTATTGGTAATAACAAAATTAGGAATTTAAATGTGCATCAGAACAACGATTACACAGTTTGGGTAGAGTCATACAATAAAATATGGCCCAGCAGTGAAAGTGAGTGAATCAAAGCTGAATTTATTATTTCCTGAAACAATGTCCAATGAAAAAAGCAAGTATTAGAAGTAATAGAAGATACATACAGTATGATGCTTTAAATGCGCTAGAAGAAAAATTACATGTTCTTTATGGGCATACATATGAAATAAAAGTATAAAAATAGACATGAGAGTAGAGGTCAAATTCAGGATAGTGGTTAACTCTGTGGAGGAAGGGTAAGAGCATCAGAAAGAGGTATCTATGAAACTTCATCTATATTTTCAAAAGCAATTATAGCAAAATATTAAGAGTTGTTAAAACTAGATGAATGTTGGTTAAACTAATTCTTTGTGCTTTTCCTTGTATATTTGAGACATTTCATTAATTTAAAAAAATGATATTGAGTTTTTCATGCACATGCTGGTGTTTTGGTTTTTTTCCTGAAAAAAAAAGCAAGAAACTGAGGTTACCTTTGCATAGAAGGTCTGATGCAGAGGCCAATTACACAGGAAAGACAGAGCCCGCTTCATACAATGCTGCAAACTCCTTCAGAAACCTCCCTAGATCACACTCTGCAATTAAAACAAAGGCTTCTTCTGCCCTCACTGTGGTGTTACAATATTTTGCATTCTACCCCCATTTGAAAAATTTGTCCTACAAATAAGGGCAACGTTAAAACAAATTAAAAGGAAGAAAATCACTATTTCTGCTTCCATTTCCATCATGATGGTACACCTCTTACTAGCACTTTCAACACCCATAGCTTTTTTGCTTAACAAGACAGAGCTAACATTGGCAAAACTTGGCCGAAATAAGCATGAACTCAAACATTCCACAGACTGACATAACGGTGGAAACTAAGATGACTTTAGACAACCATTCACACCATCTGTTGGAGTAGACAGAGGATATGCTCCATGAACTTATTTCATAAACTGCAAGTTTGTCAGCAGGAAAGATCCAATGTGTTGCAGAGAAAAGTAAAAGTTTGGTTATTTTGGAAATTTTCATTCCTGCCATCCCTGGCAGAGATAAATTCCCATGTTGCTTGTAAGCAATTAAAATATAGCCAAGGGGTGCCCGGCTGGCTCAGTCAGTAGAGCATGTAACTCCTGATCTCAGGGTTGTAAGTTTGAGCCCCACACTGGGTATAGAGATTACTTAAAAATAAAATCTTAAAAAAAAATAAAATTAAAAAATAAAATATAGGGAAGACAACATGGATGGATCTTGATGGCATTATGCTAAGTGAAATAAGTCTTAGTTCACTTCTGAACTCTTACAGAGGGTAGAATGGTGGTTACAAGGGGCTGGGAGGGTGGGAGAGATAGGGAGATGTTGGTCAAAGAATACATACTTCTAGGTAAAGATGAATAAATTCTGGGGATTTAATCACAGCTGTCTTTTTTTAATGCACACCTTTTTTAATATAGTTAATAATACTGTATTACGCACTTGAAAGTTGCTAAGAAAGTAAATCTTAAGTATTTTCATCACAAAAAAGAAACAGTAATTGGGTGATGTGTAGGTGTTAGCTAGCCTACAGTGGTAATTACATTGTAATATGTAAGTATATCAAATCAACTCATTGTATACCTTAAACTTACATAATGTTGCATGTCAATTATATCTCAATAAAACTGTAAAAAAGAATGTAGCCAAGGCTACTGAAATAAATGTACTGGCTGCCCTCAAAATATTACTGATATGCATGTTTTATTCAGCAAATAAAACACTGGAGAGCTATTCCCATCCTCTTAGCTGGGCTCGTCATGAACACAATGTCTGCTGTTGAGGGACATGTTTTCACATACGAAGTTATCTTTATTAACCAAAAGATTTTCCTCATTACAACAGTAACGTTTGTTGTGGTTTACTTATAAGATACTGAAATACTGAAATGAGAAAATGAAAGTGCATAAAATTTCTCTACCCAGACGCCATTACTTAACTGGCTCTTAGAAAATCACATAGTGGTTCAAAAAGTAGAATGGCAAATTAGAAGAAATGAGTTTTAAAAGTCCCAAAGACCCATGTTCTCATTTGAATTTTGTATAGATTGTGACCTGAGCTACAGGGTCCTCACAGGTTAAGAGGATGGTTTTAGAGAAGGAATTTAACAGGAATCCTAGGTCCCTGGCTTGCAGAACTCTAGGGGTGGTGGAAATCAATGCCAAATTACAACACAATTATCCTCCCACCCCCACTGATCGGTCACCTTTTGAGACGTGCAAAGGCAGTGGCTAGCAGCTTACTGTACTAAGGTAGGGAAAAACACCTGTTTTAAAACACTCAGATTTTTTTTTTCATAGATAAAACTGAAGGCTGCCAATCCTATACATTATTAACTCTCAAAGTTATCCAAGCCTCCAAGCCTAAGGACTCCCAATCTGGTCTCAGTTTACTACTCTGAAAATTTGTGGTAGACAAAAATTAGAGCCTTAAAAGGCTATCTAAGGAAAGAAATAAGAGTGTATTCAAGGAGTCATTTAAAAAAAAAAAGATGCACACTTGACAAATTTAGTTTTTTAATTGGATAATTTTGTATCTCTTTCAAAATCCAGCTGTTAAACTGTAAATGGAATTTACAAAACAGATGGTGGTAACAAGGTCTGGTTCACAGCAGTTCTAAAGAAAGAACACACCAATCTGATAAACTATCCATTTGCTTCAGAAGCCTTTAATAGGCTCATCTCTTATCATCCTACATTCACTTATGCCATGAAATATCAAACAGACGGATGTTATGGAACCATCTGTAATCCTACCCGACAAATTAGTACCAGCAGGGTGTGCAAGTCACCATCATTAGTGACAAATGATTAAGGGAGAAGGGATGTTTTAGAACAGTGGCTCCCACATATGGCCAATCATAACGAACTTTGGAAAATATAGCTTCTCAAGTCACCCTGAGAAAGTTTGATTCACTAGCTTGGGGGTGAACACAGGATTATATCTTTTAAAAACCCAACAATTCCAACCACCAGATGGGCTAGGAGCATAGGCTTTTGAGAGGTGAGAGAAGATGAGGGTTAAAAACGGACCCAGTACTGGCCCTAATTTCCTATTTAGGAAGGATGAACAGTGGGCAATGTAATTCTCCACCATAAGCCCTCACTACAGTCACCAAGTCAGAGGGTGACAATTTCTCCGGAACACTGTGAGATCTGCACACCAGCTGGGAAAGGAGGCTTGGAACAGAGACAGAGATTGACAGGTGGGGTAGGTAACCGGAGGGAGAGATAAGGCAAAGAAGCTGGAGCCAACTTTCCAGAGCAGGGGCAGACAAGACCCAAGCGGTCCAGGGAAAAGTAAAGGAAGGAAGATTGCACATAAGAAAGTAGTACCCATATCTCTTTAGAAAAATATCAGCGATTTAAGAAACCAGTTGATTCCTACAGCCAACTCACTAGAAATCAGTTTCAAGGGTAACATGATCAAGTTTTCATAGGAAGTTCTGACTACTTTCTGAACTAGACACAAATATATCAAACCATGACCTCAAGAAACTCAAGATCTGGGGAAATAAAAAATAAGTGAAAGGGATTAAAAGTATACTTATTGTGATGAGCACTGAGTAATGTATAGAATTGCAGGATCACTATATTGTACTCCTGAAACTAACGGAACACTGTCTGTTAATTGTATTAGAATTTTTTTTAAATCAGCCCCCCAAAATGGAGAGAATGCCTAGAAGCTAAACTACAGAAGCAATAGTCTACATAAAGGAAAAATTATGGGCTGGGAAAAAATATGTGACTATATTGAGCATAAAGATTTGATCCAGGCCTTAAGGATAAATAGAAGGAAAGGAAAGTAAGGTTTTCCAGAGGGGTTAAGGAAGAGAGATACTATAGGAAATAAAATACAGAAACACAGGGAACAACAAAAAGTAAAGTGGACTGCCTGAGTGATCTATGCATTGGACAGAAGTCAAATACCCTCCTATTTTAGAGCATTTTTCAAATTAAATCTTACATTTTGCTCATGACTTCTTTCAAGCCCTGCTTTACTCTGCATTCGTCAAAAACAGTTATCATCTCCATTTTACAAATGAGCAAACTGATGCTCTTTTTGGAAACATTAAGTGCCTGCTAAAGAAGATCATACCCGTTAGTATGAGAGCTGGCTTTTGACCCCTATCTTCTGATTTCCAGAGGAGAGCCTGATCACCAGCCACCAGAAATCTGAACCTGGCCTACAAGAACAATGAACTCAAGGGGGAAAGCCCAGAGGCAAGAAACCAGAATCAGGAGTTGCTATAGTTCACAGTCAGCCATGAGGTGACAAGCCTAAAGCCAATGACAGCAAAGGAAACAAAGAGAACAAACCTGATGTTTTAAAATAAAAGTAGTATTAGTGATAAACATGGGGGCTGAAGGAGAGAGGCTATCTGCCAGCCCAAGAGAGCAGAGAGAAAGAGCGGCCTGATACCCAGAGGCTGCCAGAGCCCAGAGCTGGTGCACACTGTTTGCAAAAGACTGTTTTACCAAGTATTTATTTGGTTTATATGAAGGAAAATTCAGTAATTTAATGCTACTTTGACCTTTACTTTTTGAAATGAAACTGAACCGGTTTCAGGGGAAAGGAGAATCCCATTAAATCTTCAAACTAATAAAAAGGCTTAAAAAAAAAAAAAGGAACATCTCTATAGAAGTTTATCCTAGGAAACTAGTAAAGAATCACTTTTCAAACCAACTACAGTCTTTAAATCTTCAAGATCCAAATATTTTATGTCTCCTAGTGTATGAAGAAAACAGCATTCTTGCTAAAAATGTTTTCCCTGAATTTAATCAAGTCTTTAGACCTAACTTCCCAGTTCCAGGAATATGAGAGGTAAAGAAACAAGTTAAATGAAAACAAGAAGAAAACAATCACAAATCCCAAAGGTGGAATATATTATAGGACAATTTACAATCTCTGATAAATCAGTGTCCCCGGGTGGGGGGTGGGCGTAGCAAGAAATCTTCTAGATTAAAACCTAACAATCAAATGCAAATGTATGGATCTTGAGGGGGTCCTAGTTTAAACAAATCATGAGTCAAAGACATTTGGGACAACTGTGGGTGTAGAATTAGGTGTTAATTCTACTATTGTGAATGTAGATTAGGTATTAAATGATACGAAGAAATTAATAGTTTTACTAAAGATAGTATAAGTGGTTAAGAAGAAAAACACTTTCTAGGGTGACATTTCACCTCTAAATAAATGTCTGATTTGTTCTCAGTAAAATAGGCCATGCCAATATGGCAAAACATTAATTTTGAATCTAGGTAGTAAGTATGTTAGCCGTCCATATACAATTTTGTCCATTTTTATGTTTGAAAATTTTATATAAAAAAATTAAAAGTAAAATAAAATGTCACAGGGCACCTTGTGGCTTAGTTGGTTAAGCATCGACACTTGGTTTCAGCTCAGGTCATGATCTCAGGCTAGTGAGATCAAGCCTGGTTTTGGGCTCCAAGCTCAACATGGAGTCTGCATGAGATTCTCTCCCTCTCCCTCCTCCTCTGCCCCTCCCCTTGCTCATGCAAGTGTGCTCTCTCTAAAATAAATAAATAAAATCCTTTAAAAAATTTTTTAAAAAATAAAATAAAATGTCACAATCCTAACAGAGAACATTGGTTTTCTTGTTATTACTATGCTACCAAGCAATCCAACAATTCCACTTCTAATTGATAGGAAACCTTATTAACGGACTAAACCTCAAGCGCTAGTATGACTAGCAACTGCTGATTCTTCTAGAAGTGTCTACAATACTCCTGAGGAAAAAGTCCTTTAAATAAAGGCTTTGTCTAATCAAAGGGGTAGGTTAGAAGACCACAGGCCCTAAAGAGCATATAGATGAAGAACCTTTTCAAAAATCTGCGTCACAAGAGAAAAAGAGAGAGACGTGTTACCATAGAAACTATCAGTGTGGTTGAATGTTTCAAAGGAAAACAGCACCTCTAGTAATGAAAGAAGCCTGAGGTCCTTGGTAGAACCTTACCTGTCAGCTGCAGGAATTCAACAGAGCGAGCAATGAAACAATTCTGACAGACACGCCCATAGTACAGAGAGGCAGGTGGGACAAATTCCACTCCTAGTCCAACTGCCCCTCCTTCTAGACGAGATCAAGAAAGCCTTGAAAAGAACTTGTCTAGGGTCATAAATTAGTGGGGATGCTGTAACTAGTCCAGACTAGTTGTTCTTCCCATTATTCCAGGATGAGTTTGTTGACACACTAAAATAGTTTAAGAAACACCAAATGGACCTAAGGATTATCAGTGAACAAAGTTTCTAACACACTAACTACAAAACTGGAACACTTATCTCTCTTATAAAGTACTTCACTTGTAAAGAGCCCCACCCTCAAAAAGCTCAGTTTATAGTGGTGGTGGAGGAATAGGAAGAAATGGATATGAAGATGAAAGAATAAAACAGTGTGGGGTAAGCATGACCTCCACCGAGGCAGAGCAAGGGCTCTAATGGCTGGAGGCTGTAAGCTAATCACTCTGTGCTGCTGAAAGCCAAATTGTTTCTGATGGCAATCAGTGGCACACCTCCGTGATTGCCTGTGCATTAACAGAAGCACTTATATTTTGAAGGGGTAGTCAGTTAGCTTTTGGCAAAGTCCCCACTCTCAGTTGAACTCCAGCACCTGACATCTTCATAGCTGCTCATGCACAGCTTACCATACAATAGATATAATTGCGTTTTCAGCTATTTTAGGGAGAGTTTCCTTATTTGGGACATTTGTCAATGGCCTCTGTTGAAATGGGTTCTGATTCCTACCTCGAAAAATAAATACCCATCTAGATACATAAAACATATCATACCTCATAGCAAAAGCCATATGTTCTTGGCAAAGCTCTTCACTTGAAACAGCATTTGGACCAACTGGACCTCAAAAAAAAATTGAATGCAGAACTCAGCAACAGCCAATGTCCTCATCTAAATCTGGTTTCTTGTTCACAGAACTCTAGAGAAGCAATAGCTATTGATACATGGGTAGTGGGTGGGGATCATCATGGTTAGCAACCAAAATCAAAAAAAAGGATAGTGAAAAAAAAATTAGAGGAAGAGAACAGATAACAAGGGCCAAATATTTTGGAAAAACGAGCCTCAGGCAGAATGTCTGCCTTGATCTCCAGCTCCAGTATGGAAATGAGGCAGCATGATTTTTCAAGATAGACTCTGCACTAAACTAAGATACTACACTGCCCCTCATGAGGGGAACAGTGATGGAACAGAAAGGGGAAAAAATGCAGTCGAGAGAATGGAACACAACAAAACCTCACCACCATGGTGATACAAACAAGAAAAAAAATCAGGCAAGTATTTTCAGAAGGATAAAAACTATTCAATTTTAGTAAAAAACAGTGGCACTAACAGACTGGAGCAGCACAAGCTAGGTAGCAAGAAATGGAAGTCACTGTACTTCTGGTCAGAGATGACAAAGAGTCAGCAAGAAAAGATGAGACAGAGTCTAGAGATACTCGACAAGTACAAGAGTCAGGACTTGAAGCACAAGTAAGCAAGATCAGAGATTAATCAGAAGAAAGAATCACAGATAAAACAGACAACCAGATTATAAAGACTAGACCAATGAGACCAAATAGACCAACTAGCAATATGCATTCAGGTAAAGTTCACAGAAGTGCTGACTGCCCAGAATGGACTTTTAAAACATCAGAGAGAGGAGCCAACTCTAATGCCTTCCATGCTGACCTTTAAAAAACTGACAATAAATTGCTTTAAAAGTTTCATTTAATTTTAGCTCTATGGTACCAACAACTATGACTATTAGTATATTCTTTTTAATCCAGAACACTTAGACTGTAGTCTTCTCTAAACCAGCATGGACAATTTCTGTTTCAACAACAACAGAGGTGCCTGGGAGGCTCAATCAGTTATGCGTCTGCCTTCAGCTAGGTCATGGTCCTGGAGTCCCGGAATCGAGCCCCGCATTGGGCTCCCTGCTCAGCAGGGAGTCTGCTGCTCCCTCTCCCTCTCCTTCTCCCCTCCTTGTGCTCTTTCTCTCTTGCTTACTCTCTCTCTCAAATAAATAAAAATCTTTAAAAATAAATACATAAACAACAACAACAAAACACTTGGGGTGCCTGGCTGGCTCAGTTAGTGAAGAATACATCTCTTGACCTCAGGGTTGAGAGTTTGAGCTCTGAGTTGGGTGTAGTAAGAGGACTTAAAAAATTAAAAAAAATTTTTTTTTAAATCCTCAAAATGAATTTCCTTCTAGGTTCAGCTTAAAAGTTACCTCCTCCATAGTTATCTGTGTTTTCAAGTCTCTCCACCAGAAACATCTGCCTCCCTTCTGACCACACAAAACTCCATATGCTCCTCTTCTCAGGAACTTCGTGTCTGGTCCCTGCTAGCATGGACCACAGGCTCCTTCAGGGCCAATACCAGATGAGCTATTTTTGCTTCCCCTTTAACAGTTAGTGCAGGCTCATTCATAGAGCTGATACTAGATACATAAAAACACATACATTTAATATATCTTCAATTCTAAGGATTTTCTAAAGTAAGAAAATAAAAATATGACAAAATTTTTTAAGATTTACTTATTTATTTGAGAGGGAGAGAGAGAAAGAAGGAGAGTGAGTGGTGGGGAGAAGGAGAGAGAGTCTTAAGCAGACACTGAAGCCTGACACGGGGCTCGATCTCAAGACTCTGAGATCCCGACCTGAGCCGAAACCAAGAGTCAGACACTTAACTGTGCCACTCAAGTGCTCTAACACGTATAAATTTAAGAATATACAACATTCTACAGAATGAGTTACTGGTTTAAACAAGGACCAAATGGGTCTTTTCTAACTTTAAAATGGATGAATCTTAAAGACAGTATGCTAAGTGAAATAAGCCAAACACAAAGGACAAACATGTTGATTTCACTCAAATAAGGTACCTAGAATAGCCAAATTCACCCAGAAAGTAATGGTTACCAAGGGCTGGGATGAAAGGGCAATAGGTGGTTAACTGGTTAATAACTACAGTTTCAGTTTGGGAGGATGAGAAAGTTCCGGAGATGGGTATTGGTGATGGTTGCACAACAGTGTGAATAAACTCAATGCCACTGAACTATACACTTAAAAATGGTTAAAATGGTAAATTTTATGTTATGTATATTTTACAATAAGAATCAAGCAACTAAAAAAAAACAATATACAACAAGCAAGTGTATCCGTTTTGAGAGAGTTGCAATTATACAGTAGGGAACACAATTTAGATATGTTAGTACAGATGGAACATAATTATGTTGCATATTTGCCTAATTGTTCAAAAAGGAGTCTGTATCTCCAAAATTTATATACTATTGTAGTTATAGATAAAATTACTCAAAACTATTAAGCATTTATAACTGCATTTAATAAAAAGTACAGCCATAAAAACTAATATTTAAAACAGGAAAGTTTCCAAACAATAAAACCATTAAAAGACATTTATAAAATATAAAATGACCACAACACAATTAAATATGCTTTAAACAAAATATATAAAATTTTGGTCTTCAGATATCTCTCTCAAAGGATTAAATGGGAAAAAGTTTGTTATAAATCCACCTTAAAATTGAATGCAATTTAGCTAAAATTTTTGCAATTATTCATGAACTCCCCAGATCAAAAACATCATGAAATATCTTTCAGTCAGGATAGTAAGAAATGCCTCAAAACTAAACCTACTTGGCTTTCTCTTTGCTAAGATTCAAGAAGAAAAGCAGATTTCCTACATATTATAATCCTCACATATTAAATGGATCTCCATATGAAACTGTAACATAGGCACTTAAAAACTGAGGGGGCATGATATCGATTAGAACATGAATGTTGTAGTCACAAACGCCTGGGTTCTGCTCTGTGACCTCTGGCAAGTGACTTAACCTGAGCCTCCTCTGTTTCCACCTCTTTAGAATAGGTATGACCTCCAAGTTGACAGGAGCATCATCATGTAAGATCACACGTACACAACCTGGCCCATCCTCACAGAGTTTTGAGTCCCATGCTTTTCTCTGACACCTAAGGCTTTCGTTCACCAATATCCAGCACCCAGCACGTTGATGCCTTGATATACACCAAGGTGAAACTCACTTGATCCTGCCAGTCAGGAAAAGAAACCTCAAAAATTTTCTTGCTTTCTATAATTTGCCAAATTACTCCCTAAAATCCTGGAATCTGGCTTCTGACTACATTAAGCTATTAAAACTAACATCCCCTTCAAATCAAATCTCAGCACTCATGGCTAACATATACAAAATGTCTACAGAACGTCCCATAGCACAGGCATTTCTCTTAGCACTTTTTGTGTACCAACTCATTCCATCCTCACATTAGCCCTGTAAGATGGATAAGTACTATTAATAGCCCCATATTACAGATGAAGCTACTGAGGCACTGTTGATAAGTAACAGATTTGAAGCCAGGCAATCTGGCCCAAGTCCACGATGCCTCATGACCTCTTCCTTTTGTTCCTTGTCTCTCATTCTCTTTTTTTTTTTTTTAGAAAGCATCTTTATTATTTTTTTAATTTAAATTTTAGTTAACGTACAGTGTAATATTGGTTTCTGGAGTAGAATGCAATAATTCGTCACTTACATACAACACCCAGGGTTCATCACAACAAGTACCCTCTTTAATACTGAGTACCCATCTAGCCCATTCCCCCACCTCTCTCCAACAACCCTCAGCTTGCTCTCTGTTGTGTAGAGTCTCTTGTGACTTATTTCCTTCTTTTCTTTTCTCCCTTCCTATATGTTCATTTGTTTTCTTTCTTAAATTCCACATATGAGTGAGATCATGTGGTATCTGTCTTTCTCTGACTTATTTCATTTACCATTAATACACTCTAGTTCCATGCATGTCATTGCAAATGGCAAGGTTTCTTTTTCTGATGGCTGAGTAATATTCCATTGTGTGTGTGTGTGTGCGTGTGTGTGTGTGTGTGTGTGTGTGTGTGTACGACATCTTCTTTATCCATCCATTCATCAGTCAATGGACATTTGGGCTCTCTCCATAGTGTGGCTATTGTTGATAATGTTGCTATAAACATCAGAGTGCATTGCACCCCTTTGAATCTGTATTTTTGTATCCTTTGGGTAAATACCTAGTAGTACAATTGATGGGTCGTAGGGTAGTTCTGTTTTTAACTTTTTGAGGAAACTCCATACTGTTTTCCAGAGTGGCTGCACCAGTTTGCATTCCCATGAAGAGTGCAACAGGGTTCCCCTTTCCCTGCATCCTCACCAACACCTGTTGTTTCTTGCGTTGTTAATTTTAGCCATTCTGACAGGTATGAGGTAGTATCTCATTGTGGCTTTGATTTGTATTTCCCTGATGATGAGTGATGTTGAGCAGTTTTTCATGTGTCTGTTAGCCATCTGGATGTCTTCTTTGGAAAAGTGTCCATTTATGTCTTCTGCCCATTTCTTAACTGGGTTATTTTTTGGGTGTTGAGTCTGAGAAGTTCTTTATAGATTTTGGATACTAACCCTTTAACAGATATGTCATTTGCAAATATCTTCTCCCATTCTTTTTTTTAAGATTTTATTTATTACTTACTCGTCAGAGAGAGAGAGAGAGAGAGCGCACGCACAAGCAGGGGGAGCGGCAGGCAGAGGGAGAAGCAGACTCCCCGCTGAGCAAGAAGCCCGACGTGGGACCTGATTCCAGGACTCTGGGATCATGACCTGAGCCCAAGGCAGATGCTTAACCAACCAAGCCACCTAGGCATCCCCTCTTCTCCCATTCTGTAGCCTGCCTTTAGTTTTGTTGATTGTTTCCTTTGCTATGCAGAAGATTTTTATCTTGATGAAGTCCCAATAGTTCATTTTGGCTTTTGTTTTCCTTGCCTCCTGTGACACTCAGGCACTCTCCCAGCTTCAACTGTCAACCTTATGCTGATAATTCACAAATTTAAATCTCTGGCCTTAAACCACCATGCAGTCTCTTGGCCTATTTAAGTCACTCCCTTTTCCTCTATACAAATGCAAATCTAACCACCCTCATCTAAAATTCATTCCAGTTGCTTTTAGCGCATAAGAAGACACCCCAGAATTTAGTGGTCTACAACAATTTTAGTATGTCCCTGGATTGTGTGGGTCAGGAATCCAGATAGGGCACAGAGAAGATAACTGGCCCCCATGCCTCAATACCTGGGGCCTCAGTGGAGATAGCTAGTCAGCTGTTCCAGCTGGGGGCTGGAACAACCTGGGGGAATCAACTTACATGTCTATTGTTCAATGCTAGCTGTTGGGTGGGACCTTAGGTGGAGTCATCAGCCAGAACACCCCCATGTGGTCTCTCCATGTGGCAGAGCTTCCTCACAGCATGGCAGTCTCAGAGTAACTGGACTTTTTACATGGTGGCTTAGGGCTCCAAAGTGTCCCACAGTTCTTCCCCACCATAAAGAAGGAATAGATTAAGTATCAGGTGCTTTTTACCTACCTTAATTCTTAGAAGAGCCCAGGCAAAGCAGTTATTACCATACCTACCCTTTACAAAAAGGGAAAAATGACAAAGTTTAGAGACATGCCAGTAATTATACAGATAGTTAAAAGAGAAGGTCACATTCAAACTCAGGCTCTTTCTACGTGCAGTAAAGATCACAATGAAGATCAAGCTCACAAATATATATATCTAACTATTTTTCTGTGATTTTAGGGTAAATGTTTTTCAGTTACCAGATCTTTCTTGTTAGCTAGCCCTTAGGTAACAAGGTATTTCTTTTACTCCTAGATTTGAAACAACTTTGCCAAAATATTTTTATTTTATCTATTTGAAAATACACGCACATATTTCAAAAATCAAAAACTGAAAATAGTGAAAAGTCTTGCTCCTACACTTATCTGCTAGCTGCCCATTTCATAATCCTGATTAACATGTAAGCGCTGTGTATCCTCTCTTAATACCAATATAAACAACATTTTATTGTCCCCTCCCACCCTATTTTTCCTACAAAAATGACTCCTCTGAGTAATTTAGCCATTCTAAGGGCCTAGACATTGAGGTTACTTACACATTCAAGTCTATAGTGACTAACTTTGAGCATACATATTTCATGTGTCCAAGTATCTATCTAAGATAAATTCCCAGAGGCAGGATTTTCAAGTAGCATATATAACTTTGTATAGGATAGATGTTGCCAAATTATCCTCCATAATGACAGTTATCTTTTCAACAATAATATCTGTTTCCCTATCACTTCAATAACATAATGCAATATCAAGTTTCTGGACTTTTGTCAATCTAACAAGGAAGAAATGTATCTTGGCAGGGGCGGGGGGGGGGTGTGCATTTCTCTTATTGGGAGTGAGGTCAAGCATCTTTCCAAGTGTTTAAAAGTCATTTGTATTCCCTGTCCCATGAACTGTCTGCTTACAGGCCTTCCCAATTTTTCAATTCTGTTTTTGGCCTTTCACATTAATTTCTAGCATCTCTTTTCATATTAGTGTGATTATCCTGTCATCTCAAGAGGAGTTGTAAATATTTCTTCCCATTTTGTCATTTGACTTCATTCGTGTTGGTATTTCACATGTAAAAATTCATAGTTTTTATGTAGTCAAATTATTTTCCTTTATGGCTTCTAGATTAAGTCACAATGAGGTAGATCCTCACTGCAGAATTAAAGAAATTAACTCATATTTTTAAATTTTAAATACTTTAAAACTTACTAAATAGTTGCAAAGATAGCCTAAGGCATTCTTTTATACCTTCTTTATAGAAATCCAGTCAATAAATTCAAAAGGAATTAAAGAACCAAACATCATTATTTGCAACTTATAATTACTGGATCTAGATAATCACCAATGGCTATTAAAAGTAGTAGGTGAAAGACTGGTGGGGAACTTTATAATGGATAAATCAGGCTGATAACACCTAATGCTGATCAATTTTAACATCACAAAAAGACAGACAACTTGATATTTAGCTGCCTCCTCATAGAAGCACATGCCACCATTTATAAATTATTCTTGACTAAATTTAAGAGTTTTTTGGGGGTGGGACAGGGAGGCACACCTCTAAATCTACTAGTATATAAGCAATACAGGAACTAAAGGAACATGTTAAACTAAATCATAAGAAAATAATGAGCAAAACCCAGAATGTGGGAAATTCTATAGGACAAATGACCCTGTTTCTTCAACAAATTATTAGGGGATAAAAAGGAATAGCAAACTGTAACAAATTAAAAGAAACTTAAGGACATTAATCAAATATAATGTGTGAATATTGTTTGAATCCTTATTCAAAGAAACCAATTTGTAAAGAGACCCCTGTGGAAAAATCAGAGAAATGTAAACACTGGATAGATATTTGGAAGTAAGGAATTACTGTTAATTTCAAGCATAATATTTTTTAGGTCTTTTTATTTTAGATATAGTGAAGTAATTATCAATGAAATGACATATTTGGGATTTGTTTTAAAACAATTCAGTGAGGGAAGGTAAGACAGAAAGGATGAGACAAGCTAGACCTATGTTTATGTTAATAGTTGAGGCTAGCTAATAGGCACACAGCAGCTCATTATACTATGCGGCGTACATTTGAACATTTCTATGATAGTTTAGAAACTGATTGCAATCCTGACAGATTTTCTAGAGATTTTTCCCCATGATAATTTTTTGAGCCAGGGAAACAGGCGAGTCACTTTAATTGATACCTTGAAATAATATGCTGACTGACTACAGAAGCTATCTCAAACAGGTGAGTTTCGGCAGATGGAGGATTCTGACTTTACAAACATGTCTAAAGGATGACCTCTGACCTAAAAGTATTCAGGAGATCCAGCTGGAATAACTTGTGGCTTTTTTTTCCCCTAAAGACAAGTCTTCTGAATTTTCTTTAGTGTGTAAAACAACTAGCATTTATTGAGCATCTATACACAGAGGATTGTGGTAGAAGAAAGGTAAGAATTAGGAAGGAGTTTTTGTCTTTATGAAATTAATTCAAACATGTGCTGGGAAGTTTGCTAGGGATGCAACGAGAAGTACAAACAGTCCATCTTCTCTAAAAGGGTCTAAAAAACTGCTATTGAGGTTTATAATCGGACAAAATTCCAGTGAGTAAATGTCCTCTCAGCCTTGAGTATAACAAATTTACCTCAGTTCAGACAATCTTTGATTAACTGAACCCAAATCATCCCCAGATCTAATTGCCATAGATTCAGTAGAGAATACAGAACCATGGGGAATATATTCATTTATATAAACTGGAATTAAGAATGGTTCATATAATCCAGGATTCATCAAAGATTAGATAGTTGCCCTCTCCTGGCAAATTTTAATACTGCAGTCTGACTCAACCTAATACTGGACTCAAATTACAGGAGTAAACAGCAAATGAGTCAGTGGGGGAAACCCAGCCATGGAAGAGTTTCAAGAGCCAAACAAAGAAAACAGCAGAGAAAATACAAAAAAATGGAGAGAGGGAGGAGGGAATTTAAATAAATCAGTACCATATTATTATTAAAATTAAACAGAATGTCGGAGAATATGACTCTCATTCTCTATCATCCTCCCAACACTGCTATTTTCAAGATATGATCTTGGGCAGGTCCTCTCTGTGCCTCAGTTTTCTTATCTGTAAAATGGGAATAACATCACCTACCCTCTAGGGCTATTGTGAGGGCAACCGAGGCGCTATATGTAAAGAACTCAGAATACTGTTCAGCACCTAGTAAGTCATCGGTAGTGTCTGTTGCTATTCACATGTCAGCTCAGGCATCCACACTCCTATCTCCCAGCACAGATAAATTCCTTTGCTAAGTGCTCTCATTGAGCTGTGTCCATTTTATCCTTAACATTTCTCAATCTGTAATCACATACTCACTCATGTGATTCTGATGAATATCTGTCTTTGTCCAAAAGACTGTAAATTCCATATGGGCAGAAAACATATCTGGTTTTACTCATCCTGTGTTCCCAGCATTCGGTGTAGAGCCTGGCATTCAATAAATTTGTTACATGAAACTGTAAATTTGCCAGTCTTATGAAAAATAGTATTTAGCACTGGCATAGGTATAGGTTGAATCGTATTCCTTCCCCAGAAAGATACGTCAAAGCCCAAAACCCCAGTACCTCAGAATGTGACTTATTTGGAAACTGAGTAATGAGAGATGTCATTAACTAAAGGAAGATGGGACATAGTGGAATACAATAGACTCAGTCCTATGTGACTGGTGTCTTTAAAAGAGGAAAATTTGAACATCAACAGAGTCAGATTGGAATAATGCAGGCAAATGAACACTGAGGATTGATAGCTACAACCAGATGCTGGGAAGAGGCAAAAAAGTTCTCCCACTACAATTTTCAGAGGGAGTATGGTTCCACCCACTCCTTGATTTTGGACTTCTAGTCTCTAGAACTGTGAGACAATAGATATCTGTTGTTTAAACAGCCCAGTTTGTGGTACTTTATATCAGCTCAATGAAACTAAAACAAGTACCAACCTGATGGCTTTGTTTGGTATTTCAAGGTTATGTGTAGTGAATTTTTTTCTCCCAGGCCAGAAAAATTGTTTATAGATAATATATTTTTAAAAGAAAACCTCAGGGGGCCCCCTGGGTGGTTCAGTCAGTTAAGTGTCTGACTCTTGGTTTCTGCTCAAGTCAAGATCTCAAGGGCATGAGATCAAGTCCCAAGATGGGCTCCACACTCAGCAAGGAGTCTGCTTCAGATCCTCTCCCTCTGCCCCACTCCCACTCACTCACTCTCTCTCTCTCCCAAATAAATAAATCTTTAAAAAATAATTTAAAAAATAAAAGAAACCATTAAGACAAGTTTTTCTCCTCCATTCTCAATGACTTCTTAACAGCTTTAATCAACTTTGACTACTCCCAAATTCCAGTCATATATTTCAACAGCCTCATTATTTTTTCTTCTTTATTCATAGTACTCTTTCTAGCAATAAACAGAACTAAGTCCTACAAAAGTATTTATTAGCAAAATAAATTAAAACAAAAATTATTAGAGAATATTTAAATGAACTACATACATCCAAAAATAGCACCTCTCAATGATGAGAGTAATTTTTCTTTAATATACTTTAAAACTTGGGATATAAACTCACATTTCACCCACAATATGGGTGATTCTTGTTCCCATTCATACCTTATAAATTGTTATAATTTTCAGTTCATCATTGGTCTGATTTGGTAAATCACAAAGATTTGTGATTCAAAAAGAAAAAAAAAGTTTTGTGAGTACTAGAACATTTCGGCATGAAGTAGCTAAGACTCATTTTTGATTAAACAAAGTCTCTGATTGCCTTGTTATCTTTCTTTCTTTCTTTATTTTTGAGAGAGAGAAAGTGTCTGCATGGTGGGGGCTGGGGGGCCCACAGGAAGAGAGCATCTTAAGCAGGCCCCACACCAAGTACAGAGCTCCACACAGGTGATCTCATAACCCTGAGATCATGACCTGAGCCGAGGTCAAGAGTTGACGCTTAACCAACAGAGCCACCCAGGTGCCCTGCCTTGTGTTATCTTTAAAGGATAGATATCTTTTTTTTAAGATTTTATTTATTTATTTGATACAGAGAGAGAGGAAGACTGAGAGGGAGAAGCAGACTCCCTGTTGAGTGGAGAACCCCACACCAGGCTCGATCCCAGGACCCTGAGATCATGACCCGAGCCGAAGGTAGACAATTAACTAACTGAGCCACCCAGGCACCCAGGATAGATATCATCTGGCAGTGAAAATTATTGAGGCAAGGACAAGACTCTTCAACCCCGGTGGGAAGATAGTCAAGAAGTCTATCACCTGTGGTACCATCTCCTCATGCTGCATTATATACATGCTCACGTGTCTCCTAAAATTTGGGACATTGTCAACTGATTTATGAAAACTGTTTTGGCATCCTGGATAAGACAAGTTAAAACCTATTCTAATTAGAAATATGACAGAAGAGTCAAGACTCTTGTGTGTTCCCATAAACTCATAAAAAGGACAATTAATGAAACAAGGTATATGCATTTAACCTTTGGTAGATAATGCTAATTAAGAGGTTATTCCCATTTATACCCAGGAGGGGACAGGGAATGGGAAGGGTCAGACACAGGGACAAGAAGACCAAGAACCTCAAAGAATAGTAGACCCTCCAATTTAATTAAAGTTCTGAATAAAATATTGGAAATACAGGAAAGATTTCCTATTTAGAAAGGAGACCTCATTGGAGTGCCTGGGTGGCTCAGTCAGTTAAGCATCCAACTCTTGATTTTGGCTCAGGTCATGAGCTCAGGGTCCTGAGATCAAGTCCTACGTTGGGCTCCACACTCAATGTGGAGTCGGCTTCTCTCCTTCTCCCTCTGCCCCTCTCCACCCACCTCTCTAAAATCAATCAATCAATCTTAAAAAAAAAAAAAAAGGAGACCTCATGAAGGTAAGACTTAGAATATATAAGAAAACTATGATGTCGTTAAATGGAAATGGGACAGCAACAGAGAAAGATGAGTTGGTCCGAGGATCACAATGTGATGCCAGATTCAAAGGAGAGCCAGTTCTTGGGAGAGGGCACAGTGTCTCTTTCAGCATCCTCTCCCAACCCAGTGGTGAACAGTGACCAGGAGACTTGCACAACCATGACATAGCCCCATCACTGGTGATCATAGATGTACCCATGGTAAGGTACACACTGGAAAATAGAGGAAAGGTACACTAAGCAAGGGTCATGGAGAGAAGAGGCAGTACAGGGAGAAATAACAAATTCCCCAGAATGACAGAAGTTAGCATCAATCCACTCAGGAGGAAGTAACAAGAAATTATTTGAAGAATGTAAAACACCAAGTTATTTTCTATTTTATAACACTGAAGTCGATACCATTAACCAGGAATTACTACACAGAGATATGAAAGATACAGAGTATCTTGTTTACATGTATAGAAAAGTGAGAGTTTCAAAGAAGTTTCTTTCCAAAACAATTTATAGTGGTCACTGACTTATGCTCTCTAAAGAAATAAAAATTAGGGATTGTGCAGGATTGTTTTCTTTATTATTCTCTGCCATATTTTCTACAGATTTAAAATATCCTTCCTTCTCTCTCCCACCCAGGCTGGGCCAAGGTCTAGACCACCACCATTTGAGGTTTATTCCTTTAAATTCAGCACCATCTTTGTTGTCCTCCCATCTCTGTCTTCTAACTATGTGCCTCTAAGAAATAGGTATTAAGTCCATAAGCATGAGCCCCTAGATAGAGGCTTTCAAACTTTTGACCACAAGCCACAGTGAAGAAATATATTTACCTCTAGAGCCAGTACACACCAAAAAAACATACCTATAAAACCTACACAGAAGCTCCTCACAACTTGTACCCTTACTACATATGATAAACTGACCTTCTCCATTCTACTCTACCTTTTTTTTTTTAATGCTGCTAACCCAACTGTTAGGTCATAGCTCACAGTTTGAAATAGTTAGAGATAAGATACACGGACACATCAAAATAACAATAAGAAAGTAGGTAAGAGTTCTGCATTCAGGCTGTCTGAATTCAAACACCAGCCCTACCACTTGAAGCTGTCAACTTCTCTGCCTCAGTTTCCTTATCATGGGAATAAAAGAACAGTGTCTATCTCAAAACTAAGGATTAACCAAGACCATCCACATAAAGCAGTTAAAGCATAAAAAGTATTCAGTTAATGGCTAGTAATAATTCTTTAATGGCCTGTGGATTTTATTGTGGTAAAATATACATAAAAGTCATCATTTAAAAAAATTCATTGTAACTATTGAGGTGTACAATTCTGTGGCATTGAGTACATTCACAATGCTGTGCAACCACCACCACCACCACTCTCTAGTTCCAGAACCTTTTCATTACCCCAAAAGGAAACCCATTAAGCAGCCACTCCCCATTCTATCCTCTTTCCCAGGTTCTGGCAACCCCTAATCTGCTCTCTATATGTAGGTCCATGGACTTTTGAAGTAATAGATTAACACTTGTAAAACCATTTTCTAGGGTAGACTGAAGTGTTCTTTGGATTCATTAGCCCTATGACTCATAAGACAAACTTCTGCTCACCATTTGTTTAAATAAACATTGTGACTCACTTTAGGTAATTTTGTGACCTGTCTGGGAGTCAGAAATCCCCCTCTCCTATGAATTTGGCAAGATTCCCAAAGTCTGACCAATGTTATGAAGAAGACTGCTTTCAGTGTCCTCAAAAGGCAGAACGAGTAAGGCCCTAAAAGAGGTTTCTTCATTACATCGTGGAATGTCACCAAGTGATAGAATATTCACCAAATGAAGACTCCTTATTCTTCAGTCTTTGCATTTTGAAATTCGGCTTTTCAATCTCTGAACTTTTACCATCAAGAGGTAAAAAAGTGAACTTGGACAAAGAACTAGAACTTTCCTGGCTTTAGTATGTAGTATCATTTCCTTTTGGGGCCCCACCCCTCTCACACTGATTTCCCATCCTTCCTTTGTGGTGTGGAAGACTGGGCAAAAATAACTTTTTTCTTCCCAGGATCTATTAGGGGAGTCGCCGGATACTCCATCAAGAAAGTAACAGGGACGGAGAAGTTACCTTGCAAAGCAACACTGTTCTTCCTCAAGAAACGGTGAAGTCAGAGGTTTCTTAGGCCAAATAACTAAAGGTCACCAAGAGGCACAAAAGATTTAAGCTGGAAAACAACGTCCTTGGTCCCAGTTGCAGAAGTCAGACGCTTTCTCTTTTTTGTAAAGAACGGCACCATTCACCCAGCAAATACGCAGCGAAGTCCTCATTTTCCATTCTCCCTCCCCCATCCCCTACAGCTTTCCAGTCTTCTGGGGGAAAGACTGACCCGCCTTAGGCACGGATAGCACTGGGCAAACCCGGCTTGGAGGTACTCCGATTCGGGGTCCCAGAGCCCAGTAAACTTTCCCGACTCCCGGCGAGTCACTTTATTGCTTTTGAGCTTTTAGAATGGGGGCGGGGGCTTCAAACAGCAAACCAGCCAGAGAAACCTCACGCCTCAAACTCTCGGCAAGTCCATGCCCTGAGCTGTGCCAAATCCTGGGAAAGTCCTGAGATGGAGTTAAGTGGACAAAAGAGAATTACAACTTTCCAAAGACCCGGGTGCCCTGGCAAGTCAGTGAGCGTGCGGGCCTCCGAGTTTGCCACAAAGAATCACCCCGGCGCTCCAAGCAGACGAAGCCAAAGCTTCACCCCAGACCTACCAAAAAATTAGACCTCAAGAAGAAGAACGACCTAGGAAGCCCTCCCTTCCACAGGCGCCAGGTGATCCTAATCCTGGCAAGTCTGGGTTCGGCACGTGCTTCAAGCATCCGGCCCTGGGAACTCAGGCGACAGGGGCTCCTGCCTCCCACCCGCCAGTTAGCTCGGTGACCGCGGACCCGCAACCCGAGGCTCAAGGAGAGGGCTGCGCGCAGGGCCGGGAGGATCCCGCAGGGACGGGCTGAGCCACACCTCGGGCGCAAGGCCCTCGCCTGGGCGGGACAGCGGGTCCAGGGCCGAAGGTAGGGTTCGGAAGGTGACATCACTCTGTCCTCTGCCAAGAGTGAGGCAACTCCGGAAACTTCCCGGAACCGGCGCGCGCCTCCCGCGGCCACCTATTCCGTGTCCCGCAAGCCGGAGCAGCCCGCGCCCACGCGGCCGGCAGGCGCACTGACCTGAGATGGTCTCCTGGTAGCCCTTGGTGAAGAACTGCATGGCTGTGGCCGCCCTCCACGGCGTCTTGAGCAGTCCCTGCCGCTGGGGGTCCTCGCCTAGCGAGCGCAGGATAGATGAGTAGGCGGCCTCCAGGTTGGGGAGGTTCAGCTCATTATCCTCCTCGCTGCGGGGCCGTTCGCCCTTCCAGCCGTCCGCCGGCTGGACGTTCTTGGTCTCCGGCCGCGGCGGCTTCTCGGCCGGCCCGCTCGGCCCGGGTCGCGGCGGCTCCCCCTCGGGGAACCCATTACTGCACCTGGCGCTTCGTGGCTTCGCCGGCGCCCGCACCAGACCTTTCTCCATGGACCCGCCTCTGCCGCTCCGGAGGGACTCTGGGACGCTTCGGGGACTGCAACTAAATTGCGCCGGCGGCCGCAGGCAATAGGCTGTGCCCAGGATCACCTGAGGAAAGTAGGCGACCGGCCAGTGACACACTCCCAGCCAGAGACAGTGGAAGGCTAGAGCGCTCGGCAGTGCCTCCTTTTTATCTGCCAGAGGCTCGGCCGGCGCCGCGGGGCGTTCCCATTGGCAGGAGCCTCCGCGCGTCATGGCGCTCGCCCCGCCCCTTGGCCATTACTCCGCGGGGCTCCTGAGAGGGGGCGGTCCCGAGGGAGGGGCGCGAGGCCGGGGATCGACTCCGCGAGCTCCCGAAAGGCCGCCCCCGGGGGCCGCGAAGCTGACCCGCTGGGGACTCCTCCGGCTCCAGGCAGGAGGAGGGGGTTGGACCACTTGGGTTGTTGCAGTGTGAACCGAATCCAAAAGGAGGCAGGCGTCGGGTGCTGGAACCTTGTCGTGGGGATGCGTGCCGGGGGCGCACGGTCAGCCCTCTCCTCTTAGGCGAAGAAAACGCTGCCTCTGAAGTGCTCTGGTCCCCTCGCTCTGTGAAAGATGACCAAACAGGTGGCCTCGAGGGGAAAAGACTGTGGGTAAGGAGACCAGCTCTTAATGTTTGTAGGGCAAGAGAATAATATGACACGAAACTCTTGGCGTTGGTTAGTTAAAAATCGTCCGACGCTCCTGCCACCAACGAGAACCCTCTCGCCGCTCTGAGGGAGAGTGTTACACGAAGTTACACTCGCGTGAGTCTCTGTATCTAGGTGGATGGTATTTGTGAGGGTCAGAACTTTGACCCTGGAGAGAAATTGATTTACAAGAGAAGAAAAGTTAGGACTTTCATTAAAAACCCATTTGCGCTCTGTGGAAATTTGGTACTGATCGTTTTAGAGTGACGGGCTAAGTAAGCTCCTTTCCCCTGGTGTTGGTACAAATTGTGAAACGTTATTGATCAGCTGGACTCGGAACCAGTGACATCTGCTTTGACTGTTTTCTTTAAGATTAAAAAATGGGCTTTTTCAAAAAAATGGGCTTTTTTCCTCACTTGAGGAATTATTTCATAATGCCAACGGTAAGTTTTAAAATACATATCAAATTAATATATGATTTGCTTCAGAGAGTCTTTTTTTTAAGATTTTATTTATTTGACAGAGACACAGAGAGAGGGGGAACACAAGCAGGGGGAGTGGGAGAGGGAGAAGCAGGCTTCCCGCTGAGCAGGGAGCCCGATGCGGGGCTCATTCCAGGACCGACCCGAGCCGAAGGCAGACACTTAACGACTGAGCCACCCAGGTGCCCCTGCTTCAGAGAGTTTCTAATGCTGGCTTTCTGACATATATACAGCTTTTAAAAAGTTTCGGATCAGACAAACCAGGAGAGAAGCCCCTGAAACTATTCTATACTAATACAGTAGCTCAGTCATTACAATTATTAGTATTTATTGGATATCTGCTCCAGGCATAGCCCTGTTCTAAATATCAAGGAAAGAAATATGGAAATTCCTTGGCCTCCTCAGCACCTTTAGTCTAAAATAGAAGAAGTATTCATGCCAATGTGGTTTTTAAAGATAATTATTGAATTTCTATACGCATGAAATACCAAACTACATAAATCAAGAAATATGACCATCCCTTGGGTTCTTTGTCAGTCTGCTAATATTTTTGTAAGGTTTTTCCCCCTTCAGCAAGGTCCTGTAACATTTTTTCCCTGTAACTGCACTGCCCACTGTCCACTGATATTTTCTGGTCAGAGTTATCCACTGGGTCTCAAAATGTGTCAGCATAGATGGAGACAACATTAAAGAATGGCCTTGTATTTAGCAAATGAAAACAAAAATACCAAGTGAGGTACTTTTAAAAGTGGAAGGATTCAATGGGGACATTTTCAATAAGATGTTTTTTTAGTGGCAACCTTGTGCCTTCCTTTAAAAGCATTTGTAAACGTTAACTAATATCGTATTCTCCAAAGACAATTTCTACTTAAATTTTTACCCTAAAAATTAAATTTTCTTATAAACACTGCCACTGAGGCATCAGCATTTTTGTTACCAAATAGTACAAAGTCTCTGGATTTGTTCTATAAAATACTTACTTGTTAAATGGAGGCAGTACCTTTCAGCCAAATGCCCAAAGGTAATACAAGGAAGCTTTACAATCACTATTATATAAACAGTTTAACGGCGAAATGTAGGTTGTTGGCAGGGGTGGTTATAAGTAGAAATGAGAGAAGAAGGAGGAATAAACTAAAATAGGAGGGACATACTCCACAGAATTTATTAGCACAAAATATTTCAACAGTAAAACTATGAGCATTCACAGCTAGAAATTGTAATGACATCTATCTATGTTTCTAACCCAGTAAGGGACCCATTTTCACTTTGGACCCAATCTGGGAGTGGCTTTCTATCAAAAAATCGAGGATTTTTTTTTAATTCTCCCATTTTTAGGACAGTAGCAGAACAGAGAAGAAGATGAGTGGGATACAGTATCAGAGATTGAATACTGCAGTGCTATAGAAATATATAGTCACTTACCAAGGGTAACAGATAAACTAACCTTAGGCTTTTGGCAACGGTAACTGGAAAAGAAAGAAGTAAATTTCTTTAAATGCACTTGATGAAGATTTTATATTTGAGATTCACACTTTAGAGGATATTCTTGACTAAGGTGGAAAGATACACAAGAAAAGTGTCCTTATTCCACTCCTAACTTCCAGAAGAAGAACTGTGAAGTCAATGCAATCCTGAGATGTCTCACTAAATCCCCCCAAATGTCAGGAGAAGCAAACTAAATTGAGCCCTTACCTTTCTTTTCCTCTGACTGAGGAGGAATGGAACAACTTTTGGAGAGAAAAATGGAACATTGAGCTGACTCTCTGAGATGGAAACGAATGATCAAGGGCTCTATACTGAGTTAAGGAAGGTGTCCACAGCCCAAAGTTACCTCACAAGAGAAGGGTAGATATACCCCAAATATCACATGTCCCTGGCAGAGGATCTTAAATAACACCTCAAAAGAACTAGCATGTACTAAAAAGAGGGATACTAATGAAGAGTGCATTCTACCACAGATGAACAGTGTCCCAACCTTCACAGTCCCTTATAGA
The DNA here is from genome assembly GCF_003265705.2 of Callorhinus ursinus. Taxonomy (NCBI): domain Eukaryota; kingdom Metazoa; phylum Chordata; class Mammalia; order Carnivora; family Otariidae; genus Callorhinus; species Callorhinus ursinus. The sequence goes on from NW_027397070.1 coordinate 29,514,671, forward strand.
AGAAAGGATATATCACAGTCACCTCAAGTCCCAAACTGTAGCAGAGTCAGGAAAACAAATGAGGTTCCACAATAATGGGAACACAAAGAAGTCATCCTCAGTAATATCAGGCATGGACGGAACAGTGAAACCACACGGCAACCATTGCAAACATACAACAGCCAAACAAAACTAAACTAAACAAAGGTGGAAGTAATATACCATATTGAAGACACAAAGACAAAAATGCAGCTGAGTAGGAAATAAAGCTCATGGAACAGAAGAAAATTCCTCAAAAATTTTTTATGCTACAAAACAATAAAAACATGAGTTCAATATGATAAAAAAAACAAGATAATAGAATAATAAAATTGAAAAAGGAGTTACAGATCTAAGGAAATGAATTGAGGACCATCATTATTATGGAATTTGTTAAAAAGAATCAGGTATAAAATAGACACTGCAGAAAATATAATTATTGACATGAAGAAAGGCAGGTGAATGAATGCAGAAAAGAGAGAAAGATGAAAGCTTTTAGAGAAGACAAAGATGATCTAGCATAAGAATAATTAGGGTTCTGAAGATAGAGAACTCAGCAAATGGGAGAGAATGTAGTCAAACATTTAATACAAGCATATTTCTGTACCAGAAAGAAACCCTTATATTTATATGTAATTGATTTTCAACAAGAGTGCCAAGACAATTAAATGGGGTAAGAAGTCTTTTCAACAAATGGTACTAGGGCAAGTGGACATCCTCTTGCATGTAGCAAAAAAAGGACTTGGGGTGGGGGGGTCGGTGAAATAGGTGAAGGGGATTAAGAGGTATAAACTTCCAGTTATAAAATCAATAAATCAAACTTCCAGTTATAAAATCAATAAATCAGGAGGGCAAAAAGTATAGCCTAGGGAATGTGGTCAGTAATATCATAATAGCATATGGTGACAAATGTGACTACATTTATTATGGTGAGCTCTGTATAATGAATAGAATTGTCAATTCACTATGTTATACACCTGCAACTAATATAACATCATGGATCACTCACATCATATACAAAAATTAACTCAAAATAGATCAAAGATCTAAATGTAAAAGCAAAAGTTATAAAACTCTTAGAAGAAAATATAGACATCTTCATGTCCTTGGATCAGCCCATTAGATTTCTTAAAAAAGACACCCAAAGTGGAAGTAACAAAGGGAAAAAGAAAAGATAAATTAGACTTCACCAAAATTTAAAACTATTGTGCTTCAAAGGACACCATCCAAAAAAAGAGAAAATAAAACCCACACAGAATGGAAGAAAATATTTACAAATCATGCATTTGATAAGGAACTAGTATCTAGAATATATAAAGAACTCTAACAACTCAATGAAAAGACCAAGAACCGATGGGCAATAATTCAATGGACAAAGGATTTGAATGGACATTTTTCCAAAGTATACACCTAGTCAAGAAACACATGAAAAGATGCTCAACACTATTAGCCTTCACGGAAATGCAAATTAGGGTATGAGTAAATACTACCTTACAACCCCTAGGATAGCTGTATTCAAAAAGATGATAACAAGTGTTTCTGAGAACATGAAGAAATAGGAATTCTCATACACTGCTAGTGGGACTATGAAGTAGTGCAGCTGCATTAGAAAATGGTCTGGCAATTCCTCAAAAAGTTAAACATAGAATTCCTATATGACCCAGCAATTCCACAGCAAGTAGAAACCTAGGAGTAACAAAAACATGCCTACACAAAACTTGTAAATGAATGTTCATAGCATGATTATTCACAATAGCCAAAAAGTGGAAACAACCCAAACGTCCATCAACTGATGAATAGATAAACTAAGTGTGATACTAAGTGTGATATACATGTACACTGGAATATTATTCAGCCAGAAAAATGAAGTACTGATATATCCAATAGCATGGATGAACCTTGAAAACAGTATACTAGAGGCGCCTGGGTGGCTCAGATGGTTAAGCATCTGCCTTCTGCTCAGGTCATAATCCCAAGGTTCTGGGATCCAGCCCCACGTCAGGGTGAGGGGGGGGGGAGTGTCCCTGCTCAGCGGGGAGCCTGCTTCTCCCTCTCCTTCTCCTGCTCCCCCCTGCTTGTGCTCTCTCACTGTCATATAAATAAATAAAATCTTCTTTAAAAAAAGAAAACATTATACTAAATGAAGAAAGCCACATGCAAAAGGCCACATATTGTGTAATTCTGTTGTATGAAATGCCTAGAATAAGCAAATGCATCAAGACAGAAAGTAGATTAGTGGTTGCCATGGAGTGACCACTAATAGGGTATGGTTTCTTTTTGGGTGGTGAAAATTTTCTGGAAGTTGTGGTGATATTTGTACAACTTTGTGAATATATTAAAAACTATTAAACTGTACAGTTTAAAAGGATGAATTTTATGGTATCTGAATTATATCTCAATAAAAAGGATATTTCTCTTAAAAACTAAAAATAAAATTTGCAAAATATATCTATAACTTTCCTAGAACAATATGTTCTAGAAAAATTTGAGACAGAATGCTCAACGCCAAGCTGGATAAACTTCAAGGTTAAAGACAGTTTCAAGGATTGAGTTTTTCAAGCAGCCACGGAAAAACAAAACAAAACAACAAATTGCCTAAAAAGGTTTGCGAGTAAGGATACAAGCTATCCTCTGGTTTTTCCACAGCAACAGTCTTTGCTAAAAAAATTTTGATTTTATTTTGGAGGAGACAGCTTTATAGCTTTAAAGAAAGTAAGTTATACCTACTCAGGAGAGTATTTAAGTCCAAGGGTACACTGTCTTAAACATGTATGAACTCAGAAAACACAACTCATACAAGTTTCTTATTGAGAAAACCACTCGATATGAGATCCTGCTAATTAAGAGATAATCAAAATAAAGAACTCAAGAATGAAGAAGTTATCGTAAATATTTAAATATAAAATGAAGGGGCACCTGGGTGGCTCAGTCATTAGGCGTCTGCCTTCGGCTCAGGTCATGGTCCTGGGGTCCTGGGATCAAGCCCCGCGTTGGGCTCCCCGCTCGGCAGGAAGCCTGCTTCTCCGTCTCCCACTCCCCCTGCTTGCGTTCCCACTCTTGCTGTGTCTCTCTCTGTCAAATAAATAAAATCTATAAAAAAAAAAAAGGAAAAGACCTTTAAAATAAATAAATAAATAAATAAATATAAAACCAATTAAAATTTTTTAAATATAAAAAAACAATTCTAAATACAAAGCCAATACTAAATCATTTTGAAATCATTGTTACAGAACAGAACATGAACAGTATGAACCCGGACAATATAAGAATAATACAACTAACCAAAACCGAGACTTGGAGAAGGGAGATGGGCAGTCTTCACCCTTCATAAAAAGGAGTCAATAATATTATTTAAACTGAAACATATTAGGGGTACCTGGATGGCTCAGTCAGTTAAGCATCTGCCTTGGGCTCAGGTCATGATCCTGGAGTCCCAGAATGGAGGAGCCCTGTTTCTGGCTCTCTACTCAGTGGGGAGTCTGCTTCATCCTTTGCCAACCCCCCCCCCCCCAAATGGCATTGTCTCTCTCGCTCACTCTCTCTCAAATAAATAAATAAAATCTTTAAAAAAATAAAAATAAACTGAAACATATTGGTAAAAAATCAAAAAAATCTTCATGGTTTTTGTAATTTCTTTTTTTAACTTTAGAGGGACTGTTAAAGAAATACCACAGAGAAATTTTATGTGTCAACTTGACTGGGGTAAGCGTTGCTCAGATACCTGGTAAAACATTTCTGGGTGCATCTGTGAGGGTGTTTCCAGAAGAGAGTAGCATATGAATTGGTGAACTGAGTCAAGAAGATTGCCCTCCCCAAAGTGGGTGGGCATCATCCAACATTTGGAGGGCCTGAATAGAACAACAAAGTAGAGGCAGGGTAAATTCAGTCTCTCTGCTTGGAATGAGACATCCATCTTCCCCTACCCTCAAACACTGGACATCAGTGCTCCTGGTTCTTGGGCTTTCTGACTCAGATGAGGACTTATATCGTCAGCCCCCCTCATCCCACCGCTCTTCTCAGGCCTTATGGACTCAGACTGAAAGTACAGCCCTGGTTTTCCTGGCCCTGCAGCTTGCTGAAGGCAGATTTTGGGACTTTTGGGCCACATAACCACATGAACCAATTCTTATAATAAATCTCCTCTTATATATATCTCTCTATATATATTTTATTGGTTCTGTTTCTCTGGAGAAACCTAATACAGATTTTTTAAAATATCTTCCTTCAGATTTGCTTCAGATCCCTTTTCTTCCTATTAAGTTCAAATAAAATGAATGTGTTTCTATTAAAAATAGAATTTCTGATAGGATGCCATTTGGCAAAGGGTTTCAACCAGCTTTTAGCGAAGAGCTGAAAATTCATATTAGAATGCCACTGCATGGTATTCATAGTTACCACTCCAATAAACTGTATGCGGTTCTCATTCTATAGGGTAGGCTCAGTTATAAATTCCATTGAAGTCCCAAGTATGGAATAAGCCACATAGTACCTCAACTGAAGATTGGATCCCGATGCCCAGAGTGGGCAATCAGGTAAATACCACACTGGAAAGGCTGTTATAGCCATGTTTCTTCTCTGGGTGAGCTACATGTTAATTGCAACACAGGAACTATGGTTAAAGAAAGTGAAGTCCAAGTTCCTGCTTCCTGAGTAGGTATGAAAAAAGCCAGACAACACATGATGTCACCACCTTAACTTGTGCTAAGATTGTGGAATTCACGGGGAGAGCGAGATATGAAGCATTCTTCAGTCTGCTTGACGACGGTGGTGAGAGTGGGGCTTCGATCCTGGGATCCCTTCCTTCAGTTACTGCCCTGGCTCAGGACCATCTGCATACCCACTGTAAAATGCAACAAGCCTCTTTCCATCCATGTTCCATGTAACTTTGTCTATGTTCAATAGACACCAATAGAAGACCCCTAAAGACAATTTCCCCTACTCTATATTGAATCCAAAACCAGATGTGGATTTTAAGTTTGAGAATCCCAAGCCAAGAAGGAGAAATTTAAAGTTTCATGAAATTGTCCAAATGCTTTCACTTTGAGCTGATTCTTTCAGGATTTTAGTCAATTTCTGGGTATGTTTAGGGGGCCCTTTTTGGTCTATAGCCTACAATGTGCAAAATATTTGTGGTTTCAGAGATTAACAAAAATTAAGCTTGTAATCTGCTCCAGCTGAGTCAATAAACTTCAGAGAAGGGTTCCATTTCCGTGGCCCCACTGGTCCCATCATGCCATCAAGATCAGTGTCATTCAACCAATGTTTAGTGAACATCTACTCTATGTCAGGCTCTGTTCAAGGCACAGGGAATGCAGCAGTGAACAAAAAAGAAAACAAAACAAGGAGTTTACATTCATTCATTCAACAAGTTCTTTGATGTTGCTACCTCTACAACATATCTGCTTTTTTTTATTATTGGTTTCAGAAGAATTCTAGAGACCATTGCCACTTAAAAAGTAAAACTATGTATGGGACAACTGGGTAGCTCAGTTGGTTAAAGTAGCCGACTCCTGATTTCAGCTCAGGTCATGATCCTAGAGCTCAGGGTCTGGGATCGAGCCCCACTGTGAGCTCTGCACTCAGCGGGTAGTCTGCTTGGGATTCTCTCTCTTTCTCCCTCTGCCCCTCCTCCTGCTCGCACGCACGATTTCTCTCTCTCGAAAATAAATAAATAAATCTTTTTTTTTTTTTAAGTAAAACTATGTAAGTTCACAAGTTAGAAAAAATAAGGGTCATGTCATATAGTGGTTAAGAAAAAAACCTGTGTCACACTCTCTGGGTTCATGCCCTGGCTCCATCAGTTACCAATTTGGTAACCATGGGCAAGTCTCCTAACTTCTTTCTTTAAAGATTTTATTTATTTATTTGTCAGAGAGAGAGCACAAGCAGCGGGTACAGCAGGCAGAGGGAGAAACAGGCAGAGGGAGAAGCAGGCTCCCCGCTGAGCAAGGAGCCTGATGTGGGACTCCATCCCAGGACCCTGAGATCATGACCTGAGCTGAAGGCAGCCGCTTAACCGACGGAGCCACGCAGGTGTCCCGAGTCTCCTAGCTTCTTAAAGCCTCAGTTTCCTCATCTGGAAAAATGGGTGGTACAATAATAGACCTTCATAGGCTTGTTGTGTGCGTGTAAGACAATCCATGTAGAGTTTAGCAACAACACTAGATACATAACAATTGAGTGATAAATGTTAGCCGTTGTTAACAGTAAAGGTGTTTAAACTGCAAAGAGAATATTTTAATTATCAAAAGATCCCTTGGAAAAGGAGTATTTAAGTGCTGATTTACTCAAGGGAACCTAAAGTTCAGACCAGAAAAGCTTAGTGTTATCTCTTAGGATTAACTGAAAACTAATCAGAAGTTAAAATAACATAAATCAAGAAGAATATTTGTTTCAAGTCTTTCAGTAATGGGTTGTGAGGTAAAACTGTGTAAATACCGTGAGTTTGGTATCTTTTCAAATGCACTTTGTACAACCTCTGGTCGTGGAGGTACAGACTCATACCTATTCACTGAATAACATTTCTTATTAAATGCCCATACTTTGAGCTCCCGACCAGGCATTGAGAAACAGCATGATTCAACAAGAAAGGCTGGCAAACTCATGTGTGATGGAAAGAATGAGGCAGTGCTCCGTCCTCCGAGATAAAGGTGATCAGGACACTGACCCAAATATATCTAGAGAGCGCCGTCTCCAGCACAGCCATGTGCGATGGTAAGGCTGTACATACCATCCTAGAATTTCCGCTTTTCCTGACCTCCTCTATCAGTTAGCCTGGTACTTATTTCTGGAGGATGCTTAGTTCACCCAGAGTAGACGATTTGTTTTCTAGTCGGCAGACGCTTTCAAGTGGTAATTTAACTGTCAATGAAAAATAAATAAAAGGTGTTGCAAATTCTGTAAGATCTTAGCCATTTATGGAAGCTCTGTTGTTATTGAATGTATCTTCCTCTCAGTTGCCTGGGGAACTGCATTTTAATGTCACACATCAAGCAGTTCTTTCCTGAATGTAATTGTAGTTTTTCTGATGCCATGGTTAAAGTTATTCAAATGTTTGGCTTCTGGCAAATATTTCCTAACATCATTCATGACAGTGATGGATCTGAAGCAATTTTAATACATTTTTAAATTCCACTAACTTGTTAAATAACCAGCGAAAGAATTCTATATATATTGAAAATATCTTTATTACCCGAAGAGGTGTCTGGGAAGATACATTAGAATTTGTAATGATCTGATGCTTTCAAGACTGTGGTTGGTCCTTTGCAGAATCACATGTAGAGGGCAGCCATGATCTCTCATAAGAGAGGTGCCTTATGGCAAGATGAAGCCCTGCACTGGGTTGACCATTGATTTCTGGCAGTCACTGCTAGATGCCTACCCAGTATTCTCTCTCACCTTCTTTTTTTACTGAGAGCTCTCCAGCTTAGTTCAGAGAGCCAATGTGCCTGGACTTGGCTAAAAACACATATTTTCCAAGCTCTCGGAAGCTTCAGTGGTCTTATGACATCATTCTATCCAAAGAGTTATCAGTCACTGGGTGGCACTCTTGGGAAAGACCTTTCAAAGGGTGTGGATAGGTGCTCAGCCAATAGGCACTTTATGTCCTTCACATTCTTTCTCTTACCGGGAGTGCAGAAGCCACACTAGAAGTGGATTAGTCATCTTGTTCCCAGGAAGCCGCAAGTACATACTGGGGATGGCTGAGCAGAAAGATAAGAAGATCCTAAGTCCCTGATAGCACAGCATAGCCTCCATTCCAGCCTGGGATCACCTCCCCCTCCAGGCTTCCCATTACTTGAGAAAAGTGAAACAATTTGTGCCACTAGTATTTGAGTCCCTATCATTAAAAGCCAAACACAAATCCCAGCTGATAGAAAATTTGGTACCTGTAAATGGAATGCTGCAGGTAAAATTGGAAACTAAGTGTTCGGACAGAGGGCTCTAAAGATCCACCTGTTGGAGACTGAAAAGCTAGTGGTCCCTGTTTTGGCAAGGCATTTGATCAAACTGTCTCTGCTCTACCTTGCTTGCTGTGCTTCAGTCAGCACTATGGTGGCAGATTAGGAAGATAGATGGAATCTGGTCCATTGAGAATATTGCCAAGTCACTCCAGACGAGCTCTGCCACCCCCAGACTTCTTATTGGATAAGAAGAATGGTCCTTTATATTTTCTTTGCATTTTACATTATAGAATCCATTCTAGTTAAGGCACATAAATGAGAGGAATGACTCCAAGTACTTTGCATGGTGCCTGGCATATGAAAACTAAAAGGAATTTGTTGAATCACTAAATGGGACACTCTTATCATCTTATTCTTGTCTCACTTCAGAACATGCATAGATAAGAACCTTGCTTTTGTTGGTTTTACCATTATCTGCTAGTTTATCATCCTTCCTTCAAGAAAGTGATTAATTACATTACATCATAAATTATATATTTATAAATTAATTACATTAATTTACAAATTAATTAAATAATGAGGTTGGAGGAGAACCTGGCTGGTTCAGTTGGTAGAGCATGTGACTCTTAATCTCAGGGTCATGAGTTTGAGCCCCATGGTTTAGAGGGTACAGGTATAGAGTTTACTTAAAAAATACATACATACATACATACATAAGTTGGACTTTCTGATAGTCAGTCCTAGCCAAAACCAATAAACAATAACGCTACCTAACACTTTTTTAATGCTGTCATGTGCCAGGCACTGTTCTAAGAAATTTATTAACTGACTTATTCTTCACTACAACACCATAACATAAGATTATTATTATGTTAGTTCTGTCAGTGGGAAACTATTATTATTATAATAGTTTTGTAGGTATAGAGGGCACACATAAGTTAGGCATCTTGTCCGAGATCACACAACTAGAATGAGTAAGTAACAGAGCCAGGATTAATCCAAGTGTTCTAGCTCTTGACTACCACACTTTAATGTTACTTTAGTATTAATTTTCTTCATTCTTTGTCATCATCCTCATTCTGATCTTGGCCTCTGAGATAGTTGCTATTACCTTATGAGTTTGGGTTTTTAAAGTCTTTGGTTGACCATGCTGTGTATTTCTCCTTCTACCCACCTGTGAGGAGGTGGATGGGCTGAGCATCATGGCCCATGGAGGCAGGCCCTCTGTAGGAATGATTAATGTTTATACTTAATGCTTTAAAAAAAACAAACTTGTGAATTTGTTTTATTATAACAGTAAGGCATAAACATTTGCTGGTTACTAGGTAGCAGAGAATTCTAGATGTCTCTGTCTCCATTCTCCCCTTCTTCTAAAGTAATAGAATCCTAATGTTAATCCGGGTATATGGCCACCCTCAATGAAGATACCTTCCTGACAACCTCACACTTAGATGAAGACACTGATTTCTGGACAAGGGATATTAAGAAAAGGAATGTATTCAACTTTGAGATTGCATCTCCCTTCTTGTAGCCTGGAATGGGAACGTAGGGGCTTAATGGATTATGTAGACAAAGCAATCCCCTATAGGTAATGGAACAACCAGAGAGATGGAGCCTGGAGCCTTAGTGACTTTATGGAGCAGAGCCACTATTGTCAGTCCAATCATATACTTGAGAGAAAAATACATTCTTCTGTTGTCTAAGCCACTGGTATTTTGGACCTCCATTATGGGAAGCAGGACTTATGTCCTAATTAATACAACTGGGATACATAATTTAGACTTCAGAGCCAGACTTAAAGAGATGCAAATGTCAATCGTATGATGTTGGCATCCTGCATGATTTATCTGATTCATCAATCTTTAACTGATATCGTTGTTGTCGAACTCTGTATTGAATAAAGAAAATCCCACATTTTAATAAAAAGAACTCTTGTTTAATCTTTCCTGGAATTAGACCTTTCTCTGATGATCTCTAGTCTCAAAGCCTCTAGATTCCTTTCTATAGCGGTCAAGGACTGTTTACCACCATTAGAGAAATGATCTTGCCATTCCCTTTGACTTTCTAGTTTTTTCTTGTTTGATTCAGTGTACGTTTTCTATGCACTGAAAGCATAGAAAACCCCTCATTCCTGAGCAAACCAGGATGGTTGGTTACACTAGTTATACCTAAAATATGTTACCCTGTTACCTCTTTTTCCAAGAGCTCCTGAGTTTTTATCTACAACTACCTTTCTACTTTTTTCTTCCTTTCATTCTCAACTAACATTTGTTGATTTTCCATTATATGCCAAGTATAATATTAGGTTTTGGAGAAGTACAAAGGATAATGGGAAAAGGACCTTTTCATCTACTAAAGGAAACAGACGGGTAAATCTAATTATAATATAGTGTAATAAATACAATTAAAGAGGTTAAGTGTGAAATATTTGGGGAGTTCAGAGGAAGCAGTAATTTGAAATAATGGTTGAGTTAGGAAAGGGCTTCATAGAGAAGGAGGCATTGGATATGCATCTTAAAGACGGTTAGGTATTCATCAAGCAAGGAAGTTGCTTCTTAGCACTTAGCGCTTCCTTTATTATGGAACTTTAATCTGAACAGAAGTTCAATACAAAACAAAACACAAAACCTGGAAATGGATGCTCATTATTCATGATTTCTTTTTGTGAAATTTTTATCTGAATCTCTCCCCCACCCAGAAACATGTTGTAGTAGTTCTGGTTAAAGAAATGCAAACAAGTTGTTGGAAGGATGGGAAGACTTAATCAAGAGGGACATACAGTTGATGTAAGCCCTTTTGCCATTTCCCCTTACCCTTCCTGGGATTCAGAGGTGATGACTGGCACTCCAACAGCCATCTTGGACCATGAGGTAACTTTCAGAATGAGTGCACTAATGATGGCAGATTGGAAAAATAGGAGGTATCTGGCTCGTGATAACTGAGGAGCAACCATAGGAGTCCTGCACTATCTACCTCAGGGCTTTTACAAGAAAGAAAATTAATCTTTTGTGTATTCATACCATTGCTATTTAGGGGTTTGGACTATATGAAGTTAAACCTAATCACAACGGATATAAGTAACAAGTCAAATTTTTAGTGATTACTATATTAGCAAACACCCACCACTACTATGACAGTTTGAGTAAGAATTCTCTGACATAGTACAAAAAATACAGACATCATTTTAGATAATAGAAAAATAGCAGACAACCTTGGGCCATATCCCACTCAGCCCTGCTTAAGCTCCCATCTCTCTTCAGGTGCTGGGCCCCTCTCCCACCACTTCCCTTCTTTTTAGGATTAGCTCTATTTGCCCACCATGTCAACCATTACATTCCTGTCCATTTATTTTGTTAATTAGGTCATCTATACTCTAGGGCTCAGCCTAGCTAAGCCCTGATGATCATGTACTTTATACTCCTAAAATATATTTTGCTTATTATAGAACTTTCTCCCCTAAAAAGAATTCTGTATTAACTCAAACTAACATTTTCCCTCTACACCTATATTATGTCACAATCCCAAAGTTTCCTCAACCAGCCTGTAGCTATTTGTTGCAGTTCTATATCATTTAATATCCATGGAAAAGCTTGGTCCACAAAGGAAACTCCTAACCGAAGACGTATGGATTGAGTTTATACTGTTAAATGATAAATTGAAGCATATTAAATTTTCAAGAGTTTATTTGAGCAAAAATTGATCCCAGTCAGGCAGCACTAAACTGGATGTGGTTAGGAATGCTCCACCAAAAGGAGCCAGGGAAAAGACTTTTTATAGAGAAGATGTGGAAACAAAGCAAGGAAATTATTTGATTGGCTATAGCTTAAGCAGCTGCCTTATTTGGGAAAGCCTAGTTGGCTGTTTGTGATTGGTTGTCCTTGGGTTTTGATTTCTTTACCTTGAGTCATTTACAGGCTTAGGTTTTGGTTTGCTTATGCAGACCACAAAGGCATTAAAGCTACCTCCGTCTAATGGCCTCCTTGTTTAATTAGTTTAACAATCTAAAGCCCTAACAATTTCTTCATCCTCCATCTGTATAGTACAAATTGCTTTTCTAAATCTAAGGAATGAGATCATTAATAGTAATGTTATATATGTTTGTTTATACCCATGAGGTCCCAGAAAAAATTCTGAGTTAATGTGCAGTCCTGTTCAGGTATCAGACTTACATTTTTGTGAGAAAGCCTAGAGACAAAAAAATGTTAGAATTTTAGGCTGGTAGGGAGGTATTCTTGAGCAGGAAAGCCTCAGTGCCCCTCAGTTTCCAATGGATAAGAAGCCTCTACTCCCAAACTTCAGACTCTAAATAGAGCTGTCTTTGGCTTCCATGTACTATGAGGTGTGGGGGAGATGAGAGAGGCTTCAACAAAATTGGAAAAGGGGATATATCCCAACAACAACAGTAAGTCCTGGGTCTTGGGAAATGGCATCACATGGGTCTGTATATTTGCAAAGTTGTGAAGAATCTAAAAGGATAGTTGTATAAACTTTCTTCTCCACAGCTAAATCAATTTCCTTCTCTTGACTCCCTGGTTTTACTTGACCTGTTTCTTTCCTCTTCTTTTGGCTTCTTCCACACCTGCCAAAATCTGCCCTTTTCACTTTTGTTATATACCTAATATTAATGATATCAATGATTACTTAAAGAATGAAGCGTATTTCCAAACTGCATGTGTGTGTGTGTGTGTGTGTGTGTGTGTGTGTGTATCAATTATATATATGTATCTTCTTATTGAAATCTACACAGAATTATATAGGAGTAGGAAGTTGTAACATTTGTGAATGAGTTTGGGAAATATAGCTTACTTAGAACAGTGAAACTTTTCAGAATGCTAACATGATAGGAGCATGTGTTTCAACAGTATATTCCAAGCTTCAGTCATTCAAGTACCATCTGGCTGTCATGATTGTCCTTATTTCTGAGGGTATTTTAAAAGCTCCAGGAGCCATCCCATACAACCAAAACCTTGGAGGGGTGTACAAAAATATTCCCAACCTTGTATGTTGTAATCACCTACCTTAAATATGATTCAAACCATGAAAGAGAACAGGCCCTTTTGTGGCTAGGCCAAGAATGGCGTCCAACTAAATAAGGATCAAACAGAAATCAAGAAATGAGCAGAAGGCAGAGAAACTCAACTCTCACCCCATATCCCCTCACCACACTCCCTCAAGCCAAAAGAGAAAGTCTCAGCTAAGCTCTAGGCTAATACAGTCTTTACATGGAAATCTGTGAGCAGTGGCAGAGATTGAGACAAGAGGCTCTGAAAGCCGTCCGTTCTGATTTTGGCAATGATGTACAGAAAGAACACAGTTTGGCATCCAGACAGGTCTGTGGAATTCCAATTTAGCCACTGATTAGAAGCTCTGTACCTTGGGCATATTCCTTAACCACTCTACTTCATTTTCATCTTCTGGAGAATGGGACTAACAATATCCTCCTTGCAAAGTTACTGAAATAAATTTTTTAAATATAACATACATGATATGGTCCCATTGATATAACTTCTACAAACAAGGAGAACTCATCTGACATGTTAGGAGTTAAGGTATTGGCTATCTTTGAGAGAGGGGAGGGTCTTAGTTGAGAGACGGGTGCAGTGATAATTGACTGAGATTTCCACTTTTCGACTTTTGTTAAAGTTGAAAGAAATGACATACGTAAGAGCCTAGTACTGTGCCTGAGAGATTCTCGGCACCCCGTGAATGACAGTTGTTATTTGTTGGCCATTTTAGAGGTTCAAAGCCTGTTGAAAGACATGCAATTGAGAAATCAATAAGAATGAAGTCAGATTTTAAAGATTCCAATAATTTGTTCAGAAGCACAACATGTCATTAAGAGCCCACATGGGAATTTGAGAAATACTGTTATTAGCATCAGAGGCGGAAGTAACTAGAAGGTGTGAAAACCTATATTTCATGTAATTGAAGAGGATCAGTTTTACTGTTACACAGCGCTTCACCTAGTTCCCATGTCCTACTAGAGATACCCTGAAATCTTTCCCTCTAGTCTGATCCATCCACCATTTAGGCCTGCTTATGTCCATTTTAAATGACAATTCAGTTTCTGCTAGTTAAACAAATTTTTCCGTTGAAAAACTGTGGCAAGCTTTGATCTAATCAAAGCAGTTGATCTAATCAAGCCTTGATCGGTAAGCCTTCTTGCAACACTAACAGAAGAAGGCATTTATTTTTTTTTAAGATTCTATTTATTTATTTGACAGAGAGAGAGAACACAAGCAGGGGGAGCAGCAGGCAGAGGGAGAAGCAGCTCCCTGAAAAGCAAGGAGCCGGATGGGGGACTCGATCCCAGGACCCTGGGATCATGACCTGAGCTGAAGGCAGATGGTTAAACAACGGTGCCACCCAGGCGCCCAACAGCAAATAATTTTTTATTTGCTGTTTTTTTTGCTTTATTCTTTTTTTCCTTAAAATCTTCCATCAGCTTTAAACAAAATAAGGGCAAGCCTTTCATCTTTCTAAGAACAAAAAGCCTAAAGGGTGTTTGTGTGGCTGCACCTGTCTGTTCACTTACATACTGTCACCATTTTCCAGGAATCAATATAATTATTTGCCCCTAGACATAGTTTCCCAGCAACACACATCTTGAACCAATTCAGGTGAATTTCCTTTGTCATTTATTGTCACCTGGCTTCTGCATCAAGTGACTGCAACCTTCCGCAAACATTAGGATTATACCTACTCAAAGGAAATGAGTAAATGTTATGTTTATACACTGTCTTTCTCTTGAGATTTTATGATACTGAGCAAAGAGTCATAGCCAAGGCCACCATAGTCTCTTTGAAGGCAGCTGGGCAGGTATTTTTGTGCCATGCAAACAGAGCAGAACAGATTTACTCCCAGGGTTTTCCGACCGGAAGGAAAGGCAGGACTTTCAACAACTATTGATGATCAAGAGACACCCAAGAAATAATCTGATTTTCCTGCACAAGAGTCTACCCTGACATTTTCTCATTCTTTCCACTGGGAACAGGCTGGCAAGTACCTTTAAGGCAAAACAACAGTCAAGTTATTGCCAAACCATTTAGCAAATAGTATATAAATTTTCCATGTTTTAAGTGTAAATATCCCTCACTTTAAATTCCCTTTATCCTTCCAAATAGAATTTTTTAAACTTTACGTTGTCTGAATTCTTGTAGGCAAGATGTTTACTTTGGTATTCACTAAAGTGGTTTTTTTTGTGATTGCTAAGCAAATTAATCATATTTTTAAATAATGATGTACAGTTTTTTATTTGAAAAATAATGACAGTTATTTTTGATAGGGTTAAAATCTCCTATAACCTCACCACAATTGTCATCAATTTGCTGTATTTCTTTTTAGTCTTTTTAATTTCCTATACACAGGTGGTTATTTTTGTTTCACATTGTTATATTTCCATTGGCAACCGTTTTGTTCTTTTACCTCTGTATTATATGAATTTTTCCATGTTACAACAAAATTTTTGAAGCCACTTTAAAAAGAAGTAGCTTTGGGCGCCTGGGTGGCTCAGTTGGTTAGGCGACTGCCTTCGGCTCGGGTCATGATCCCGGGGTCCTGGGATCGAGCCCCGCATCAGGCTCCCTGCTCAGCGGGGAATCTGCTTCTCCCTCTGACCCTCTTCCCTCTCGTGCTCTCTATCTCTCATTCTCTCTCTCTCAAATAAATAAATAAAATCTTTAAAAAAATAAAAAAAAGTAGCTTACTATCCAGTTAATTTGATAAATCTCTTATTAACAATAGAGTACATCATTATCGACTATCACTCAAGGATAATCACTCTCAGATGACCTTTGCCAGGGTCTTAAATTTGTACCAGGTATAGATAAGTAAATTAGTCTTCACTTTCAAGGTACTTTTCCTTATTCTGTACTTGGAAAAATCTAAAGTACAGCTATATTAGTGATGTGACCTTGCATAAGTTATTTATCCTCTAAACTCAGCCCTTTTTTTCTGTAAAACGTGGATGATAATAGAACCTCGTTCAAGATGTGAGATCAGTTCCTCTCATACGCTAAGCAATCAATAAATGCTACTGATAAATGAAGGGTATGTTTTAAACAAGATTCATTTCCAGTCAAAACAAATGGGAAAGGAACTGTCGGATTTTTTTAGTAACAGATTTTAAATTAGGTTATGATCTTGCCCCAAGTGTAGGGGGCAGCCTAAAGAAATGTAAGTCATACAACAAATGGAAAATGTTAACTCCTGATCCAGCAGTGTCCAGCTTGCCTTTGTCAGGCACTGCCAGACCATCTCCTTGGTAGTCACAGACCACAACACAGCGACACAGTGACTCTCTGCACTGGTCAGCTCAGTGCCTTCAGGCAATCTAAGGCCAGCTCCTCTCAATTGTCAAGCAAATCTTGAAGCTCCACCAGACAAACAAGATGCTTTCCTGCAAAGGGCAGGACATGTTGTTTTTCTTTAGCCTTCAAATGTCTAGATGTTATTCCAAATAAAATTTTATAATGGAGCCCACATTTAGAATTTACTATAACGTATTTTCCAAAGATTCTAAAATGTCTTGTATGGGGCTGAGGAAGAAAAACTACTAGATTTTTCAGGTTTTTAACGAAATTGAATTTAAATACAACCTTTTTTAAAAGATGAGAAAAACTAAAAAAATAAAATGAAAAAATTTTTAAACATTTTATTTTGAAATAATTTTAAAGAAAATTTACAAAAATAGCACAAAGAATTCCCATATACCCTTCTATGAGATCCCCTAAATGTTAACATTTTATTGTGCTTGCTTCATCATATCTCTCTCGTTTTAAGTCACTGAATACTGTGTATGAGTTCTATGTGTTTTCTTCCTTTTTTAAAAAATAAACTCTATGCTCAATGTGGGGCTCAAACTCATGACCCTGAGATCAAGAGTCACACTGTACTACCTGAGCCAGCCAGATGCCCATCAATGTGTTTTCTTTACAATCACTTCCTTCATGTGAACTGGTACTTGTTTCCTATAATTTATAACTCAGCGTATGTTTTTAATATATACTTTAAAGTATACACACACAGATACATACATTTATATTTTATCAAAGTGATCAACACATATGGTCAAACAATCAAATAGAAAAGATGACTTTATAATGGAATGCTATAGTTCTGCGCTCAACTCTGCTCCTCAGAGGCAATAAATATCTTAACCAGTCCTTTTTACTTTGGGTTCTTCCCAAACCTACACATCTCTAAATAATACACTTCTGCTATTTCTTACTAATCAACTCTGGCCATTTCGTTTTAACTTCCTACTCTGAAAAACAAGAATTTAGCCCATTTACTCCCTCTCTCCCATAGAGATATCAGTATTCTTGTTCTTCTGCTGGTCACCTCTGTATCTTCAACAAACATACTAAGTCTCCACTTTTGTTCCATAGAAGCTCTCCCACTTTGTAAGCAAAGGATATTAGCATTCTAATTTTTTACCCTCTCCCCTTCATCTAAGGGCTACCCCTTTACTTTTATTTTATTATTTTATTTTTTTAAAGATTTTATTTATTTATTTGAGAGAGAGAATGAGAGGGAGAGCACATGAGAGGGGGGAGGGCCAGAGGGAGAAGCAGACTCCCCACTGAGCAGGGAGACGGATGCGGGACTCGATCCAGGGACTCCAGGATCATGACCTGAGCCGAAGGCAGTCGCTTAACCAACTCAGCCACTCAGGCGCCCTTTTATTTTTTTTAACGATTTTATTTATTTATTTGAGAGAGAGAGCAAGCGAGCAGGAGCAGGGGAAGGGGCAGAGGGAGAGGGAGAAGCCAACTCCCCGCTGAGCAGGGAGCCCGACATAGGGCTCGATCCCAGGACCCTGGCATCATGACCTGAGCCAAAGTGAGGTGCTTAACCGACTGGCCACCCAGGCGCACCCCTCTTTACTTTTACATTGTCAATTTATAACATTTTCATCCTGTTCTATAACCACCATTCAAATGTCCATTATTTGTCTAAGTTCATCTTACAAATGGAAAACTAATACGAATTTACATTTCCATGATGATGTAAACATGAGTCATTGCAGAGCAAGTAGCCTGCTAGGAGTCCTTTTCCACAAGGCCAAGATAATGACCACCCGTCACTTAGTGGAGAATGTTACCCATGTCAAATTGAAATGGGGATTCTACATTTCACCTCCACCAAATCCTTTAATGGAATCTTCATGTTTGCCAACTTCTCACTACTCCCTGATCAGTCATTGCCTGGGCATCTTTGGCTTACCCCTTCTTTCTCAGGTTTTGTGAGCACACAGGAACCCCCAAGATGCCAGAATGTACTGCTCTGGTTCTCCATAGTAAATTTGTTTTCTTTCTTTAGAGCAACCTTCCATTTTAATCGGTTGCCAAGAATGAAACCAATTCAGGAGATTTCACATAAATTCTAGATTTCTGTCCTCTACTGAAAAAATTATAAAATTGGTTAAGTGCACTCAAATTCTACAGTAATGTGCAACAGAACAGTTTCCTTCCCTTTCCTTGTCTGGCCTCTGAGGTCATGGGTTTTCAACCCTTAAAATACAGACTTGCACTTAATCTCTTTGGCTCCAGCCTCACATCTCATTCCTGCCTCTCTAAGGTTTCAGAGGGCAGGCCGTGCCCCTCCGGGATCGAAACCCCTCCTTATGTATTCTCCCTTACTTACTGTGTGGTCACAAACCAGAACAGTTTCGGTGGCATCACCTGGGAGCTTGTTAGAGATGCAGAACTCCATGCCCCATCCTAGACCTACTGAATCATAATCTGCAGGTAAACGACATTCCCTTGGTGAATCCTAGGCAGATTAAGAAAAAAATTGGTCTAGACTATAGTTTCCCTGCCCTTGCTTCCTTGGGCATCCCCCCGCCCTTTTTTTGGTCTTCCTAAATTTATTCAATTATCTCATACATAGATGTTCCCCACCCCTCCCACTTCATCATCAAGTTTGTAGATTTGCTTTTTATTTTCACTTATTTTCCATTATTTAATAGGATCTCTAGAGACAAAGGAAAAAAAATTGTGTAGTCAGTAATTCAGCAGTTTGATAGCTCTTAAAACAGTAGCCATAGAAAATTTTGCCATGCCCTGTTTTTGTTTTGTTTGCCTGCTCATGTTTTTCACCTATCCCCTCAATAAGAGCACAGATGTGAGAGGGGATGACAATGTTTATGGTCTTGATGAAACAATTCCTCATGCAGGAGTCTCCTGATGCCCTCTGGTTAATTACTTTACACCTGGAAAACTCAGAGATGCTGCTGCCTGCAAGGCTGGTGGCCACCATCCTGCCAGAAGTACTGGCATTTAAAAAAAAAAAAAAAAAGCAAACTGGAAATTACAAGAAAGACAAAGGGAAAGGAACAGCTTAGCAGAGACGTGCAAAACCATGTTTCTTTGTTGTTCTGGGTGTATTTTTATTTTTAGCCTCACAACTGCTACTGTACATTTGTCCCAGCCAGTCATCCAAGTATTTGTGGAAATTAACTGCAATGTTATGAATGTTTCACAGATGGATGAACCAAAGCTGATGAGAAAACAAACTGGTTCTGATCTTTTCACCATTTTGGGGATCTGAGTTTTATCTGGCTGAAAATAAATGTTTTCAATCAGAAACTGTACGGGGGCGCCTGAGAGGCACAGTCAGTTGAGCCTCAGACTCTCGTAGGCTCAGGTCTGATCTCGGGGTGGTGGGGTCGAGCCCCATGTTGAGCCCTGCATCGGGCTCGGTGCTCGGTGCAGAGTCCGCTTGGGTTTCTCTCTCCCTCTTCCTCTGCCCCACACCACCCTGTGCACTCTCTCTCTTTCAAAAATAAATAAATCTTAAAAAAAGAGGGAGAGAAAAAAAGAAACTGTACCATGCAGAGATTTTTTTTTTTTCCTGCCAGAAACTGAATATCCTACTAAAAGTGGCTTGAACTAGTGTCTCTCAAAATTGGCTGCACACTGGAATTACCTGGGAAACCTGCCTCCCACAGGGCGAGGTCTGATCTCATTGGTCTGGGGTGTGACCTAGGCATTGAGAATGATTCTCATGTGCAGCCAAGGGTGAGAACCACAGGCTGAAACCATGCAGACACTTAGTGTTTCATTTAACCAGAAGTCTAGAGATGGCACTGTAGGCATGGCCCCGGGCTTCAGTAATATCGTCAAGGACCCAGGCTCTTCCCAACTTTCTCCTTAGTCATTCTCAGTGTCTCCACCTTGTTACAGATAGCTGCTGTAGCTCCAGACATAAAGTGGTCAGACACAGCAGGAAGAGGGAGGTCAAAACCACTGCCTCTCACTTGTCCCTCTAGGAAAACTTCCCGGGGAAATGCCACCCTGACGCCTGTGCCTCAGGAGATTTCTCCTTATTTCATTGGCTAGAACACTCTCAGACCAACTGCCAGTAAAGAAAAATGGCTTCTGTCAGTTACCCTGTTGCTGTTGCGAAACAAAATGAGGGTTCCATTAAACTAAGTAAAAAAAGGAGGATGACTGTTGGCTGGGCAACTGCCAGTATCTGTCTCTGTAACCTTGTCATCCCAAACAAATTAGCAATAATTCATCATTAACCTGAGCATGCCATCAGGCTCTGTTGGGCCCTATGTTAATTTTTATTTTCTTTTTGGAGCAGTTCTAACTATAAGAAGTAATATTCCATGACTTTAATTCTTTCTTAGGGGTCTTCCAAAGAACAAAGAGAAATTTAATTTAAAAATAAATAGAATAAAACTCATTCCATCTCGGTGATTACCATATGGGCTCATTGACACTTATTATAAATTGAAGATACATTGTGGGATCTTATTGATCTTATTTTTCTTACTTCATGTTTTGCCATTTCATCATTTAGGGAATTCTTTTATCATACTCTTCAATTTTTCCTAGCTATATTTGATTTTATTTGTTTATTTTTAATCTTTTATTTATTTATTTGACAGAGAGAGACACAGCGAGAGCAGGAACACAAGCAGAGGGAGTGGGAGAGGGAGAAGCAGGCCCCCCGCCGAGCAGGGAGCCCGATGTGGGGCTTGATCCCAGGACCCTGGGATCATGACCCGAGCCGAAGGCAGACGCTTAACGACTGAGCCACCCAGGCGCCCCATCTTTCAGTTTTCTTACCGCATTCCCCAAAGTATTGCATCAGTTTTCAAGAAGGAATAAAAGAAGACTGGAGGAACTATTTTATAGTTTGCTTTAAGATTTCACAGAACAAGTTGAAATTTCAGAATTTCTCATTCTCCAACCATAGTAGCGAAGGAAAAAGAATTGACAAGAAGAGATGTTTCAAAATTTTTAGATGAATCAGAAGACACAGATTGCAGCACTCTAGACTTTAAAGATGGTGGAATTGATCATATAAATGAAATGTCAGATTATGAGTTTTCAGATGATGGTGTTACCGATGAATTTTCTCAAACTCAAAAATAAATAAGTGACCTATATATGTCTTAGGACAAAAAGGAAATGTGGCATTTTCATCCAGTTAGTCATTCATTCGACAGGAAGCATGTTATTACTACACAATATTTTGTGACAAAAACCTGGACTCTCTTGCTTCGCTAAAAGGATGTATGATGGCATCCTTTCTATTTTTCTTACTGTTTGTGCGCCAATATTCATTTGAAGTGGTTTGTTATTATAAATTCTTGTTAACTTTCTTAATTAAGTTTTTTTTACTTACTATCTCTTTATTTTTCTACAAATTAATCATGACTTTAAAATGGCATAATGAATATTATTCTTGGTGTATTGACAAAGATCATTCAGATTACCCAGTTGTGGGCTCAAAATCGTTTATTAGTGTCCATGACGAAAACATTGTTTAGGAGAGGCACTGTGCCAGGCTTTGAAGATACACAAAAATAGGTCTGCCCTTAAAGAGCTTATAACCCTATTGGGAGTCAGGAATATAAATTCTCTCCCATTAGCTACAAATGCCATGTAGGGTTTTCCATTGTCAGTTGCAGGATATCCTCAGCTTTTTTTCCCGATCTTCCCCCAAAGTTAACACCTTAAACAACTATAGTAGAATACCAAGAAATTGATATTGGAACAATCCATTCAACTTATTCAGATTTTACTAGTGCAGATTTTGTGGTGTGTGTGTGTGTATGTGTGTGTGTGTGTAGCTCTATGCAATTTTAACATGTATAAAGCCTCGTGAAACCATCATCATGATGAAGATACTCAACTGTACCATCACCACAAGACTTGCTTTATAGCCATATCCCTCCCCTCCCCATCTTTAACTCTGGCAACCACTACTCTGTGCCCCAACTCTATAATTATATTATTTTATGAGTATTATATAAATGGAATCATACAGTGGAACAGAAACAAAATAGCCTTTGAGACTGGCTTTTTTCAGTCAACATAATTTACTGGAGATTAATCCAAACTATTGTATGGATCAATATCTTGTTCCTTTTTGTTGCTGAATAGTGTACCATGATATGAATATACCATCGTTTGTTTCACCATTTAGCCATGGAGGGACATTTGGATATTTTCCAGTGTGAGGCTATTAAGAACAAAGCTGCTATGAACAGAGATATTCCTGTGTGAAGTAAATTTTCATTTCTCTGGGATAAGTGCCTAAGAGTCCTCTTAGGACTCTTGCTGGTCACATAGTAAGTCCATTTTAGTTTTGAAAGAAATTGCCAAATTATTTTCTGGAGTGGTAGTACCATTTTACATTCCCACCAGCACTATATGAGTGATCCAGTTTCTCTACATCTTCACTTGCATTTGGTGTTGTCACTATTTTTCATTTTAGCTCCTCTGATTATGTGTGTAATGTTGTCTCATTGTAGTTTTAATTTGCATTTCTCTAATGGCTAATGAGACTGAACGTTCATCTTATCATGTGTTTATTTGCCATCTGTATATCCTCTTGGTGAAATGTCTGTTTATGTCTTTTGCTCATTTTGTAATTGGACGGTATGTTTTATTTAGTTTTTAATGCTGAGTTTAAAGTTCTTTATATATTCTAGATATACCCAGCTACTATTTTTAATCAGCTGCTATAGCATTTAATTTGAGGGAAAAATGATGTCATGAAGAGTCTCTATCTCATTGAACCACACGAATACTCCTCCCTTTTTAGAAAAACCATCTATATCAATTCCAATCCAGCTGTCTTCATCGAGGAACACTCTTGGGGGTGGGGGGTAGGTTCCAACCCTAGGCAAAACATTTCATTTGCCATTAATCTGCTCCACACTCTAAAAATTCAAGTGCCAGCTCTTCAACCTTCTTTCTCGAGGGGTTTTGTTATCAGAGCCCCAAAGCAGCTGAGATAATACTGACATGGCAATTTTTGTTTGTTTTTCATCTTTTCCCCTACTTTTCCACTTTCACTAGATGGATTTCTCCTGCCCATTCATTTCTCTGCTTCCGCAGAAGTTTAGCTTTCCCCTGCTATGGCTATGGCACTCATTTCTACATACTTATGCAGCTCAGTTCCTCAGCTTAACTGATTCTGCTTCTGTATCCGAGTCCCAAGTTTCTGGGAGAGAGACTGGACCTCTGAATATTGGGGTTAGGTGTGCACTTCCAGTGCAGCTGTGGCCTGGGGAAGTGAAGTCAAGTGGCAAGTGATATGTGGCTATCCTTCTGGGGATGTGGCCTGTGCGGGTTCTCTGAGACTCAGAAGGAGGTCTAAGCAGAAAATTGTCATCTTTGTTAGAAGGACCAGAGGCAAAGAAAGTCAGGGAGGTTAAGTGGTTCCCAGAGCCATATAGCTCCAGTAGTAGAGGAGGTAGAGGCAGGATATAAACCCTAAGCCCATCAGACTCCAAAGCTTACACTGTGTCTACTATGCCACCATCTACCACCATGATTCCTGCCCTCGAAATCCTGCGTCTCAGCGCGCCTGGGTGGCTCAGTCGTTAAGTGTCTGCCTTCGGCTCAGGTCATGATCCCAGGGTTCTGGGATCGAGTCCCTCATTGGGCTCCCTGCTTAGCGGGGAGCCTGCTTCTCCCTCTCTCACTCCCCCTGCTTGTGCTCCCTCTCTGTGTCTTTCTCTGTCAAGTAAACAAATAAAATCTTAAGAAAAAAGAAAAGAAAACCTGGGTCTCTTGGTGAGATCAACACGTATCCATAACTACAATAGAGACACATGAATTCCAACAGAGAAATATACTAGGAGAAAACAGAAGACAGAGATCTATTAAATGAAATATAATTTATAATTAAAAGAACAATAGCATCATTCCTTTTTAAATAAGTTTTCTAGTAGTTTAAATCTATGCCTATTTTATTATCCTCCTCATCAAAATACTTTGGTGTGCTTATGAGTCCTGGGGTAACATGGTTCACTGACATACAAAGTTAATTCCACAAAGTGACAGAAAAAAACAGAATGGCACAAATCCCTCTAAACAAGACACATGACTTTATGCAATTTTTGTCCTTTAATAAGCATTAACTAACTTTCTAATGTTAAATCAATGGTATATCCTTAGAATTGAGTCAATGAGATAACTAAATTGTATTTTTTTTCACACACTGTGAGATCTGACCTACTAAAATTTTTACTTAGGAGTTTTCATCCATGTTCATGAGTGAGATTTGGTTTATAATTTTCCTTCTAGAACTTTGCCAGTTTTCGATATTATGATTAGGACAGCTGCTATAAATAATTTGGTAAGATTGGAATTTTTACTTGACTGTTGATAGACTTTGTTTCTAAATTCATCTAGCCTGGGGCACCTGGTGGTTCAGTCGGTTAAGCCTCTGACTCTTGATTTTGGCTCAGGTTGTGATCTCAGGGTCATGATCTCAGGGTTGTGGAATAGAACCCTGGGTCGAGCCCCTCATCGAATCAGGCTCTGTGCTCAGCAGGGAGTCTGCTAGAGATTCTTCCTCTCCCTCTGCCCCTACCCTGCCCCCATGCACTCTCTCTCTCTCTCTAAAATAAGTAAATCTTAAAAAAATAAATTCATCTAGCCTGATATTTTTTTGAGAAGAATTTTAAATATAGACTAAGTTTTTAAAATTGCTTAGACTATTCAGATATTCCTTTCTTCAAATCAGTTTTTTAAATAACTTCATAGAAGACATCCCATACAGTCACCCACTTAAGGTATAAATTCAGTGGTTTTTAGTAAATCACAGAGTTGTGCAACCACTGTCACACCCAATTCCAGAACATTTTCATCACGCCAAAAAGAAACCTTGTACCCATTAGCAGTCATTCACCCTTTCCTCTTAATCTGTACCCTTAGGCAACCACCAAAACTTTGTCTCTATAGATTTGCCTATTCTGGACATTTCATATAAATGGAATCATAGAGTACATGATCTTTGTGACTGGCTTCTTTCACTTACCATGTTTTCATATTTTATCTATGTTGTAACATGTACCAGTACTCCATTTCTTTTTATTGCCAAACATTCCATTGTATGGATACACCACCTTTGGTTTATTCATGCATCACATGTTGAACATTTGGGTTGTTTTTACTTTTTGGCTATTATAAATAATGGTGCTCTGAACATTCATGTGCAAGTTTTTGTGTGTACATATGTTTTCATTACTCTTGGATTTATACCTAGTTGTGGAAATGCTGGGTCATATGATAATTCTGTTTAACCTTTTGAGGAACTACAAAACCACCATTTTCAATTCCTACATTCCTGTATCTGAAGATTCCAATTTCTCTACATCCTCCTCACCCACACTTGTTATTGTCCATTTTTTTAGTTATAGCCATCTTAGTGGATGTGAAGTGATATCTCTTTGTGGTTTTGATTTGCATTTTCCTGATGGCTAAATACTGAGCACCTTTTCACGTGTTTATAGGCCATTTGCATATTGTCTTTGGAGAAATGTCTGTTCAAGTCCTCTGACCACTTTTAAATTGGGTTGTCCTTTATTGAGGTTTAAGAGTTGTTTATATATTCTAGATGCAAGTTCCTTAGCAGATATTATCTGCAAAAAAATTTTCCCATTCTATGGCTTTTTTTTTCACTTTCTTGACGGTGTTTTTGAAGCACATTTTAAATTTTGATGATGTTGACTTCATCTAATTTTTTCTTTTAATTCCAGTTAAATAACATACAGTGTAATGTTAGTTTCAGGTATATAATATAGTGATTCAACAATTCCGTACACATCACCTGGTGCTCATCATGACAAGTGCACTCCTTAATCCCTATCACCTGTTTCACCCAGCCCCCCACCCACATATTTTTTTCTCTTTGTTACTTGTGTTCCTGATGTTATATCTAAGAAACTATTGTTTAATCCAAGGTCACAAAGATTTAAACTTGTTTTCTTTTTTTTTTTTGTAAGATTTTTATTTATTTGACACAGAAAGAGAGCAAGAGCAGGAACACAAGCAGGGGGAGTGGGAGAGGGAGAAGCAGGCTTCCTGCCCAGCAGGGCACCCCCACTTGTTTTCTTCTAAAAATTTTTTTAGCTTACATTTAGGTCTTAATCTATTTGGAGTTAATTTTTTTTTTAAAGTAAATATGTATGGGGATGCTTGGGTGGCTCAGTTGGTTAAGCATCTGCCTTCAGCTCAGGTCATGATCTCAGTGCCTGGGATCGAGTCCTGCATCAGGCTCCTTGCTCAGCGGGGTCCCCCTCCACCTGCCGCTCCCCATGCTTGTATGCGTGCTCTCTGACAAATTCTTTTAAAAAAATGTATGTATGTGTTTGCATGTATCCAGTTGTCCTGGCACCATTTGTGGAAAAGACTACCCTTTCCCCATTGAATTGCTCCACCAACCTTGTCAAAAATCAATTGACTGTAAATGTTGAGAGTTTATTTCTAGATTCTCAATTCCATTGCGTTGACCTATATAGGTCTATTCTCTCACCAGGACCACACTGTCTTGATTGTTATAGCCTCATAGTAAGTTTTGAAATTGTGAAGTGTGAATCCTCCAACTTGTTTTTTCTTTTTCAAGACTATTTTGGCTATTCTGGGTTCCTTGAATTTCTGTATGAATTTTAGGATGAGCTTGTCATTTTTTGCAAAAAAAAAAAAAAAGCCAGCTGGCGTTTTGAGAAGGAATGCATTGAATCTGTAGATCAGTTTGGGGAGTATTGCCATTTTAATAATGCAATGTTAAGTCTTCTGGTCCATAAATACAGGGTGTCTTTGCATTTCTTTAGGTCTTCTTCTATGTCTTTCAACAACGTTTTGTAGGTCAGAGTATAAGTTTTAGTCTTTCAATGTCTTGAGTCACTTTTACTAAGCTCTGCTTTTGTAGGTACTTGTTTACCTCATCAAAATTTTCCAGTTTACTGTCATAAAGTTATTTATAATAGCCCTGCCTTTGTCAGTGTTCAGAGAAACAGAACCAGTAGGAGAAATATATTAGATTTATTGCAAGGAATTCATTCACACAATTGTGGAGACTGGAAGGCAAGTCTGAAACCCTAGATCCAGAGCATAGACCTCCAAGAAGGGCAGGCAGGAAATCTGGCTTGAGCTGAAACTGCTGTCTACAGGTGTAATTTCTTCTCCCTCAGGAAAGCCTCAGTTCTGCTCTTTAAAGTCTTTCAAATGATTGAATCAGGCCCACCCAGAATATCTAGGATTATCTCACTTAAAGTCACCTGATTATAATACAATCTATAAAATACCTTCATAGCAATACATAGGTTAGTGTTTCATTGAATAACTGGCAAATGTGGCCTAGACAACTGACACATAAAACTGATCATGATAGGCCTCTTTCAAAAATCCGTACCATTTGTAGTTAATACATTCCTTTTCATTCCTAATATAACTTATCACCCTTTTTCTATTATGATTAATCTTGCCAGATATTTTCCTAATTTGTCTTTCAAAGAACCAACTTTTGGCTTTCTGATTCCATTATGTTTATTTTCAATTCCTTCAGTTTTTGCCCTTTATGATACAGTTCCAGAGAAGGTAGAAATTGGTATCAACAACAGGACCACTACCAACAAAAGGCGACACTTTAAATTTTAGGCTTGAGTTGTTTTGGATTTTTTTTTTTTTTTACACCTTTTGGGAACATGAATTTGGACAGCATACCTATGTGAAAGAAAACACATGCACAGAAGAGAGCCTAATGACATACACTAAAATGTTAACAGTGGTTATCTCTGGATATTAGGATTGGGGGTGATAGTCTTCCTCATTCTTCCCATATGAAAAAGTATGTACTTCTGGGGGACCCTGCGTGGCTCAGATGGTTAAGCGTCTGCCTTCAGCTCAGGTCATGATCTCAGGGTCCTGGGATCGAGTCCCACATTGGGCTCCTTGCTCAGCGAGGAGCCTGCTTCTCCCTCTGCCTGCCACTCCCCCTGCTTGTACTCTCCCTCTCTGGAAAATAAATAAATAAAATCTTCGAAAAATAAAATAAAATAAAAAGTATGTACTTCTGGGGCCCCTGCGTGGCTCAGTTGGTTAAGTGTCCGACTTCGGCTCAGGTCATGATCCTAGGGTCCTGGGATTGAGCTGCATGTCGGGCTCCCTGCTCAGCAGGGAGTCTGCTTCTCCTTCTCCCCCTCCCCCTGCTTGTGTTCTCTCAAATAAATAAAATCTTTTTTTAAAAAAGTATGTACTTCTATTTTAATGTATATATATATATATGTTGAATCACTGTTATACACCTGAAATTAATACTGTATGTCAACTATACTTTAACTAAAAAAAAATCTATGTACTTCTAATTAAACACAATGCAGGATTTTTTTTTAAAGATTTTATTTATTTATTTGAGAGAGAGAGAATGAGAGATAGAGAGCATGAGAGGGAAGAGGGTCAGAGGGAGAAGCAGACTCCCTGTCGAGCAGGGAGCCCGATGTGGGACTCGATCCCAGGACTCCAGGATCATGACCTGAGCTGAAGGGTCGCTTAACCAACTGAGCCACCCAGGCACCCATGATGCAGGATTTTTAAAAAATTTTTTCAATGTAGGATTCTTGATTGATCCTAGATTGGTTGGGGAAGGCTAAAGGATACTTTGGGGGAAATTTTAACATGAAATGCATCTGAGGCAATAATATTCTTCTGTTAAATTTCTTTGGTATAATGATATTGTGGTTATGTAGAAGAATGTCTGTTCTTAGGGGACACATGTTGAGGCACTGAGGGGTGAAATGTCTTGATGCATATTTCAAATGGCTTGGGAAAAACCCTATTTATAAAGCATATATTGCAAAATGTCAAGAGTAAGTCAAGGTACATAAAGGGTATAACATGTTCACTCTACTACTTGAAATTTTCTGTAGGTTTGAAAATTTTCAAAATAAAAACCTGAGGAAAAATTACATACTTCTATAATAAAGCAGAGAGAAAACAAAAAAGACCCATAAGACAACCAGTCACTGATTAAGATACTTTCTGCATGGATGGGTCGCATCTTTTTGCCTATGGGGATCTGTTCCATGTTAGTGACAGCGGCTCACCACAAGGCGCTGTGCTGATACAATGGGCTGGAGATTACCATAGCCCCCAGAGTCGGCAGGCGTAACTCAGTGCCCACTCACATGCTTTCTGGAATAATCATATGATGATCTTTTGATGAATATCAAGTATTAAAATAACCTCCTCTTTGAGAAATTTTTACTACTAGAGAATGAAATTAAGCAAATGGCTATATTCTACAGCACATAATAAGCTCAGAATAGGCAATATTATTGATATCATGATGGTGGTTAATATATTCATTCATTTCCATTTTCCCATCCTTAAGTCCCAATTCTCTGAAAAAAAATTCTTTTTAAAGGTTTAATCTTATATGGCAAAGGAATAAAGATAATGTATCTTGGTTTCCAAGTTTTGATTTATAATTTAAACTAAGTCAATACAAAAATGTTCCTTCAAGCAAATAAAGGGATTAAAAACATTTTTTTTTTTGCAAATCCTTAGTATTCTCAGGTTCCTATGGAACTGTAATATAACACTGAAGGATTACATCCTATGTACAATAAAGTTGAGGAAATAAAAACAAATGCATGTCTACAAACATGTTTTCCAAAGTATTATAAACTTTTACCTTAGGTTCTTAAAATAAAAATTCATATAGTATTCAGAATGAAATCAAATGATGAAGCAACATTAAATAGCCAATAGTATAACCAGTAATAGCTGACATTTATATAAAACATTACTATGTACTAGGAACTAAGTGCTTTTATCTCATTTAATTCTCATAACCCTAAAGTAGGTACTATTATTATACCCATTTTACAGATGAGTGGTCAAAGGTTAGAAACCTGTCCAAGGTTTATTCAGCTGGTAGGTACTACAGTGAGTCTTCAAGACCCAGGCTGTTTGGCTTTGAAATCTGTGCTAACCACTGCACTATAATGTCTCTCTATACCAGCTACTAATTAAAAAATTAGAAATGTATTCCTTCCTAACCTTAGTCATAATGATAAGGAATATCTTTGGCTTCTACACATCTGAATTTTCAACATATTATGTTCATTCCAACATATAAAACCATCCTCAATTCTGAGCCATCTGATTTTATTTTACTACAACCCCCCTCCATTCCCACCCCTGTGTACTCTGCTCTCATTAAGTGGCTGCATTTGTATTAAATTCTGCTTAGAATAATAACCAAAAATGCATGAAATAATTAAATCTTGTTTGTTCAAAATTAAAGAGGAGTTAAAGACCTTCCCTAACTTTTAACTACTCTCTTATCAAGGCTTCAAAGACTTGTTCAGGAAAGTACTGATGATGATGATAACCGGAGTATCTTACCAGGAAACACATTATGCCCTGGGCTGAAATAGTATCAAAACAGTATCTTCAATCTTCTTTTCCATGTGTATGATGTGTAGCAGGATGGGGGCAATGGTGGAAATTATGGCAGTAAGTATAAACTGTATTTTCTAGAAACATTTTCATTTCATGGAAATACAATGTTAAGACCACAGCAAGCTAAATATGGAAATGTGAAAGTCATTTATTTTTTAAAAACCAGGCACTACACAGACAAGTGAAAGCCATATATGAAGAAATTTCTGAAACAAACAAAAGAAAAAAATCTCATCTACAAAATTATTTACATGTTTCGGGTCCATATTAAAAAACATGGTCCCTATGGTAACAAATCTGGAAGACAACTTCTATAGTACTTCTCAGTACATGACATAAACCAAACGAGGAAACCCCTTGAAGGTACTTCAGTGCTCAGAGGTTTTAAGACCTTGGCTTTGATGATTTTGAAGGTAAGAAACAAAATCAAACTGGCTTCCACTGGGACATGCCAGTAGCTTCAAGTCAGTGACTAATCACAATGTTTCTGAATGTACCTCCATTTGGGGGCAGAGTAATCCGCAGAGATGATGGTTTTTATACATGCCCTGTTCCCTACACCAATATAATTACTACATTATCTTAGAAAGACAAATAGTTGTCACTAAACTTTTTTAAAAATACATAATGAGTTTTCTAAACATTTTTTTTTAAGTCCAGGTTCATCAATGATGAGAAAAAAATCCACTACCTACTTTTCTACTTTAACTCTATTCCTGCTTAAATGCAAAAGCTGACAGTTTCTGATTGGTAGAAAGATCTAAAGGTTTTTGCTTTTTAGGCAAATTCAGATTCTCCTTTGCTTTTTCTTTCTCGTTTTCAGTTTCATGACTTTCATCAACCACATGTTTTCGCTTCTTTGCTTCAGCTCCATCACTTGTAGTTCCTCCTTTGGCCTTGGAAGCCCATGCCTTCGTCAAAATATGGGAGGAGAAAAGATTTTTAGGCAATAACAAAGAAATAGGAAGGAAATGATTTCCTTACTTTTCCAGGTAACAATCCCATCTATAAAAAGCAGTATTAAAAAAAAAGGCAGCATAATTAGCACTTGAATTGTTAAGCTAATCATTAAGGGCCCTCATTGTTAACGAATCTCTTATTACTTAATTGCAGAGCATGTTAAAAAATTTACATTCTACCTCTAATATTTTAACCTAAACTCTGCTTGTACTTAACCATATTAAGCGCAAAATACTACAACTGCAGGTACTTTCTTAAAAATGAAACTTTTTGAGATTATTCACATGCAGTTGTAGGAAATACAGAAGGATCTCGTGTACCAGTTTCCCAGTTTTCCCCAATGGTAGCATCTTGCAAAACTAATGTAATATCATAACCAGGGTACTGACATCAATACAATCCTCTTTTTTACTTCTACTCCTATGTGTGTGTATGTTTAATTCCAAAGTAGATTCTACCTTCAAGATACAAAACAGTTCCATCACTACAAGGATCCCTCATGTTGCCCCCAAAACCTACACTTCTCACCCAGGCCCCAACTCCTGATAATCGGTACTGTTTTTCATCCCTATCACTTTGTCATTTCAGGAATGACATTTCAGATATTCTTTCAGGACTGGCTTCTATTCACTAAGCAAAGAACCTTACAAAGCTCAGTCGTTTCCATCTGTCTCTTACTGACTGATTTTTTAAGTAGGCTCCACACCTAGCATGGGGCCCGATGTAGGGCTTGAACTCACAACCCTGAGATCAAGATCTGAGCAGAGATCAAGAGTCAGATGCTTAACCAACTAAGCCACCCAAGCGCCCCTCCCTCTGTCTCTTAAAATCTATTTTAATATGTAAGAGTTCCTACTTCCACTTTGTTTCCTTTCCCATTTCTTTACTGTAGAAAAGGAACCCTTTGGAGCTGTAGAATTTCTCACATTAACACACTGGATTTAAGCAAATGTTTAAGGTTTACCTTAACAATTCTGATTACATTTCTAAGTATTCAAAAACACAATCACAACTTTTACCAAGTCTCTTCCTCTTCTACTGCATAAGACCATTCAGATGCCATTTTATCTATGTCTTTAGAATTTTTATCCTCTTATTCATTCTTATAAAAAATGAGAAGCACAAAGTTGGCAGTGAAATTCTAATGAGGATAGAGGTGGTTAAACCAGTTTCTAGCTTCCTCATTTTGTAATACCTTTACTCCTAAAACCCAGTTTATCAAGGTAAAGTATCTATTTGACCAGGTGCCCGTGCTGCATACTGTCATCCCTGGGGAAGTGAAATCTGAGGATTTAATTGGCATTCCTTCCCCTTGCACCAGAAAGCTGCTCCTAGCCCTCCCTCACATGGCAGAAATTACATGAGGAGCAATAGGTACCAGCCACCTGTCCTAATTTCCAAATGAAAGGCTGTAACAGAACACCACCTTTCCCCCCAAAAGCAGTATTCTCATTCTGGGTTTTTCTGTTTGTTTGTTTTAAAGTAAGCTCTATACCCACAGTGGGGCCTAAATTCACAGCCCTGAGATCAAGAGTCACATGCTCTACTGACTGAGCCTGCCAGGCAGCCCAGTATTCTCACTTTGTATTCAATGTGGAAGTACATAGCATTTTAAAAAATTCTGCTTACAAGAACCCTAAAGTCCACACATGTGAATTAATTTCATTTTTACTTATTAATTTGCTTTTGATTTAGAAGTAATGTACTTTTTCTTGGGGTATCCTCCTAACTTACATTATATAGGAACTTAAATACAGATATAAACAGTAAATCTGCCCAAAATTTAACCATCAGCACTAAATAATAATTATTACACATCCATATAGTCAAAGCTGACATTTCAGTTATTTAATTTCCTCTCCGCCAAGAGTTTATACCAGAATATCTGCAATTTCCAAAAACAGAAAAAGGCATTTTCTGTAAGAATTTTTAAAACCTGGGATTTACTAAGATCTCAATCTCAACAAAATCATCCTTACCTTCCTTTCTTCAGCGGACAATACTCTAAATCGAACCATTCCTTCTTTTATTATGTCTGCTTCATCTGAAAAGTCAGGATTGTCAGACAAAATACTACTTCTGTTTTCTTCCAGCCACATCTGGAACCCAGTCTTTGTCCTAAAATAGCAATTATGTGAAAATATTTTATACTTAAGATGCAGTTTAATGTGCTTTATGATTTTTCAGGTTAACAATTAACGATTAGTCTTTGCATACCTATATAAAGTAAGAGAGACACAATTAATTACACTTGTTAATATTCATACTACGCATTACTTAAAACTGCCAGGAGACCACGGGAAAAATGAACTGAAAAATCCCTTGTAAGGTCGATTCAAAGATTTTACTTACATTTGTATTTTCCAAGTGGAACAACCATGAACTCTACACTTCTAGCTCTTTTTAGAATACTGACGCGCTCAAAGTCTCCAATTCCACTCAGCCCCTCTGGACCAATAAATGTTTTCCAAGTATCCTTGGTGGGTTCTTTTTCCATTGCCCAAACCAGCTATTTGAAATTTTTCTCTCTCTCAAGATCTTTACCCATCCCCTCCTTGCTCTCATAGCTCTCACAGCTGTGGTAACATACTGCACTGGCAGACAAACAGGATACAGGCAAACAGGAACTCTCACATTGCAGGACGTACAGAAAATGATACAACATCAATGGAGAAAATTTTGGCAATATCTATTGGAATTATGGTGCACATTAACTTGAACCATACAGGAATCCATCTTATAGATATATGTATATGTGGAAAAGGACATTCATATAAAGTTACTCATTGTGGTACTATTTGTATTAGCAAAACACTAGCAACCACCTTCTGTCCACCAGTAGAGAACTGAATAAATTATGCCATATCCATTCAGTGGATGTGAAAAGATTAAAGAAATTCTTTATGTAGCAATAGGAGATGTTCTACAAAAGCTGCTAAGTGAAAAAAAGCAAGGTACAGAATAATGTGTAAGCTACCATTTCTGTAAAAATAAAAAAAAAGATAAATATAAGTGTTTGAACATACACAAATAATTCTGGAGGGCTATGTAAGAAATTTGTTGTAGTGACTGTGAAGAGGGGAATTGGGTGGACAGGAAAGATATTTACTCTTTATCACACATTTTTTTCTATCTTTTCACTGTTTTTCCCATGTAACTATATCTATTTTAAGATAAAAAAAGAATTATAAAATATGTACAATTTATTTTTTTTAATATTTTATTTATTTATTTGACAGAGAGAGAAAGAGAGAGAGCAGGGGAGCAGCGGAGGGAGAGGGAGGAGCAGGCTTCCCGCTGAGCAGGGAGCCCGAGGCGGGGCTCGATCCCAGGACCCCGAGATCGTGACCTGAGGCGAAGGTAGGCACTTAACTGACTGAGCCACCCAGGCGCCCCAAAATATGTACAATTTAAAACACATATAATTTATCAGGGCATACCCTAGTAAGTAATATAAATAGACATTAATCAATATTTATGGCTTCCTTTCGCTAAAATTATGTGTTCAGAATGTCTACTACCAGTGTCAATGTATTATTTGTAATAATGAACAAGAGAGTTGAATAATTCTGTACTGCTGTTTCTGTATGCCTTTTATTGGGATATTACATCTTAAGAATAATAAATTTGGGGACACTTGGGTGGCTCAGTCGTTAAGCGTCTGCCTTTGGCTCAGGTCATGATCCCAGGGTCCTGGGATCGAGCCCCATAATGGGCTCCCTGCTCAGCGGGAAGCCTGCTTCTCCCTCTCCCTCTGCCCCTGCTTGTGTTCCCTCTCTCACTATCTCTCTCTCCCTGTCAAATAATAAATAAATAAAAATCTTAAAAAAAAAGAATAATAAATTTGTCTGTGTACTGACCTTTGGTTTTCAGTGTTTTGAGGACACATAGCCGGTGTTTCAGATGATGAATTTTTAGGACGTTCTTCTTTCACATCCTCAGTCTTATCAGTTTGGGAAGTTCTTTTCTGGAAATAGGATGCTGCAGATGCCTGTAAAAACAAACATAATGAATACTCCCAACAAAATGTAGTACAATTTTGTATACTACAATCAACTTTTGAAAAATGTGGAAAAATGTATGTAGAATTCTTATACCAACACGTGAAGCCCTGGGGTTCTCAACTGAACATAAACATGACCAGAGACACAAACCCCCCAAAAACTACAAATTCCATATTTTCTAAATGCTGAATTTTATTATATGAAATGGAAAAGATAAAAGATCTACTGTACTAATGACAAATCTAGGATGAAATACCAAATCTGGGAGGAAACTAGAAGGCAAAATCAGAATACAGAACAAGATTGGGGCCAGGTACTACAGCATCATCATTAAACAAAGATATGCATCAGAATCATCTGGGAAATTTTTTTAAAAACCAGATAGGTGCCTGAGTCCCTGGGCCCTGAGTATAAATATATATATATTTCAAAAAGTGATTCTGAAGCAAAATCAGATGAGAACCACTACCCTCACTAGACAATCAATAATAAACAACTGGAGCCTCCTGTCTCATACCTGAAAAAGAGTGAACAAAACAAACAGATCATGTGCTGCTTTACTGCTGATGTGGGTAGTTGAAATA
The DNA here is from genome assembly GCF_003265705.2 of Callorhinus ursinus. Lineage (NCBI taxonomy): Eukaryota > Metazoa > Chordata > Mammalia > Carnivora > Otariidae > Callorhinus > Callorhinus ursinus. The sequence continues at coordinate 29,550,865 of NW_027397070.1, forward strand.
GTACCTGCTTGGACTTTGGCTTTGGAACTAGAGGCTTTATAACTGGAGACTTTTCATTATTTGTAGCTCGATTAAGTGCAGATTTCTTGGATGATTTGTTCATATTGTCTAAAATATTACTTGAACGGGCTGAATTCACTGAAGTGGCTGGCTCTTTGGAATTGGCTGACACCTAAAGAGCAAACTACTATTAGCATTTTTATGTTTAAAGAAGAAAAAAAAATCCCAAGAGATTCATTTTTCCTTAAAATATCTATTAGGTCTATATTGTGGTCTCACATTTGGAATTAAATACACTTTGTACAATACAAATTAGACGGATACACATATTAAATATACCACATCCCCATGGAAAAGAGGGACTATCTTTCAAAAACCATTGGTATTTAGAAGATAAGTAGAACATATAACTCTTAACCCAAGTGTGAACTAGTGCTGCTTTCATCTGTTTTCTTATCAGTCTTTAATGCCTCCAAATCTGGCGAGTGTCATCTGATGGTTTGGAAATATTTCTCTGTATAAAAATGTATTGAAACACATTTTAAGTATCACTGGAAAGAGTTTACCTTGAAGGGGTTTACTCGTCCTTGGCTGCAAGAGGTAACTGCACCTTTCATAAGAAAGAAACCCTCACTTAATAGTAGTAAAACATAGAAGACTTCTGACTTCTGTAATAACAGATGGAATATTTTAATCTGTATTATACAAAAACAAATGTACTTTGCAACTTTAAAATTATTAACAACTACATAATGAATGACCCCCTACCTATTTCCAAGCCAAAATAAAAGCTTTAAATGGGGAACTATCCCAACTTGTCACTATGAAATATACCAACCCAATATATATAGATCTATCCTTTTCTCCTATTACCATGGAAGAATGGTGCCTTGTTTTAGCTAAGGTTAATAATTTCTCTACTTGTGCTCTAGGTCCCATCCCCTCCTGCTTTGTCAAGAAACTTGTCCTATCAGTGGCTACACCATCTTTGGATGTATACCATCTTTTCCCTCTTTATTGGCTATTTCCCTACTTTATTGGCTACAAGTTTCCCAACTGCAACAAACAAAAACAAACCCTCTCAACCCCACATCCCCTCCAGCCACCATTTTTAATTCTCTCCCCCATAAAGCCAAATTCAAGAGCTGTCTACACAGCTATTCCCAGTTCCTCACTGTTCATACATTCCAACATCCAAATAATATGGCTTCCAGCCCTACTACCCTATAGAATCTGCTCTTGCTAAGGACACAGTAAACTCCATGTGGCCAAATCTGGTGGGTAGTTTTCAGTCATCATCTTATTTGACCCCCTCAACAGCATTCTATATAGCCGAGTGTTCCTTTCTTCCTCATATTGTCTCCTCCCCTTGACTTCCGAAATTCCGCATTCCTATCTGCTTCCTCTCATCTCATTTTTTAAATAATTTTTTATTGTTATGTTAATCACCATACATCATTAGTTTTTGATGTGTTCCATGATTCATTGTTTGTGCATAACACCCAGTGCTCCACGCAGAATGTGCCCTCTTTAATACCCATCACCAGGCTAACCCATCCACCCACCCCCTTCCCCTCTAGAACCCTCAGTTTGTTTCTCAGAGTCCACAGTCTCTCATGGTTCGTCTCCCCCTCCGACTTACTCCACTTCATTCTTCCCCTCCTGCTATCTTCTTCTTCTTTTTTTTCTTAACATATATATTGCATTATTTGTTTCAGAAGTACAGATCTGTGATTCAACAGTCTTGCACAATTCACAGCACTCACCATAGCCCATACCCTCCCCAATGTCTATCACCCAGCCACCCCATCCCTCCCACCCCCCCACCACTCCAGCAACCCTCAGTTTGTTTCCTGAGATTAAGAATTCCTCATATCAGTGAGGTCATAGGATACATGTCTTTCTCTGATTGACTTATTTCACTCAGCATAACACCCTCCAGTTCCATCCACGTCGTTGCAAATGGCAAGATCTCATTCCTTTTGATGGCTGCATAATATTCCATTGTGTATATACACCACCTCTTCTTTATCCATTCATCTGTTGATGGACATCTTGGCTCTTTCCACAGTTTGGCTATTGTGGACATTGCTGCTACAAACATTGGGGTGCACATACCCCTTCGGATCCCTACATTTGTATCTTTGTGGTAAATACCCAGTAGTGCAATTGCTGGATCGTATGGTAGCTCTATTTTCAACTGTTTGAGGAACCTCCATACTGTTTTCCAGAGTGGTTGCACCAGCTTGCATTCCCACCGACAGTGTAGGAGGGTTCCCCTTTCTCCACATCCCCGCCAACATCTGTCGTTTCCTGACTTGTTAATTTTAGCCATTCTGACGGGTGTGAGGTGGTATCTCATTGAGGTTTTGATTTGGATTTCCCTGATGCCAAGCGATGTTGAGCACTTTTTCATGTGTCTGTTGGCCATTTGGATGTCTTCTTTGGAAAAATGTCTGTTCATGTCTTCTGCCCATTTCTTGATTGGATTATTTGTTCATCTCATTCTCTTTTGATGGTTCCTCCTCCACCTAATGACCTAATGTTTAAATTCTCTAGCCCTTAAGCTCACTTTTCTTCTCACTTTATACCCTCCTCCAATGCTCCCTCACCCATACTCATGATTTAAATTGCTATGGTTATGCCAACAATTTTCACTTTATATCTTCCTCCCAGACTACTTTCCTGAGTTCCTAACCCAAATATCTAATAGTAGTTCATCATCCTATCTAAACACCCTAGTGTTTTCTAACTCAGTAAATGGTACCATCATTCAAATATTCAAGCCAGGAAACGGAGTCATTCTTTACACCCTGAACTTCCATATTCTCTACATTTTCTTCAGAAACACGTCATTTTTTTCATTCTTTCTCCTATTAGTCACCACCACCCGAGTCCAAGCCACTGTTCAATGTCACTTGGACTGCCTCAGTAGTCTCCTTATGTGCGTTCCTCCTCTGCCGGTGTGCATGCTATGCCTCTGCTTGAAACCTACAACAGCCTCCCAGCAACCTCAGAATAAAGATCAAAATTCTTACTGTGGCCTACACAGATCTGCATGATTTAGCTCCCGCCAATCCCCCCAAAACCACTCAGCACCACACTTTTCTCTGCCTCTGTGCTCTTTGCACCACTCTTAGAGTCCTCCCAAATGCTGTTGCTCGAGTCACACACCGTTCCCTTGCTTCTGCTCTCACCCATCTTAGCCTAGCTGATTCTTACTCATCCTGCAGGTCTCTGCTTTAAACATTCCATGAGGCCTCCCTTGGGGTCCCAACCAATCCCTTACCACTGACTAGATTACAGCACACTGCTATATGCTCTTATAATACTCTGTACATGTGTTTACAGGTCATTTTTTTTTTAAATCAAAGGAATATATATACATGGCTTAAAAAGTCAGTTGGTACTATGTAAGATTTATGCAGGAATCAACCATGCATGTCTGCTTGACTTCTGTATCTGCCACCTAGTCAAATACCTGACACACAACAGACATTTAATAAATATTTGTAAAATTAGCAGTTTCACAAACAATATTTCTGATAAAAACAAACCAAGGGCAGAGGGATGGAGGTGGGGGTGGGGGTAAGGGGTGTATATGAATAGATATATCACTTTAAAGACTAACTTGCACAATTTTGATATTACAAAATCACAAATATTTCTTACCTGACTTAACAGCTGGCACATCAGAGGGATTTGTACTTTTGGAAAATAGATTCTGTCCTATAAAATAATTAAGATAATACAATGTAAATGGGGAGATAAAGTTACTCTCTATAATCAACAATCAGCAAAGATGTCTTGACAAAGCACAAGTATTCAATTTTCCTCAGCTAAGTAAAATGGGGAAAGCCACACAATATAACATTTCTCATCTTTATTTATTTATTTAAATATTTTATTTATTTGACAGAGAGAGACAGCGAAAGAGGGAACACAAGCAGGGGGAGTGGGAGAGGGAGAAGCAGGCTTCCCGCAGAGCAGGGAGCCCGATGTGGGGCTCGATCCCAGGACCCTGGGATCATGACCTGAGCCAAAGGCAGACGCTTAATGACTGAGCCGCTCAGGCGCCCCATTTCTCATCTTTAAATTGCCTTAAAAATGTATCTTATGGTATGCCTGGGTGGCTCAGTCAGTTAAGCATCTAACTCTTGATTTTAGCTCAGGTCATAAATTTGGGGTTGTGAGACTGAGACCCGTCTGGCTCCTCACTCAGCAGGCAGTCTGCTTCTCTCCCTCTGCCCCTGCCCCCACTCACACACATGCTCTCTCTCTCTCAAATAAATAAATCTTAAAAAAAAAAAGTATCTTGCCATGCTTATGTAATTCTGGTTTTTCTTCTTTATCATCAGCTTCTCTGCTGTCCTCTGCATCTTCTTCAACTTGGTTTCTGAGTCTTGGCTGGCTCCACTCTGTAGCAGTATTACTGTAACCAAAAGACAATATATTATTCAATAAAGAGCTATGCAAAGACCAATTTAATATTCAGAATGGTAAAGAAAAATCTAAGCAGCTGATTATTTCTTACCCAGCATTCGGCTCTTTTCTAAAATCCTCCTCTTCTTCTTCTTCTACCTGGATTGTTGATAATTCAGCTGCCTTCTCTACAGCCAGTTCACTAAGTTTTTGGGCCAATATTAATCTCCGGGAACGAGAAGCGTATTTAATGGCTAAATTCACAGCATTTTGAGTCATTAAATCAGCTAGTTCCACACAACGGAATTCCCGATCCAGTTTACAAGAAAGCTAACCCAAAATGGAAAAAAAATAAAATCATGTCAAGAGAAACTTTTTATTTTTATTTTTTAAATTTTTTAAATTTATTATGTTCAATTAGCCAGCATATAGTACATCATTAGTTTTTGATTCATTAGTTGCATATAACACCCAAGAGAAACTTTTTAAAAGTAAGAGAATGATACTAGTAGTAAAACTGAGGAAACAGTTTTCTAGATAATGTATCTCACTGATTCTAAGATGCATATTTTTATACATTTTAACATCTCTGAAAGTGGGAAGCATCTCACAACTGATGGTGGGTCAGAGTTTAATTTGCAGCATTTTTTTAGGCTTAAATAATGGTGCATTTTACAATCAATAATAGATTCAATGAAATAAGTTTTATGATTTCAAGCTATTAACTGCAAGGGAAGTAAGATATTCCTTTAAGATTCAAATGTGGTTTTCTTAAACTTGTTTCACTGCCCACCCACCCTCACCCCACCCTTGCCAAATAGGGCAGCAAGTTTAAAGAAGGAATAGATTGTAAATGATTTGTCATTACTTTGCCCAGAATTGGTACACAAATGCTACTAAGTGAGTTTGGGTTTGGGGGAGTAGATTTATCCATTCGTTTTTAAGTGTGATTGTCTATGATCTCCAACTACCAGAAATAGTTGTATAACTTCCAAAGTAACAACTGCCTTTTTCTTGCTCTATTTTTTATATGTAACAATACAAAACAAAGGGCATTCATTTAACATCTTAGAAAATACTTGACTACTTTTCTTTTGGTATGAAATTTGACAACTCATAGTACAATGTAAGGAAAATTAGTACTTCAAAGACTACTAAGGGTTTCCTAATTCATACGGTAGAAGGAATATTTTGTTACTTAGACATCCCACATTTGATGCATCAGCACAGAAGCTTTAAATAGTCATCTGCATGTCCTTTTCAAGTTTCTAATCAGTCAAAGAAAGATAAATACCATATGATTTCACTCACATGTATATAATTTAAGAAACAAAACAAACAAAGGAAAAAGAGACCAAAAACCCCAGACTCTTAACTATAGAGGAACTGATGGTTACCACAGAAGATGTCAGTAGGGAGATGGGTGAAATAGATGAAAGGAGGTTAAGAGTACACATATCTCAAAGGCAAGGGAAATAAAAGCAAAAATGAACTTTTGGGACTTCATCAAGATAAAAAGCTTCTGCACAGCAAAGGAAACAATCAGCAAAACCAAGAGGCAACACATGGAATGGGAGAAGATTATCTGCAAATGACGTAACAGATAAAGGGCTGGTATCCAAGATCCATAAAGAACTTCTCAAACTCAACACTCAAAAAACAAATAGTCAAGTCAAAAAATGGGCAGAAGACATGAACAGACACTTCTCCAAAGAAGACATACGAATGGCTAACAGACACATGAAAAAATATTCAACATCATTAGCCATCAGGGAAATTCAAATCAAAACCACACTGAGATACCACCTTACACAAGTCAGAATGGCAAAAAAAATTTTGGGGGGGGGGGTTTCTTTTTTTTAAATTTAACTTCAATTAATTAACATATAGTGTATTATTAGTTTCAGAGGTAGTTCAGTGATTCATCAGTTGCATACAACACCCAGTGTTCATTCCATCACGTGCCCTCCTTCATGCCCACCACCCAGTTACCCCATCCTCCCCCACCTCCCCTCCAGCAAAAAAAAATTTAACAAAGCAGGAAACAACAAATGTTGGAGAGGATGTGGAGAATGCAAGTTGGTACAGCCACTTTGGAAAACAGTATGGAGTTTACGCGAAAAGTTAAAAATAGAGCTACCCTACAACCCAGCAATTGCACTACTGGGTATTTACCCCAAAGATAGAGATGTAGTGAAAAGAAGGGCCACATGCACCCCAATGTTCATAGCAGCAATGTCCACAATAGCCAAACTGTGGAAGGAGCCAAGATGCCCTTCAACAGATGAATGGATAAAGAAGATGTGGTCCATATATACAATGGAATATGACTCAGCCATCAGAAAGGATGAATACCCACCATTTGCGTCGACATGGATGGAACTGGAGGGGATTATGCTAAGCGAAATAAGTCAAGCAGAGAAAGTCAATTATCATATGGTTTCACTCATTTGTGGAACATAAGGAATAGCTGGAGGACATTAGGAGAAGGAAGGGAAAATGAAGGGGGGGAAATCAAAGGGGGAGATGAACCATGAGAGACTATGGACTCTGGGAAACAACCTGAGGGTTTTAGAGGGGAGGAAGGAGGAGGGACGGGTTAGCCTGGTGATGGGTGTTAAGGAGGGCATGTATTGCAAGGAGCACTGGGTGTTATATGCAAACAATGAATCATGGATCACTACATCAAAACTAATGAAGTACTGTATGGTGACTAACATAATAAAAAAAAAAGTACACATATCTGCCTATGATCTTAGTTACAAGGTAATGTCTTAAATATTTTATTTATTTTTTTTAAAAATATTTTTTTATTTTTATTTTTTTATTGCAACATCAACTGGGAAACAGAACTGAGTAAAGTAGAGAATTGCTGAATAACTATATTGAATACCTGAAAATAATACAATACTGTAAATTATACTAGAATTAAAATCTTAAAAATTAAAAAAAGATTTTGATGCTGTGGAACTTGGTGCTAATTCACATACTTTTAAGAAATCCAATCTATAGAAAAGTGTAACTTTAATTTTTCCAGCATATTTATTTTACTCACCGCAAGCATTTTCATTAAAAGCTCCTGTTGTTCTTTTATTGCTTGATTTTTAGTGCTTTCTTCATATTCATAACCATTTTTAGCTAAATAATCAAGGTGATTGTGAAACATGACGGAACGCCAAAATTGTTCCTACAAAAGTGGAAAAAACTGCTTAAACTACCAGCAAGTGTTAAATATTTATCTTAAGATAATAGATTCTGGGGGCGCCTGGGTGGCTCAGTCGTTAAGTGTCTGCCTTCAGCTCAGGTCATGATCCCAGGGTCCTGGGATCGAGCCCCACATCAGGCTCCTTGCTCCGCGGGAAGCCTGCTTCTCCCTCTCCCACTCCCCCTGCTTGTGTTCCCTCTCTCGCTGTATCTCTCTCTGTCAAATAAATAAATAAAATCCTTAAAAAAAAAAGGTAACAGATTCTGAATAAATTTTTGAAATACTCTTTCTATAGTTTATTTTGTAATTCAAATTTTAATGTGATACCAAAGCTTAACTTCATCTTTTGTCCTTAAAAAAAAGGAAATATAGCATTTTAAATAGTTTCTTAGCCATCAATAGTTAATGCTCAGAGAACTTGGTAAACTATTTTTTAAGAGCTGGTTTGCTATTTGTTTAGATTAACTAACTGCAAGATTTCAAATGACTTTTGATGGCACAGAGCTAGGACTAGAGTGAGGCAAGCCTGGCCTAAAACACAGTATTTATGGAGGCCTGCCCTCTCACGCACTCGCCCAACTCTGCAAGTGAGAGCCTTACCCTGATGTTCATACCCATTTACCTCACAGACAAAATCCCTGGAAGCAGTGATGGCAATCAGGTACCCTGGTGATCATAAGCAGTCATCCTCCCTCCCTGCTACCACTATTTATTTAAAGTAATGAGTATTCAACACTGGTCATCAGGGAAATTTTTAAATGTCTACATCACAGACATTATATTATCAAATTCAAACTGTCAAGGTAAGATTTCCACATACCTCCATTTGTCCTTTCTCTGTTGCAATCTGACAATAAGGAAGCTTAAAGGATAATATAGCTACTGCAGGGCGCGGAAGAGTGGGAGGAAACCGAGAACCTTTGCAAGGAATGCACCTGTCAGTAAAAAGAGTCTCACCATAAAAACTTCCCCCCAAATCATAAAAACTGTTAAAATATAAAATTTCTTAAATTCAGTAACTTGGAATAATATTATGCCAATAGCTGGCTTAATAATATACAACAAATTACTCTTTTTAACTCACACCTGATTGGGTTTAAAAACTGTCCCTCCCCATGCATTTCAAGAATTTTAACAATCCCTCCTCACATCAGTTTTTCCTTAGCAAACTGCCCACTTTTAAAATATGGCAGCTGTGCAAGACTTGTCAAGGGATCCATGTTGTAAAACAGATCACCCAAGATGAAATGCTGATAAAGCATTTCACTTTTATTTATCAGTTTGGTAAAAGTATCAAATAAGAGAAAAAGATGGTGTTATGTCCAATACAGATAAGTGTCTATTACTAGATATTGATAAAAGTGAAGCAGAAAATCCAATATATACCTGGTTATAATATATACCTGGCTCTGCTAAATCAATGGTTCCCTTATATGGTAATAAACAGCTCAGTGGGCAAGAACTTTGTCTAAAACCTTTTCTGATGAGGATATGTAAGGTATTTAAAGACGCCCATCAGTATGAATACTAATGCAATTTAGTAATTAAAAAGCATTCATTAATCACAGAATGATATATGCACATAGAATACCATTTTAATTTATGTACTCCCAATTATTTATAAGAAAACCACTGAAAAACCATGCTCACACACTGTAAGTACCTTGGGTGAACTTTCTAATATTTCTAGTCATTTATAAATACAGTACAATAGTCAATACTTATTAATAACCAGCCTTTTAGTCATGGCTTAAAGTCATGACTTTCTTAAAGGGAAATACTAAGTAGAAATTAGATCCTCTGGTATAAATTTTTTTTCATAAATGTCTAATATTATCGAATGCCCACTAGAATATTTAAAAATTAGTAAGTGGCAATACTCAGGAATTTTTTTCAAACTACAGAGGCCCCCCCTTCCTAGTAAGATTTGAATACACCTTCTTTTTGTGACCATATAATAAAAATACAAACATGTTTTTAGAGCTCCAATATTTTTGAACATATAATTTCATTTCTTCTTCCTCCCCTTTTATGATTTCATGTAAATTAATTGTTGTCACCACACAATATGAGGTAGCAGTGTGAATACTTGAAAAAAATCTCTTGTAGCAATTCTGTCATTCACAAAAGCCAGTGGTTTATTAGTCATGCAAAATGAAAAAGAACATGTGCATTCAGAAAGGAGTAAGTCTAATTATATACATACATATGTATATTAACAAAATCAGAAGTAACTTTGGAAGTAATCTTAATTACCTTAACATTTATTTTTTCTATAAAAAGACATACTCTCTTGTTTAAAAAACATTTTATAGCTCAAATATTTTATTGACTTAGTCATAGTAAGCAATTGTCACAAAGAAAAATTAGGATTTTATTTATAGTTTTTTGAAGCCACATTTACATCAAAGCAGAGTACTAATTCACATTTCTTCTCCTTTAAAGACTTGAAATAAAAAGACCTGTTCTCCCTTAAATATCCCTTTCATGGAAGAAGAGGAAAAACAAACTCATCTGACTGCTAATTTGGTGGGTTTTGCCTACAATGAATGAGCTTCCTGGAAACTGTGTGGCTAAACCATCTGGAGGAGAAAATGGAAAAAATAAACTACAGTTTACTAAGAAGACAAAATTACTTAAATTCCTTTTCAAATAAATAATAAAACTTGCTCTCTTACTAAAGGAAGAGATGAAAAGATATCTGACTAGAGAAAATTGGGGCCAATGTCCAGACTAAACTTCCCCCAGGCAACAAGTTTCGCTTTGTGTCCTGGGTTGCGTGGAGGAGACTTTGTTCACAACTTGTTTAGAGCAGTTACTCAGGAGTAAATAATGATTTTACTTTACCAACTCTTCCGCTGTTGGCCTTATTTACCTTTAGGTAGTGTAGCACATATAGTCAGTACTATAACAAATGCTAAACAAAACTCAAAAAAAGAATTTGTTTTCAAGCATGTTAAATAACTCTTATGAGCTTTTAAAAGCTAAAGAGAAAAGGAAGGGAGGTTGATATTTGTAGAGAGCAAAGTAAACTCAGTTATATATTAACCAGTAGTGATCATGAAAAAAAATCTTCAGAGGAAACAATAAAGACAGTTTTTGCTAAACTGATGTGCATTTCAAATGGAGATAGAAGTGACAGCTTCTATAGAATAGTATTTACTCATATTCATGATTAAAGGCAGGTGTTTTGTATGGACTCAAATGACATGTTTTTAATTCTTTTATTTATATCCCTAGGAGTTGAACAGTTAAGTCATATGCTAACTCTATTTTTAACCATTTGAGGAAATGCCAAACTGTACCAGTTTATATCCCCACCTAGTGCTGTTTAGGGTTCCAATTTCTCCACATGCTCAACAGCACTAGTTATTGTCCATCTTGTGGATAATAACCATCCTAGTGGGTATGAAGTGGTATCTCTGTGATTTTGATTTGCATTTCCTTAATAACTCATGATGCTTAATAACTAATAAATATCTTTTCATGCGTTATAAGCCATGTGTGTTTTCTTTCGAGAAATGTCTACTCAAATACTTTGCCTATTTTTTGAGTTAACTTTTTTTGAGTTACAAGAGTTCTTTATATATTCTGATACACATCCCTTATCACATAAATGATGTGTTTCACCTTTTAAAAACTCTACATAGTATTCTAGTGTACACTTGTACATAATAACATTATTACCTATTCTTCACTAATGGAAATTTAGGATTCCAATCCTTTGCTAATATCAACAATCCTACAATGTAGGATATCTTTTACATGTATCATTCCCACATGGTGCTAGCAGCAGTACTTCCTAAACTTTAATGCACACACAAAGCACCTGAAGATCTTGTTAAAATGCAGGTTCTGATTCAGCAGGTCTAAGCAATGCCTGAGATTCGGCGTTTCTTTTTTTTTTAAGATTTTTATTTACTTAAGAGAAAGTGTGTGCATATGCATGTAAGAAAGAGAACATGGGGGGTGGGGAGTCAACATGGGGCTCGATCCCAGAACCCTGGGATCATGACCTGAGCTGAAAGGATATGATTAACCAATGAGCCACCCATGTGCCCTGACATTTGGCATGTCTAATAAGCTCCCTGGTGATGCTGATGCTGCTGGTCCATGGATCACACTTTAAATAGCAAGTACTAGTATATATGCAGGACAAATCCTAAGGCAGATAAAAGAGCACATGCATTTCTAATGCTGGTAGTTCTTGACAAATTGCCTTCCATAGGGATTGTAATCAATTTATACTCCTATCAGCAATTTTAAGTTTGATTATTTCCCCCCAGCCTCACCAACTAAGAGTGTTATCAAATTTTCAGATTTTCCTCATTTGATAGAGAAGTCTTTTTAGTTTTGATTGTATTTTTCTTGATATCTTTTCATATATTCAAGAGCCATTTTTATTTTCTTTTCTATTGCCTTTCTTGAAATAGTCTACTTACAGCTTCTGTGATATGACCCTCTTCAAGTGATTTTTCTCTTATTTGCTTAGCTAATATTCCTTTTCCTCATTCAAAAGCTCCATCTCCCAATATCTGACCTCTAAATGTTGGAATTTCTAAGGGGTGGATTCTGTGACCTTTTTTGTTTCTTTCCTCTATGTGATCTCGTTTATTACTATGACTTTAAATACCTTCTATATTCTGGTGATTCCCAAATTTATATCTTACAATCATGTATTACAATACCTTCTTGATATCTCCATTTGGATATCGTGCAGGCATTTCAAACTTAACATACCCAAGACAGAATTCATTTTCATGTCTCTTATTTCTGTAAATGGTACAACTATCCATCTAGTTGCTTTAATTGGAGACACGGGTGTCATTATTGAGTCTTCTCTCTCACTCCCAATACCCCATCTACCACAAAATCCTACTGTTTCTATCTTAAATCTAGTTCCTTTAATTTTTACTGCCCCTACACTAATTCCAGCTATACTTATAGCTCAGCTAGATGACTGCAAAATCCTCCTCAATGTTTCTCAATGGAGGCACTGATAGCATTTGGGGAAGGATAATCTGTAGTTGAGCAGGACCATCCTGCACACTTTAAGATGTTTGACAGCCCTGGCCACAGCTCTCTAAATGCCAGGGTAACTCCTAATCATTGTGATGGCTAAAAATACTACCCCACATCGCCAAACATCCTCAGAGAGCAGGATAAATCCCCTGACTGAAAACTGGGCTCCCTACTTTGTCTTTCCATTTACCACATGTATTTTTCTTTTTATAGTATAAATCAGATTACATCATTCCCCAGATAAAACTGTAGAATGGCTTCATGATACAATTTCAAATGAAATACTAACTTCTCTATATGGTCTATAATGCAGCCTGTGTCTAACTTCCTGATATCATCATGGACTTAGGCCTCCCATCAATCCTCACTTCTTGTATGCTAGCCACGTTTACATTCTTTCAGTTCTTTAAACATACCTAGCTCTTTCTGACCTGAGGACCTTTATGCATGCTGTCTATTCTGCATGGATCATTTTTCACTCCATTTTTGCCTAACAGACTCCTTGGTCTTGGGTCTCATTTTAATACTATCTCTATTAAGAGTCCTATGTGACCATGCTACGTAGAATGTGCCCTTCTGTTATTCCCCATCATGGGTCTACTCAAGATTAATTTGTGGCATTTATCCCAAGTAGTAACTAACATTTACTTGTTTCTGTTATCTGTCTCCCCAGTCTATAAGCTCCATGAAAGCAGAGACCTCTTTGTTCACCAAGTACCTATACAATGCCACTGCCAACTGTTTAGACCAAGAAGATATCAGGTGTCAAAAAACAGGAAAATATTTAATATTGAATAGAGACTATATAGACTGAGTTTTATACTTGCAGTCAACTACTAAATTTCTATTAGCCCTCTCCCTGGTTACAATTACTAAGGCTTTTAAAAATCTCAAAAAGCCACTAAATTATTCAATTCTAAATCATAGTTTAAAATAAAAGGCTGTAATAGAAGATGAAATGCTACATTTAGCCAGAACTCCCTTCCCTGTCTGGCTGAAATAATACTACAGTTACACCAATAAACTTAATTTCCATTTTGTTCAGTAAAGTTCTAAGTCATGTTGAAAATTTCAAAATGAATATAAACAAATTTCTAAGCTAGTGAATATGGAAAGCAAATAAATGAACTAAGGACAAAAATTTTTGTTAAATACCTTTAAACAAAAGAGTACAAAACAAAAAATTTCAAAGTACTTTTTAGAAAGAATCAACTAATAAGCACTTTCTAATAGCCTACCTCAGTTGCTGGGGATTTTCATGGATACCAACCACCCAGTAGTGATCAGATTTTCCTTTGCAGTGTTCTCTTGTGTTACATATGGGAGTCCATGTATTACCAAGCCCTCTGTTAAGCATTCGAACAACGCCTTCTGAATCCACGTAACAGGGGGTACCTACACAGCAAATGAAAAAGAAATCACTCGGGAGAAATAGCTACATATTTGTGAAATAAATCCTATTTCAAAAATACATACCAATGATTCAATTGTCAATTCAAAAGTAAAAAGGTGAATAATTAAAGATCATTTCCCACAAAACTTCATTAACCACAGAGTAAGATCTAACTGAATAAAAGAAGAAAAAAAAATTGCATGTGATATGACTAAAATTTACCCAAGAGAAAAAGCTGATCGTTTCAGTGAGAACTATGCCACCTGCTGGAATATAGCAGTATTTTTAAAAGCCAATTTGGGTAAAAAAAAAAAAAAAGTTAAACCTGAATCTGAAGTTTTGCTAGTTAAGAGAGACTTGAAAAAATGATCAGAACCTGATGCACAGTGATGATCTAAAGATCTTTGTCTTTAGCACTCTTCTTCCTCTTGCTTTCTTGGACTTGTCACTGTTGGGTTCCCCAACTCCTAGGTAAGCAATTCTTAACTCGAAAACAAGGAAGCATCCCTGTTTCCCACTTACTCTGCTCTCATCTCAGGGAAGTATAATAGCATATTCCCTAATTACCCCTTTCCTTATCTGTGACTTCATACACCTCTCACGCTGCAAACAGCATGTTCCTCAAGTCTAGATCTGATGGATAACTGGGGAAAAAAATAAAGCTTTATCAACAGAAGTTATTAATGGTCACATTATTAGAACATAAATGACCAATAATATCCCACTAGAAAACACATCTAGAAATGGCTAATTTTTTTAAAGACAAACTGGAGTTTCCAAAAATATAATGAAGGACATGAATCTCCAATGGAAATATTTGAGCTAGGAAACAGGGCTAACAGGTACCTTAAAATAAGGTACTTCAAATCATCATCAGTCATAAGCCACTACTAAATGAGTCTACAAATGTATTTTAATTTCCTAGTGCCACATGAGGAAAGGGGGAAAAAGTGAAGTTAATTTTAATAATATATTTTATTAAATCCAATATATCCAATATATTATTGTTTTAACATGTAATCAATGTAAAAGAATTATTGAGATTTTTCTTTTTTTATACTAGGCTTTCAAAATTTGGAGTATTTTATACTTACAGCACATCTCAATCTGGATTACCCATATTTCAAGTGCTCAATAGCCACATGTGACTAGTGGTTACTGTAACAGTGCAGTTACTGAAATTTCCTATTTTTTTGTGTAGAATCTGCTGGAAAAGCAACAACTTTACCACTGACTTGTATCTCCTCCTTGTTATCCATAAAAACTTTTAGAGAAATGTGTTTCTCTCTTTGTATGTTTTCTAACCAGAATTCACACGAACAACAGATCTTATACATAAAACAATGGCTACCTTCCCTAACAATTCCAGTTTCCCACCACCAACATAGTAAAGGAATTTAAACATACAATATAGACAATTTGCCTTAAAAAAATAATTGGGAATAAAACAATGGAACAATTTCTACTTGAAAAAATGTCTTCAATATAAATAAATAAGTTTATCTTGCCTTCAGCTGAAAATCCAACCCACACTAGGTAGGATTTCCTCGTAAGAGGAAGAGGATCACCATGTAAAATTTGTTTTTTCTTTTTCCCCAGCTCTAGCAGTTGAACTCCAAGGCACTGATCACCATCAAATCCTGCACCTAGTGAGAATATATAAATAGAAATCAGGTATCAAAGGCTATTTAGCTATAAAGCAGTCTAGAGTACCTTCTGTGAATTGACTTGATTTTGTGATAAATTCTTATATTAACTAACACTACTTTTTATGGATAACCCACCTGACTGAGGTACCATTCAGGTATTAGAAGCAGAATACTATGTTACAGGGACTATTTATATAAAGTGGTATTAAGTAGTAATTCATTCACCCAAGAAATATTTACAAAGAGCTTACTATGTGCCAGGTACTAGGGCTACAATGGTAAAGAAGACATGTCCTCATGAAATCTATATTCAGGTAGGGGAAGACTAACTTTGAAATAGAAAAAAAATGTGAAGCGTTATCAAAGAATTAAAATAATGTGATACAGAGTGTCAGGCTGAGTGATTATTTTAGACTGGACAGTCAGAGGTGGCCTCTTTGAAAAAGTGGAATTTAGCTGAGATATAAATTGCAAATTAGTTAGGGGAAAGAGCTATAATATAGTAAGCAAAAGGAACAGCTAATGAAAAGGTCCTAAGATGGGAACAAGCTTGGTACAAAGAAGCTAGTATGGCTGGAATGAGCAATATGAAAAAGTGGCCAGAGATGAGGTTGAAGAGGCAGGCAAAGGTCAGATCAGGTAGGACCTTGCTAGCTGGGATACAAAGTTTGATTTTTATTCAAAAGCAATGGGAAGTCATCAGAGGAATTTGAGCAGAAGAGGGACGTGTTTAGATTTATGTTTTTAAAAGATCACTCAGGCTGCTATATGGAGAATGGACTGTGAAAGGCAAGGACTGAAGCTAACAAGCCAGTTACAGGACTACCAGTTCAAGAGAAGACATCCGGGTTGGACTGGGGTTTTAGTGGAGGAGATGAAAAGACGGTTTGGAATGTTTTTACTCGATAGAACTGACACGTGATATGACTTCACTGATAGGGTGATGTAGGGGGGTGAGGGAAAGAGAAGAATTCACGATTCATTTCTGCCTTGAGTGGCTGGGTTAATATAATAGTATGCCATTTACTCAGATGGGGAAAACTAAGTAAAAGGCAAGGTGGAAGGTAAAAAACAAAAACAAAAACCCAAAGGTTTTATTATGACCAAGTTAAGTTTGAAATGTGTATCAAAATTGTACAAAGAGATTTCAAGTGGCCACTGGATATGTAAGTCTGTAGATACAAGGAGAGGGTAGGACTGGTGATACTAATGTATAAGTCATGGACACACAGATATATTTAAAGCCACGGGCCCTGGGGTGCCTGGGTGACTCAGTCGGTTGAGTGTCTGCCTTCAGCTTGGGTCATGATCCCCGGGTCCTGGGATCGAGCCCCACATCGGGCTCCCTGCTCAATGGGGAGCCTGCTACTCCCTCTCCCTGTCTACCACTCTGCCTACTTGTGCTGTCAAATAAATAAATAAAATCGTAAAAAAAAAAATGAATAAATAAAGCCACAGGCCTTAAGGAAATATCCCAGAGTAGTTTTTCATACTGCATTTTTGAGCTATGAGTCAAGAAATCAATTTAAAGTTACAAAGACTGTTTAAAGGAAACAGAAATCAGGGGCAACTGCCTGGCTAAGTCAGTTAAGTCTCTGCCTTTGGCTCAGGTTAGGATTCCTAGGTCCTGGGATCCAGCCCCACATCAGGCTCCTTGCTCAGCGGGGAGCCTGCTTCTCTCTCTCCCTCTGCCTGCTGCTCCCCGCTTGTGCTCTCTCTCTGTCAAATAAATAAATACATAAATAAATAAGATCTTTAAAGAAAATGGAAATCAAAGAGTAAATACTGTCCATGAGACTTTTATTCCAGTTACATTTACAGATCTATACAGAATAGCAATGTAGAACGTATTTCTTATTAGGGCTAACAGTCAAAAGACCGGAAGCTCCTCATCTAGAGAGGGACCTAGAGAAGAGGGGCTGTGACAGAGTCCTGGAGCACTCCAGCTAAGAGGCTGGCATAGGAGGTGCAGCCAGCAGAATAGCTGAAGGAGTTATCAGTAGGAAAAACATCTGGAGTGATATCACAGAATCCAAGAAAGGAAAGTGCTGGGTGGGGGACGGGTAAAATAGGTATTGGGGATTAAGGAGTGCACCTGTTGTGATGAGCACTGGGTGATGTATGGAATTGTTGAATCACTATATTGTACACCTGGAACTAATATAACACTGTATTTTAAATATGCAGGAATTAATATTTTAAAAAAGAGAGAAAGATGGAACTAGAGTGTATTGTGCTAAGCAAAATAAGTCAGAGAAAGATAAATATCATATGATTTCACTCATATGTGGAATTTAAGAAACCCAACAGATGAACATAGGGAAAGGGAAGGAAAAATAAAATAAGATAAAAACAGAGAGGGAGGCAAACCATAAGAGACTCTAGAGTTAAGAGAACAAACTGAGGGTTGCTGGAGGGGAGGTGGGCAGGGGGATGGGCTAGATGGACGATGGGTATTAAGGAAGGCACTTGTTGTGATGAGCCGTGGGTGTTACATATAAGTGATGAATCACTAAATTCTACTCCTGAAACCAATACTACAGTATTTATGTTAACTTGAATTAAAATAAAATTTTTAAAAAATAGAAAGTGTTTCCAATGGAATGACCAAAAAAATAAGCATAACAAGATTATCAGTAATCTTTTTTTTTTTTTTTTAAAGTAACCTCTAGGCCCAACATGGGGTTTGAACTCATGGCCCTGAGATGAAGGTCACCTGCCCCATATCAATAATCTTGATAAAATCAGTCTTGACAACAGTGGTGGGGACTGAAGACAGAATATGAGGTGAAGAAAAGGAAGCAGCAACTTTTTAAGTCATATTCAAACTGACTTGCTCCTGCACACTAGAAGTTAGTTTACTTTTTGAGGCATTTAAACTGAAAATTCTTTTAAGATTTAGATGTGGAAGTAACTAACCTTGGAAAATAGAGAAAGAGATCTGAAATCAAAATTGCACATGGAAACAAATGTTCCAATTATGTAAGACTCTGAGTTGGAGACACTAAGGCAACGGTGTTTTATTTTAGTGAACTAATTTAATTCAATAATGAAGTACTGAGTGGATTTTACAATGTGTAAAATGTTTCCCTACAAATAAAATATTTTCATTTTCATTGCATTTAGTGAATACAACAAAATTCTGTACATTCAAAGATGACACTGACTCAAATACTAAAATGAATGCAAAAGCAGGTATATAACCCAAAACAAAATAAGAGAAAGAGGAAAAAAACTCAAGTAATTTTCAATTTACTTCAGGTCCCGGTAAAATTATAAAAGACTAGGAAAAAAATCTACCTCTATGATAAGCAATGAAAAGCTGTTCTCCATGTCCTGCCATTGATACTACAGGCCCAGGAAGACTGAAGACCTCTTTCTGAACACCTCCAATAGTGAACAATCGAAGGAGCATGGCACTGGTGGCAGCAGCTGCCCATCCCAGACCAAGACATAGAGCTTCAATATCTTCATTCTGAGGCATGTCTACTATCCACTCTTTGCTTGAATCCCAAGAACTAAAGTGCAGACAGTGAAGCTTGCTAAAAATTGAAACAAGACAGAAACAAACTTTCATATCTGATATTTTATATATATAAAACTAATCATGATACTCAGTGACAAAACCAAATAGCTAATTTTTTTATTAAACATAAATAGTACAGAAATAGCTTTGAGAAAGTAATTATGAAATATCCTTAAAATGAACTATATTAAAACCATTAACAGTTAACAGGGAAATGCTCATAACTTAATGTTTCACTAACAGGAAAATGCTCATAACTTAAATGTTAAGTGAAAACAGGCAGACTAAAATCTGCAGAATATGATCCTAGGTTGCAAATGTGCAGAAAAATCACAACTAAATTTTTAAAAAGGGAAGAAGCATCAAAATGTTAGAGTTCTTTCACTGCCAAAAAAATTTAATACAGCAAAACAAAGGAAAAAAAGGAAAAACAATCACACATAATCCCAAAAGCAAGATCCCACCACTGCTAACAATTTGATACATGTTTCCAGTCTTTTTTCTTTGCATAGATACATACATGTAAGTTATTAAAGCTAAGTTTGGGAATGCAGATACTATAGTATTTGGAACTAGAGGTAATACTGATTTTCTAAAAAGTAATTTTAAATTCAATTTTATTTTATTTTTTTAAAGATTTATTTATTTGAAGAGAGAGAGAGATTTGAGCTGGGGCAGCGGGGGGGGGGGGGCAGCAAAGGGAAAGGGAGAAGCAGACTCTGCTGAGCAGGGAGTCCAATGCAGGGCTCAAACCCAGGACCCGGGGATCATGACCTGAGCCAAAGGCAAACACTTAACCGACTGAGCCACCCAGGCACCCCTAATTCAATTTTAAAATGAAAAGTAACATTGTATATAGCTGTGAAATAACATATCCAGGAAAATAGAGAAAGATACCTGAAATCAAAATTGCACATGGAAACAAATGTTCTAATTATGTAAGACTCTGAGCTGGAGACACTGAGGCAACAGTGTTTTATTTCAGTTAACTAATTTAATTCAATAAGGAAGTATTGAGTGGATTTTACAATGTGTAAATTAGGAAACTATTAAAATGTTAAAATGTGTTTTTCAGTCTCTAATGCATACTCAATCACCTGTGGATCTCATTAAAATGCAGACTTTGATTTGGGTCTGGGGTGGGGTCTGAGATTCTGTTTTCAACAAGCTTCCAGGTGACCCATGCCCCTAGTCTGCGGACCACACTTTGAGCAGCAAGAAGCTAATGTATCCAATCAGGATTTTAATTTCAAATCACCTCAGAGTTGGTAAAATCTATAATCGTGTATAAGCACTAAAATCAGCTGAAGAATAGAGATCAGGAAAAGGCAATCTGGCTAAAATAACTGAAAGCTGAACAAAAATATTTTTTCTTCCTAAAAAAATATGGATTCAACATTTCACTGCTTTTCCATCATAATTCAATCTACTTACCAAATATCATTCTGCCCCCTCCCTTTTTTAAAAGTTTCAGTTCTAACCTACAGTGACAAAAACCCCCAAAAAACAGAAAAAAACCCAGGTCAGTAGTTGTCCAAGGCTGGTATTAACTGCAAAGGGATACAAGGGTACATTTCTGAGTGATAAAAAATATTTTGAGGGGCACCTGGCTGGTTCAGTCAGTACAGTGTGTGACTCTTGGTCTCGGGGTTGTGGGTTCAAGCCCTACATTGGTGTAGGGATTACTTAAAAATATAGCAGCAATGTCCACAATAGCCAAACTATGGAAAGAGCCCAAATGTCCATCAGCAGATGAATGGATAAAGGAGATGTGGTATAGGGACACCTCAGTGGCCGAATAAGTTAAGCGTCTGCCTTCGGCTCAGGTCATGATCCCAGGGTCCTAGGATCGAGTCCCGCATCAGGCTCCTTGCTCAGCGGGGAGCCTGCTTCTCCCTCTGCCTGCCGCTCCCCCTGCATGTGCTCTCTTTCTCTGACAAATAAATAAATTAAAAAAAAATATGTGGTGTGTATACACACACACAATGGAATATTACAGAGCCATCAAAAAATGAAATCTTGCTATTTGCAATGACATGGATGGAACTAAAGTGTATTATGCTAAGCGAAGTAAGTCAATCAAAGACAATTATCATATGATTTCACTGATATGTGGAATTTAAGAAACAAAACAGAGGATCATAGGGGAAGAGAGGAAAAATAAAACACTATGAAACCAGAGAGGAAGACAAACCATAAGAGACTTAAACATAGGAAACAAACTGAGGGTTGCTGGAGGGGTGGGGGGATGGAGGAATGGGGTAACTGGGTGATGGGCATTAAGGAGGGCATGTGATGTAATGAGCACTGGGTGTTATATAAGACTGATGAATCACAGATCTGTACCTCTGAAACCAAAAATATATTTTATGTTAATTAATTGAATTTAAATTAAAAAATGTTTGAAAAAAATTTAAAAAAATAAAAAATAATTTTTTGATTGTGACAGTTGTTACCTGAATACACACACATTCGTTAAACTCATCAAACTGTATACCTAAAACAAGTATATTTTATTGTACATGAATTACACTAATAGAGTAAATTTAAAAAGGAGGCAGGGGTTTATACAAAAAAACTACAAGAATACACACCAAATTGTTAACAGTGGTTACATCTGAGAGTAGAATTCAGGGGGGAATTTTTATTTCCTAAAAATCCTGTACTGTTTTTTTGTTTACAATATATATATTAAATATTATATTGAAATACTTATAATAATTATATATTATATACATCTGTATATTATATATATATATATATCTTAAAATAGTAATGAAACAGAGTAACATGTTTAATCTAACTCTAATTTCTCTTGCAATTACAAATTGTGAATTGTGTCATCAACTCCCCTGCCCAATGCAGGGCTTGAACTCACAACCCTGAGATCAAGACCTGAGCTGAGATCAAGAATCAGATGCCTAACCGACTGAGACACCCAGATGCCCCATGTCATCTGAATTTGTAATCAGAGAATGTAAAGGACGGGACGATTAGGCAAAAACAGACATGTTCTGAGGTATTATGTATGAAACTCTTCTGTATCTAACAATTCAGCAGTGACAAATTCTTCCTAATAATCTGGAATTTACCTTGCTAGTTCATCAGTGCTTTCACATGCCAACAAAGCAGCTTCATAAGAAAGATCTGCTACTGTGTAATTCAAACTGTTTGATAAATGTGTTGCATGGTGTATGGAGGTATCATGGAACTCCACATCTATGGCATTGTCTTGTTCATCATTATAGCAGCGAATAATTCCAACAGAGTTCCACACCTACAAACATTAAGGTTAAATACAAGTCTGAGAAAAATTAAAGGTCCTAGAATCAGTAGACTAAAGTAGTACAAATTACTAAATATAATTCAGTCTATCAAAATTGAAGTTATGGGAGCAACCACAACTCATCTACCTTTAAATAGTTTCAAGTAAGAGTAGTGACATCAGAGCTACAATTACTATCTATTCTTTTCATAAGAAGGCACATAAATATTTACTAGCAAATGGAGTATTTCATTTAATATTTTAAAAATTACATGACTGCCATAAAAAAATACAATTCTGAACAACCAAACCATTAAATTCTACAAAAGAAATATCTACAAAATTTATTTACTTATAAATATGGATACAAATGACAGGATATTTTCCTATTCCCACTAACTGCTTTATACTGTAGGAATAAATATACACATTTTAAGGCAACATAAATCAATACCATTTAGAAAACTTATCTTTCACCCATATATACTACAGCTTCACACACTAGGCCCTAGTGTTTCCTTTCCTCTACTACAAATAACTATAAATAAAATAGCTGACAATAAAAAATTAAGATCTATTACTTGATGATTACGGACAGCGATAAAAAGTTTTATTAAAATAAAACATCACCTTTAATATTTACATACAAATTTATGCCAGGCCTATAGCTTTCAAAAAGGACAACAGGCAAAGTCCTCAGTGGAAAACCTTAAATAACCAACAAATAAAAATATTAAACTTTTTAGTTCTCAAAACAAAAAGCTAATATATTCATTCATCCATTTAGGAAATATATTCTTAATGCCTACTGTGTCATACCTTTTTCTAAGTGCTATCAGTAAACCAAACAGAAACATTCTTATCCTTCTGGAGTTTACATTCCAGTGGGGTGGGTGGGGAAAAGAGGCAGATACTTTGTTTTCCATAGTACTTATCACCTTCTAATATATTATACTAGGAGATGCCTTCAAAAAACACCTTCTAACTTGTTTTGAAATCAGTATAAACTTCTATATAAAAATATGAGAAATCAAGTTTGGAAGTACAGTCAAGAGATATTGCAAGATATACGGTAACATTATGTTCATTATATGTCACTTTGCAAAGCAGAATTTCATTTAACATGATTTCCAATAATAAGGTTGAAATAAGATTAAAACTGTAAGTTAACCATAAAATAAATCAACCACAAAATTATAATGAACCCAAGTGCTCCAGGCCAGTTAACCAAGGTTTTTAAAAAAATATTTTGTACCAAACAAAATTCATTATAGTGAGATAAAATACTTACAAGTTAAAGAGTTAGATAAAACTATTTTAAAGTTAAGTGTAGATCCAAGGCTTACCATGAACCTATGTGTGAGATGCATGGGCGTAGAACCTGACTGGAATGGCTTCTGCCGAGGAGTTGGCATTGGCCCATCATAAAACGGCCTTTGGGATGTTACAAGTGGTAGATTATGAATGCTGTCTGCCTGATCATCTTCCTCCTCTTCTTTGAGAAGACTAGAACCAGTTTTTAACATTGTAACATCTAGAAAACAAATAATTATAATTAGAGAATCATAAATACCAATGATCTGGAAAAAAGAAAGCATTATGCAATCTAAATAACCTTTTCCATTCATACTTAATAATACACTAACATGCTATCTGCCTCTTCCACTATGTTAATATTTACAGTGATGGTGCAAAAACAACAGAGGGTAAAACTGTTGGTGTGGTAACATGAATTAGGGTAGTAGCACCAATCTGTATTAGTAGTCGACTAATATAGTTAGTTAACCACCATTCAATTGCAGTAAAAATACTAATTCTGTTGAATCTTGATCTAGCATAAATTTTTAAAAAAATATTCTCTGTGCTAAAATGGGAAGTGTGCATAAAGTGTGATGTCTGTCCCCCCCCCCAAAAAAAGCATTTGTGTAATTGAGTTGTAAGCTAATCATTTTTACTTGAAAGAATGCCAGATAAACTATGGCTATGCCGACCTTGATTATTCAGTAAACATTTTCTTTAAATAAATGAAGTTGATCATTTAAGAAAAATAACTGAGAGATTTGTTGTCAATGATAAAATTTGAGTTTTCAAGCAAAAATCAGAATATTAGAAAACTTGTACCTGCCACCATGAACTTGACTGCCTCCTAATGTTTAAAAACTTCTGATGAGATTGGTGATGATACTAACAAATATAACCCTGGATAATGTGTCAATATTAAAAGACCCGCAGACCTGCAGTGAACCAGTATTTTCCAAATTACCAATGCATATATTTCAAAATCAAACATGGTAAATTAAAAGATCCGTTCAAGTCAGACCAATGGATTTTAATGTAATACAGCTGGAATGTTCACTGGAGTTTCTGAATTCCACATTGCAAATAAGTTGAATTTTTGCTACAGTAGCAAAGAAGAATATCTACAAGTATTTCAACAGGCTGTTAAAATACTCCCTTTTCAAACCACATATTCATGTGAACCTGAATATTCTACACATATGTCAAGCAAAAACAACATATATGGCAGTAGACTGAATTCTGAGGCATGAGAGAATTCAAGTCATCTTCTATGCCAGACCCTAAAGAAACTTGCAAAAGGGTAAAATAATGCCACTTTTCTTATGAAATTTTCCATATGAAACGTTATTTATGTTTACAGAAATGAGTTTGTTATTTTAAAGTAAATATTTTTTAAAATTTCTCAGTTTTAGTTTCTAATATGGTAAATAACAATAGATATAACTCCATAAATGATTTTCTTTGGGATCGTCAGAAGTTTTTAAGAATGTAATGAGCTCCTGAGACCAAACATTTGAGGACTTCTATCCTATAAAACCCTATATGATTTAAATGTAGCACAAGTCACCACCATAAAATGGTATTTGGCATTTTACTTGATAATGTTCAAATGTGCTATTTTAGCATTCAAGTTGTTGCAATAGGCACTTTATTTAAAGGTTTTTTAATTGTAATCTCTATTTCTTTAAGAGATACTATACTATTCGGGTTACATATTTCTTGAGTTAGCTTGGTAGCTTGTTATCTTTCAAAGAATTTGTCCATTTTATCAAAGTTGTTACATTTATGGGCACAAAGTTGTTCACAACATTCTCCTTTATTCTTTTTTTTTTTTTTTTTTTTTAAGATTTTTATTTATTTGAGAGAGAGAGACACAGCGAGAGAGGGAACACAAGCAGAGGGGGTGAGAAAGGGAGAAGCAGGCTTCCCGCGGAGCAGGGAGCCCGATGCGGGGCTCGATCCCAGGACCTTGGGATCATGACCTGAGCCGAAGGCAGACGCCCAACGACTGAGCCACCCAGGCGCCCCTATTCTTTTGTTATTAATAGCAATGCTATCTTACAGAAATGAGTTATATATATAATTTTAAATTTTCTAGTAGCTATATTTTAAATAGTAAAAAAAACCCAGGTCTAATTAATTTTAATATTATTTTATATTAATACTATAATTTCAACATGTACTCAATGTAAAAAAGGACTAAAATATTTTGCATTCTTTTCATATTGTCTTCAAAATCTGGTTGCATTTTACACTTACAACACATCTCATTTTGAACTAGCCACATTTCAAGTGCTCAATAGCCACAGGTAGGGCTAGTGGCTACCATACTGGATATTATAGATCTATAGGATCTATGGTGATGACTCTCCTCTCATTACTTATATTAGTCATTTGTGCCTTCTTTTTCTTTCCGGTCAGTCAGGATAGAGATTTAACAACTTTACTGATCTTTTCAAAGAATTAGCTTTTGGTTTCATTGACTTTCTTTACAGTTTTTTGGTTGTCAATATCACTGAATTGTTTTTTATTTCCTTCCTTCTGCTAGTTTGGAGTTAATTTCCTCTTCTTTTTCTTACCTTGCTAAAGCAGAAGCTTAGATCATTGATTTGAAACCTTTCTAACAAGTATTTAATACTATACACTTCCCTCTATGCACACTGCGTTAGCTACATTCTACAAATTTAATAATGACTTCAAATAACAGTTTTAATAAAAAAATTGAAAAGATCAATCAACAGGACAGATAATCATATCCACAAAGTCAATACATACCAACTGAGTTTTCATCATCTTCTAGGATGTGACGTCGCTGTCTAGGACGACCTGAGGCCAGCATGAGGTCGTCATCCTCTTCCTCATCATTTATAATCCTCTTTGAAAAAGAGGGGGTCTCCACTGCATTGTCATTTAGAAAATCACCAGCATTATTTGTATCATCTCCATCAAAAAGATCATTGTAATCCTTTTCCACTCTGCTAGAAACCTTGAACAAATTAACATAAATTACAAAGTATTAGTGAACTATTTAGATAAACTCAATTACTCAAAAGGCAATTCTGTAATATGCACCTATACATTCTACAAAGTAAGCAAATGCCCTGACAAGAATAATTAATAAATGTACTTATGAGGACTATATTTACATTTATGTGAGACCTAGTCCTTACTTTAAGTGCCTTATAGTCTATGGATGGGACAGGAGTGTAGGACAGGTATGTAAAGAAATACTATATATACCCCCAAAACAAGGCAAGATTTTACTCCTCAAAAGTCATTCTCCAGAGAAGTCACCTAAAGTCCCTATAAAGTCTCTTATTATAAGATATTCTCTCATTTACTTTTATTTTAAATTTACTTTATTTTGCTTAGGTAGGATATGTTTGCTTTCAATCTCAGTTAAAGCTAGCTTTTTTTTTTTTTGGATGCTTATAAAAGTAAATGCATAGAACCAATAGACAAAGGAGGCAAGGAAATTCAACATTAATCCCTGACTCCTAGGAGTATGAACATTGTAGATGTAGAATCTACCATTGTAGATCCCAGATATCACTGTAAACAGTTTTTGAGCTCACATTACTGTATTTGTTGGGTAATCTCCACGCCCAACGTGGGGCTCGAACTCATTACCCTGAGATCAAGAGATGCATGCTTTACTGACTCAGCCAGCCAGTGAGATCATTTTAAAAAGTGAATAGTGGGTGGCTCAGTCGGTTGAGCATCTGTCTTCAGCTCAGGTCATGAACCTGGGTTCAAGCCTGGGATCAAGCCCCGCGTTGGGCTCCCTACTCAGCAGGGAGTCTGCTTCTCCCTCTGCCCCCCGCCCCGACCCTGCTCATGTTCTCACGCTCTCTCTTGCTCTCTCAAATAAATAAAATCTGTAAAAAAAAAAAAAGTCAATAGTAAGCAGATACACTGTAGAGCTCACAACTGACTCATAGGATTAATGAAAACTGTACAACTGTTAAGCCAATGGAAACTTATAATCTGGTATAAAATTCTAATGAGAGCACCATTAACAGATTCAAAAGGACTTTATCACAAATCTTTTAGATGGAAGTACATAAAATTGTGTTCTAGAAAACTAATGTTTAATGAAATGAGAAAACAGGAAAAATATGCTTCTAAACTCCTGTATTTAAACATGATTTGAAAGGAATAATTAAGAACTAAATGCTCTACAAAAATACTTAACTTTTTCTTTATATTTAACTATTTTATCTATAGTCCTAAAAGTTTATGTACTCTGTTAAAAACTTTTTTTTGGATTTTAAGAAAATTTTTTAAAAAATGAGGATTTTTGGGGGGCACCTAGGTGGCTCAGATGGTTAAGCATCTGCCTTTGGCTCAGGTCATGAGCCCAGGGTCCTGGGATCGAGCCCCACATTGGGTTCCTGGCTCAGCGGGGAGCTGCCTCTCCCTCTCCCTCTGCCTCTCCCCCTGCTCATGCTCTCTCTCTGTGTCTCAAATGAATAAATAAAATCTTTAAAATAAATAAATAAATAAATAATAAAAATGAGGATTTTTGCCTTATACTTATGATGAGGTCCATAAAGTGTTAGAGGTGTTATGACAGAAGTATGTACTGTGAAGAAAAGCAAAGAGAAGAGTGGGCAACTCTGGATATAAGGGTTAAGGTTTTTGGTTTTTTTTTAAAGATTTTATTTATTTGACAGAGCACAAGCAGAAGGAGAGAGAGGGAGAAGCAGGCTCCCTGCTGAGCAAGGAGCCCAATGGGGGACTCGATCCCAGGACCCAGGGATCATGACCTGGGCCGAAGGCAGCCGCTTAACCAAGTGAGCCACCCAGATGTCCCAAGGGTCAAGGTTTTATAAGCGGTGACCTTTGAACTAAAAACTGTTTCTCAATTTACTGTTTTTATAATGTTACACATGCATATAAATTAGTTACAAGGTTTATTATAAAAATGAAAACAGTCCTCCTGCACAGCCTCCAACTTACTTTTCTATTCTTTTAGATGATTCTTTTGATATCTTCCTCCATAGTTTTAAATAATATTGTGCTATTTTTTTGGTTTTTCAGTTTTAATCATTATCTATTAAACACATCCTATTAACTTCTGTATATTAGGAAACATGAGGATTTGGTGTAATTTTCAACCACCCCTACTCTCTTGTACGTATGTACACTATTCTCCTACACCAATCCTCCCAATATAGATATATTCTCATTTTGGTTGGATCAATATACAGAATTTAGATTATTATGACCATGTAAATGGTATGCATGGTTGAATAAAAATAACATATAAAGTGTTGTGCTAGAGACTGTTCTAATTCTATATATAATTCATGTAATTCTCACAATAAAACTCTAGGTAGTAGACATTATCCCTACCCTCATTTTATAAATGTGGTATATTGTGATCACCTTTCCTTGCTTTTATAAATTTTTTCCCTGGAGTTAAGAATCTTCTCTCTCTTTAGGTCTTTTTTCTTGGACAGATTCCCCAAAGACGATTCTTGCAATCTCTTGCCTGAAAAGCCTAGGTAAGAGTGGCTGACAATGCTATAGGAGCCAAGTATGAAAAATAAGCTGGGAATTTTAACATCCAAGTATATACATTTTCATTTAATCCTCTTCAGTACAGTATTCCTCTTCCACCCAATGCTGCTCAACTGTCCTCAGTTTACCAACCAGAGACCTTCTCTGTTGTACCTTTTCTAGAGGACAAATCTCCAGCATTCTGCCAGAATATACATGGCAGTGAGGGAAGGCAGTTACCTAGCTGTGCACACTAATGTTAAGACTAAGATATCTACTTGTTTATTAAACCAATTCTCCTGTTTTTAACCCCACTTTTAGAGGTGCCTAGTGCTACCAAATTTTGAATCATTGCGGGATTCAGTCAGGCAGGCTGAACTGCATCTCCGCTTTCCCCCAATTGCAGTCTTAGGAGTCAATTTTTCGACTTTTTGAGAAGCTAAACTTAAGTTTCCCATCATGCTTCTATTTTCCAGGGGTTCCAGGTATCAGTATCTCAGTAAACATAAATGGGTATGTTAAGTGAATGATCTTTAACTGGAACCCTAAACCAAAACTTAAAATATGACTGGGTATATTTGCCAGGCAGGAAGAATAACAAACAAAAACAAGGCATTGTATAAAACAAGGTGGCCTGTTTAAAGCAGTAGATGGCTAAGCATTAAGACATGTAAGGGTAGCTCTAAGAGTTAAAGCTAATTTAGAGCAGAAAAGGTTTATAGGCTAAACTAAGTTATAGTTATTAACTCTAATTTTTATCTATATTTATTTAAATAACAATCTCCAGAATACCAGGATACTAAAATAGTATTTCATAATGGTATTCTTTATAAAGCCAAGGAATATTAACAGGCATTATATGGAGGGGAAAAGCTTCTCAGTAAAATATATTTAGGAAACATTAGGTTAAACAAGTTTAAACAGTTTTCTTTGTGATAAATCATTACTGAACATCTAGTATAATAACATGAATTATAATTTTCCAAGAAAGTAATGTATTTTGTGGAGTTTTCCAAACCCATATGACCACAAAAGACTCTGAAGAAACTATTTCACCATCTATTGCTTATTACCTTACTGCTTGATGTCTTTCCACTGGGCTCACAAACATTCTCCAGGAGCCCTAGATTTCCTTCTGCATCAGTATAAGCTATTCGACCACAAGTAGGATGCCATGCCAGGCCACAAATTGCATAACCTTTCTCATGTTTCACCCTAAAAATTAAAAGGTGAGTTCTTAAAACACTACCAAAAGTATATAAGCTATACATTTCTTTAGATAAATTTTAGTTATAAAAGGTTAAATGACTTCTGACAAACTAATAACTCTATGTTTCTATTCTGACAATCTAATACTTGCAAAAATTTGAAATATTTCATCATAAAACAAAAATCTAATAGAAATAAGAAAAAAAAAGACAAAAGGGAGTGTCTGGCTGGCTCAGTCAGTAGAGCATCCAACTCTTGATCTCAGGGTCGTGAGTTTGAGCCCCACACTGGGTATAGAGATTAGTTGAAAAAAAAAAAAAAAAGACAAAAGATATGTTGAATCATACCTTTCCATGCAATCTTTGGTTTCCACATTCCAAACTATAATTAAACCATTAATACTCCCTGCAGCTAAATATTGCCCACAGGGAGACCAGGTTACTATATTTAGGGCCTATGAGGAAAAACAATTAATAAATAACAATTTGCACAATTTGAAACTAAACACTTATTTTATTACCAAATTCAAATTTTTACAACTCACATTCTGTGTAACTTCTAATTAAATTGATTCATAAATGACAAGACAGTTTATTTTTTAACTTTCTTTTTCAGTAACTTTCAACTATCACTAGCAGCTATTACTTTGTTTACCATGAGAAAATTATACTGGCACAATTTTAAAAACAAAATCTAAAAACTGTTATTATCCTAGAAGAGAAATCATAAAAAGTATCCTCTCAGCTGTCACTATCAAGATGAAGAGAACCATATTAAGTGAAGTGAATCATATTAAGCCACTGCTGACCTACTGGGCCTCTTGAGAGCCAAATGGGAATGTTTAAGAGAAGAAGAGAGAAAGAATATAGAACATTTCCTGCTCTAAAATTCCACAGTCTATGATCATAAGTCTCAATGAAACTCACTTAACAATAAAGGCTAATGAATTACTGATAATGTGAAAATAACATGTTCTAATACTATGTTAGGGTTAAATTTGACTTCTTATAAATTAAAAGATTGATCAAATTTCACAAGGAAGAGAGTTCACATAAGACCTAGCAAAGACCTATCTACTGTCCAGTTACTGGCTAAATGAAGAAAGGCTGAGGGGCAAAAGGTGGACACATGCACAACAATTTGAGGTTGTTATCCATGTCCAACAATACTTAACTACAACTGTATTTAGGCAAAGTATGCATGAAATATTCCTGTCAGCCTAATGAAAGTTTCACTTACAAAACGTACCTGAGAGATGAAATTATCTGAAAGATCATATTGATTATTCCACGTTTCTCTTCTATATAGCTTAACAGACTTTTCCATAGGAATTGCCAGTAACTATTAGGAAAGATAAATGATTTAAACAAAAGTTTACATTAAATTAGAGAGAAAAAAAAATCAAATAAGACTATGAAACATAAAGCAAAATTGTACTATAATTGGCAACTAACAGAACTCAGAAAATTACTTAAAATTTTGATAAGCAAAGAATGAGTGATCACTCTATTGCTTGCACTGAAAACCAGAGCACTTGTAGTTACGTATTTTTGATACTACTTCTCAGAAATCTAAGTCCTTTGGATCTAAACACTCATCTCATTTGTCAAAAGGAAAGAAATAGATCCAGAATGCTTTAAATATCTTAAGAAAAGGAAACTGATCTTCTTACACATTCTTCCAAAGAAAGAGACTAATAGAAAAAATACAGTATTTCCATGTTTATACAAAGAGAAAAATATTTATGAACAGAAAAACTGTTAATTGTACTGATTTTTAAATTAATTAGATTGTTTCATGAGCAAAGAAAAAATACATACTAAATTCCTCATCTATCACTTTAATGCAGAATGTAGTAGTCTTAAAGAGTTTACATGCTACAAAGGGCATATATTAAAAGAAAGTCTCCCTCCCACCTCATTTTAACAATTGCAGAATATCCTACTTTCAGGAATACCAGGATTTATTTAACCAGTTCCTATTAATAAACATTTAGTATGTTCCTATTCTTTTGCTACTACAAACAGTGATGCAACATTTTAATTATACATACCCTGTAATGCATATATATAAATATGCTTATAGGATTTATGCCTAGAACTAGTACTGTTGTTCATTCCGATAAAAACTGCCACACTCTCTTCCACATAGTATATAATCAAACTTTTGATGTTTGAACATCCGATAAATGAAAAACAGGCTATCACAATAGTTTCAATTTGTATTTCTTTTGGTATGAAAAGTTGCATATACTTTCACACGTTAAAAATCACCTATATTGGGCGCCTGGGTGGCTCAGATGGTTGGGCGTCTGCCTTCAGCTCAGGTCATGATCCCGGGGTCCTGGGATCGAGTCCCACATCGGGCTCCCTGCTCGGTGGGGAGCCTGCTTCTCCCTCTGCCTCTCTCTGTCTCTCATGAATGAATAAATAAAATCTTAAAAAAAAAAAATCACCTATATTATCTTTTTATATATAATGTTCATGTCCATGACCACCTTTCTATTAGGATCTTACTGACTTTTTTTTTTTTAAGATTTTTTTTTTCAAAGATTTTATTTATTTCAGAGAGAGAGAAAACAAGCGGGGGTAGACAGGCCAAGGGAGAGGGAGAAGCAGACTCCCCACTGAGCAGGAAGCCCAATGTGGGGCTCGATCCCAGGACCCTGAGATCATGACCTAAGCTGAAGGCAGACACTTAACCAGCTGAGCGACCCAGGTGCCTCAAAAGATTTTACTTGTAAGTAATCTCTACACCCAACGTGGGGCTCAAACTCACAACCCCGAGATTAAGAGTTACACACTCCTCCAAATGAGCCAGGCAGGCACCCCAGATCTTACTGATTTTTAAGAACTCTTTTTTTCTAAAGACTATTTATTTGAGAGAGAGACAGTGTGTGTGTGAGAGAGCACTGGTGGGGGGAGAGGCAGAGGGACAAACCAACTCCCCAATAAGTGGGGAGCCCAACGTAGGGCTTGATCCCAGGATCCCGAGATCATGACCTGAGCCAAAGTCAGACACTTAACTTACTGAGCCATCTAGGCACCCTGACTTAAAAGAACTTTCTGAATATTAAGAAAATTAGCTCTTGGGGCACCTGGGTGGCTCTACGGTCCCCTTCAAACATCGTACTGATATTTTACATTTGAATGTTCTCAAAAACTATAGGTTAATTTAAGAAAGACTGACATCTTTTTTTTTTTTAAAGATTTTATTTATTCATTTGAGACACGGATACAGAGAGAGAGAGAGGGAGCATGAGCAGGGAGAGAGGCAGAGGGAGAGGGAGAAACAGGCTCCCTGTTGAGCCAGGAGCCTGATGTGGGGCTCGATCCCAGGACCCTGGGATCATGACTTGAGTTGAAGGCAGATGCTTAACCATCTGAGCCACCCAGGCGCCCCAGAAAGAACTGACATCCTTATATCAAAAATTCCTTTCTAAAATTGGAATATATTTTTTTATTTAAGTCTTCTTTTACTCCTCTTGATAGCATGTTCAAGTTTTCTTTATATAGCCCTTTCACATTTTTGGTAAGTTTACCC
This sequence comes from Callorhinus ursinus, assembly GCF_003265705.2. Taxonomy (NCBI): domain Eukaryota; kingdom Metazoa; phylum Chordata; class Mammalia; order Carnivora; family Otariidae; genus Callorhinus; species Callorhinus ursinus. The sequence goes on from NW_027397070.1 coordinate 29,584,903, forward strand.
TTGTTATTTCATCTTTTTGGATTTCACAGTAAATGCATCATTTTTTTCTCCACCACGTATTTTCTAAATGGCTATTATTTATATATAGGATTATTATTGGTTTTGTATATTAGTTTGTTTCCAACTACCTTACTGGATTTTCTTACTAATAATATTTTTTCCTCAGTTGATTTCTTAAAATCTCCTTATAGTCAACCATTTCATTTGTAAATAATAAGTATTCTCCTTCCTCTTTTCAAACAGTTCCTATCTTATCAGCTACTACCTCCAAAATGTTAAACGCTACTAGTAAGAGTAGACATAACAAGACTGTTTCCAGAGTTGTTCCATTAAATACAAAAATAAAGAAGAAAATTAATTCATACAAGGAAAGAACCTTTACAAAGTTAAAATGTTTTGTTTTGTTTTGTTTTAGGTAGGCTGAAGCCCAACCCGGGGCTTGAACCCACAACCCTGAGAGATTGAGACCTGAGCCCACACCATGAGTCAGATGCTTTAACCAACAGAGCCACCCAGGCACCCCCAAAGTTAAAATGTTTCTTAAAACATATCAATATTAATTGGTTGGCTTGGGGCACTAAAATTTACAACCTAAATGAAACAGTTACAATTTAACAAACTAATTCTACTATTCTCACATTCAAAGTTGACAAGAACCAGAAGAAATAACTAAAACGAAGGTTGAAAAGTAAGAGTCACTTACCTTCCCACTTTTTGGCTGCCAAGCAAGTCTGCAGATTGATTTTGCATTTATCACATCATTGCATTTTTGAAGCAGTGGCCAACTAACAGTACATGTCTGATATTTTAAAAAAGAAAATTTATTTCCCTTTATGAAACTTCTCCAAGAGATATGAAGAATGGAAAATATTTCATAGGTGCTTTCTTCAAACTGACATACTGGTATGAAAAAAGCCACTTGATTCACCTTCATCTAACTATGATATCTGATTTACCTAAATTACTTTAAATAATTCAGAGGTATAAAAAGCACAAATCTTAAATAACTAAATAAGTGTATTTCCTATGTAGAATAAGTGAACAATATACTCACTGAATAAACGTATATACACACACATTTAAAAAAAATACATTAAAATCTTAAAACATCTACAAAAATAAAGTTAAGAAATCTCCTATAAAATGTTAAGGTATCAAAGTCAACCCTTTTAAACAGTTCAAATATAAGGGGAAAAAACTGTGGTTACTGAGGCATACCCTGTGGGGAATACTTTTCTCATTAGCCACATTATCTCTAGTATGCCTCAGGAAAAATTAATGGTTCTCTTTGCCAATCCAGAGAGCTCTTTCTTCATATCTCCTTTAAAACTTTTATCAGGTTGGTTAGAATAAGTCATTTATGTGACTCTCCAAATAAAGTATGGCCAATGTCTTATTTTATTTTTGTATCCCTAACATCGAGATCCCAACACATGGTAGTTCATAGTATAGTAAATATATACTGACTGATTTTTCCCCACTGATTTATAAAACCTAAAATTGAACTATAAATCTATTTCCCTTCTGATTGGGTAGAGTTAGTCTTCAACACACTTTCACATTAGATTATTATAGGATTTGATGACAAAAACAGTACTCAATGCTACTCAAAAGAAACAAACTATAAAGAAAAAATTATTAATTTAGTCCAATGCTATGTAACACCTCATTTATGACAGAAATGAGCATAAAGTCTTAAATTCAAATTGATAAGTTTACCTGATCTGAAATTTGCCACACTTTGACAGTTCCATCACAACTAGCTGATGCCTGCAGGAATAAAACAATAAATTTCTCTATAGTTATGGCCATAATACCGTATGGAAACTGGTTCAACTGATAAACTAAATAGCCTTTTCATCAACTGTGTGAAATTTTCTGCTAATTCTCTTACAATTTTAAACATATTGAAGAAAAAAAAAAAAGAACAACAAAGGGAAAAATGATTACCAGAAAGATGTCCTTAGGATCAAAGGAAAGACTTAAAACAGGAGCATCATGTCCTCGAAATGTTTTCTGTTGGCTGCAATCCATCACATCCACAACTTTGACTAGAAAATCACTATGAACAGTAAGAGTAATGTATAACGGACATTAATAAATACCCATACAAAAGCCTCTCCTAAAATCTATGACCCAAATATTTCAAAATCACAAGAGTATATGTCAAAATTTCTTTATAGCAACATGCAAAATTTGGCATCCAAATTTAAGGACCTACTTTTTAATCTTGCCCCATGAAGATACTAAAAACAGAACTCAGGATTTCCCTTTAAAATACTAACACTTTGGGACGCTTGGGTGGCTCAGTTGGTTGAGCACCTGCCTTCAGCTCAAGTCTTGATACCCTGGTCCTGGGATCGAGTCCCACATCGGGCTCCTTGCTCAGTGGAGAGCCTGCTTCTCCCTCTGCCTGCCTCTGCCTCTGCTTGTGCTCTCTCTCTCTCTCTGACAAGTAAATAAGATCTTTTAAAATAAATAAATAAACTACAAATACAAATACTTCCTAACTGGCTTCCTTAGTTACATCTTAAGCTTCTATTATTTATTAATTAATTAAAGTCCCAACCATTTTTTTTAAGTCACAACCACTTTTAAAAGTACTATGTTAGGGACGCCTGGGTGGCTCAGTCGTTAAGCATCTGCCTTCAGCTCAGGTCATGATCCCTGGGTCCTGGAATCAAGCCCCATGTCAGGCTCCCTGCTTGGCAGGAAAGCCTGCTTCTCCCTCTCCCACTCCCCCTGCTTGTGTTCCCTCTCTCGCTGTGTCTCTCTCTGTCAAATAAATAAAATCTTAAAAAAAAAAAAAAAGTACTATGTCAGGGACACCTGGGTAGCTCAGTTGGTTAAGAGGCCAGCTCTTGATATCGGCTCAGGTCATGATCTCAGGGTCCTGGGATCCAGCCTTGTGTTGGCTCCACACTCAGCAGGTCTGCTTGAGATTTTCTCCCTCCCCCTGCTCATGCACAATCTAAAATAAATAAATCCTTAAAAATAAAAAAAGTACTATGCCTTTTACTTCACCTCACCAATTCATTAGTTCCTTTTTTTCCTATGACAAATAAGCATCAAGAGAAACAACAAAAATCCTGACAGTCCAGGTTCTACCTGAAATGATTTTTAAAATTTCATATCAAACTATCATGTTTCCCTAATCTTTTTCAGCATTTACTGAACATGCTGTCTGCAAAGCAAGATATGTCAATTCACAAAGAAGCACAAGGTTGCCCTTAAAAACCTTCACTAAAGACTTGAATATAAAAAAAAATTAAGTGGGGCACCGGGGTGGCTCAGTTGGTAAACATCTGACTCCTGATTTCAGCTCAGGTAATGATCTTGGGGTTGTGAGATAGAGCCCCACATCAGGCTCTGCGCTGGGCATGGAGCCTACTTAAAGTTCTCTGTCTCCCTCTCCCTCTGAAGCCTCCCCACCCTGCAAAAAATTACGTCACACACACATACACACAGAAGGGAGAGAGTCCTGAAAATGTTACCCTGAAGCCAATGAATGAGGCCATTCTGTTCTAATATTACTTCCTTTTCTGGTACCAGAGGGCCTTACCTAGATCCAGCAGCAATTTTTGCACCATCCCCATTAAAGACCACATGGTTTGCATTTGTGGTGAAGCGAGTCAATATACCATCTGGAATTCCTTCAGGAAATGTGTGGACTTGAATAGTATTATTGGATACTGCAGTGACCAATTTCCCATTCTAAAAGAAACATTGGCAAAAAAATCCAAATCAATTGAGTCTTTCCACACTTAACAATCCTACAAAAAAAAACATAAAAACTTATAAATGTAGTTAATGTCAAGAGAAAAATCATTACTCAATGTACAAGTTTCCTGAAGTGTCTATTAGCAAGAAAAATTTACTTACTAACCTTTATGGAATTTAATTCTCCCTTCACCAGCCAAATTTTTAGCCTCTGGATTTTCATTTACTTCTGACAAGAAAATGATTTAAATAGTATTTTTATGCATCCCCAAGTGTCATGAAAGAGACTAAAGAGTTTTTCAGAGAAAAAACATAGCTAGTCTCAGTGAGGGAACAGCACATCAGAAGGCATGGCCACACCATAGAGTTGCCCTGTGTTTCCACAATAAAATCATTAGATGCCTTTTTGAAGTAGATAAAATCTAAATGCAGAATCCATGGCTTCTCTTTAAAAACACTGAATAGGAAGACAGCAAGTAGGAGGATCCTAAAAAGAATACACTTATAATGTTGAGCACTGTAAAACTGTTGAGAATTACCATATTGTACAACTGGAACTAATATAACACTGTACGTTAATTATACTGGACTTAAAAATATAAATAACTTTTTTAGAAAATAAAAAAACATTAAATAAAGTTTTAGGATCTGAAAAAGATCAGCAGACATCATTGCTCTGCATAGATTTTGGCTAAGAATCATAAAAGGTCAAGTATCTGCCCTAGAACCTTAATTTTATTACTTCTCTAGGAAGAACTATGTCCTGACAGACTAAATCATAGTCTACCAACCATACATGCTCTGATAATTCATATGGTCAATTTATTAGATTAAATGCTAACTGCCAAAGAAACAAATTACTCAAGTTTGTTAATGAATATCTTATAGCAATAGGTCTCAGTCGTATTTGCACATGTAAGACCCTCTGCTTATCTACAGCACCTGCTCCCACTCCAACAGAAAAAGAACTTAGTAATACAGTGACATGTTAGTATATAGAAAAATTGGGGAAGATACACACATCTGTTCAAGTAACAGTATAGATTCAGATTTGAACTATAATACATACTTATCTTCAATTACTGGAAAATTGGTGAAAAACACTGCCTATGCCTACATTGTAACTACTGTAAGTAATTAAACAATCCACAATACACTAAATCTATCATGTTGAAGCTAAACAATAACTTAAATATGAAAACAAGAAGAGAATTCAAGAAAAACTATAACCAACTCAAGACAACACTGATGATGCAGAGAAACTGCAGAAACACCAACTATTTGTGTGCATGTACAGGAATTTTGCAACCTGGCTGTGCTTTACTTGGCACACAGATGTCTCAGTAGAATCTGACTAAGCATCCTGTTAGATCTAGTAAAGAATTTTGATAATTCTTTAATAATTCTTTAACAATATCAAATTCTTTTGATAATTGATAATAGAGGACCACATTAACTGGTCCTCTATTCATGTGAAAATATTAAAGTATATATCTGTACTTACTCACCCAAGAGATCTGAATAAAGGACTTGCTTTGAAGTCAATTTCCAACAAATCTACTGGGAAACCACATCACTATCAGTACTTTATCAACTAGTAAAATTTAAAAAAAAGAAAACACGCAAAGGATCAGGGATCTGGTCAGATCACTCTTCTCCCTAGTGGACTGAGAAGAATGGATCCCAGCACAAGCTGACTTGAGCTCCAGCCCACTGTGTTTCTTACCGACTGTGTCATTTGACCTTCCTCAGAGCTCTGACTTTCCCAAGAATAAAATGGAGGTAATTCCACATACTTCCCCATATCTTTGTTAAAAGGCCTTGACAATGTAAAATACTAGGTAAGCATTAACTATTACTACCAGTTGATTCATCTCATTTTCACTATTTTGGAGAGTGATATTTTCTCCACTTTGTTGTCAAACAAAACATCTAACTGTACTTCCCTGTACCACTGACTCCAAAAACAGAAAGTACATTTATAAGCAATGATATTTTAAATGAAATCTGTTGTAAAATTGCCAGCTTCATATGGCTGTGTGGTAATGTCATTTCAATGAAGTACCATAAACTCTATTCCTAAAGCAAAAGAAAACATTTTAGCACAGACTATCAGACTTGTAGTTCATTGAATAGTGGCCCCCCAAAGACATGCCTAAGTCCTAAGCCCAGGTACCTGTGAATGTGGTCTTATTTAGAAATTGGGTCTTTGCACATGTAGTAAGGATCTAAATCTAGGGGCACCTGGGTGGCTCAGTCATTGAGCATCTGCCTTTTCATCATGATCCCAGGGTCCTGGGATCGAGCCCGATGTCGGGCTCCCTGCTCAGCGGAAAGCCTGCTTCTCCCTCTCCCACTCCCCCTGCTTGTGTTCCTTCTCTCGCTGTCTCTCTCTGTCAAATAAATAAATAAAATCTTAAAAAAAAAAGGATTTAAATCTAATGACTGGTGGCCTTGTAAGAAAATGGAGAGAAGATATGGACACAAAGACACAGAGAAGAGGGCAATGTGAAGAAAGAGGCAGAGATTGGAGTGATATATCTTCCAACAAAGGAACACCGAGGATAACTGGCAACTACCAGAAGCTAGAAGGGAGGCATGGAACAGACTATCCCTCAGGGCCTCCGAAGGAGCTAACCCTGCCCACACCTTGATTTCAGGCATTTTGCCTTCTGAACTGTGAGACAATAATTTTCTGTTGTTCTAACGCCACCAAGTTTGTGAAAATTTTTTACAGCTGAGATGGAGCCCTATGTGGAGCCTGCTTAAGATTCTCTCTCTCCTCCCTCTGCCCTTCTCCCCCCAAAAAACAAAAAAAACCAAAACTCCCCAGTTACACTTCCAATGACTATTGTGCAATACTGTAAAATAACAGAAACTACATATTGGTCTCTGCCTCCCATTCCTGGCATAGAGTTCCTAAAACCCTTGTAATTTCCTAAGTGACAAGACTACTAGGAGAAGCTTTTGCTCTAATACTTGGTCTCTGATCCCAGTTCCTGACACAAAACTCTTAAATCCCTTGAAATTTCCTGGGTGATAGAAAAGACATTTCTAAGGAGGCAATTCTTGGTGGGCTCCTGGATAGCTTCAGGATGAGGGCTGCTCATCAGAAAAATCAAACCATGATTAGAAGTTTGGAACTTTCAGCCTTATCCCGTCATCATCTGGGAAAGGGAGAAGGGCTGGAAATGGAGTTAATAATGGCATAATCAATTATGCCAATGTAATGAAGCCTCCATAAAAATCCCAATGGTATGGGGTTCAAGGAGCTTCCAGCTTAGTGAACACATCCCCGTAACAGGAGGGTGGCGGACCCCAACTCCATGGGGAATAAAAGAGCCTTTCAGATCTTATCCCATGTATCTCTTCATCTGGCTGTTCACCTGTATCCTTTATCTATATTTCACTATATAATGAACTGGTAGGAGTGTTTCCCTGAATTCTGTGAGCTGTTGTAGCAAAAGATTGACTCCAAGTAGGGGGTCGTGGGAACCTCTGATTTATAGCCAAGTAGGACAGATTCTGTGGGTAACCCAGGGACTACTTGCAACTGTTATCTAAAGTGGGGGGCAGTCTCGTGGGACTGAGATCCTGACCTATAAGTTCTATGCTCACTCCTGTCAGTGTCCAAATTTAACTGAACTGTAGGACACCCAGCCAGTATAGCAGAGAATTGCTTTGATGTAGGGGAAAAAACCCACACATCTGGTGTTGGAAGTGTTACGAGGAAGGCAGTAGTGTGAGAGTAAAGGAAAAAGACAGGAGAGTGTTTTTCCTTAACAAATACTTACTTCTCCAAATCCTCACTATTATGGAATTAGCAATATTTTTCATCCTTGCCAATCTGATAGAAAAAAAAGATCCAATTGTTTAATTTGTACTTCTTTGCTTATTAGTGAAGTTTAACTTGTATCTAATATATGTTGGTCATTTATATTTTTCCATCTGGGAATATATTTTCCATTATATATGACCATTTTGGTTTTTTTAATATTTGAGAGAGAGTGCGTTCGCGCATGCGAGAATGAGCAGGAGGGGGAGAGGAAGAGAGAAACTCAAGCAGACTCCACGCTGAGCACAGAGCCTGACACAGGGCTCAATCTCACAACCCTGAGACCACAACCAGAGCCGAAACCAAGAGTCAGAAGCTTAACTGACTGTGCCACCCAGGTGCCCCTATATATGACCATTTAAAAAAGAATATCTAAAGTATCTAAAGACCATCTCATTCATCTACCTTAATGAGCCTGAGTTTGAAAAAACATGAATTCTGTGAAAATACTTTTTCTACCCAAATACAATACACTCAAAATTCATCACAAATAAAAAGCTTAGTTGTTTTTACATACTTAGTTTGCAAAGGCCTTCTGAAAACATGTCTCCATTCTCCAAATAACCTAGATATCACTCGCATATTTACCTTACATAAAACATTAGAAACATGAAACATGTATATGTCTTGAAAAAGTTAAAATATTCCTCTTTTCTAGTGTAATTAGTTGTCTAAATTAGTGAACCAAAAACCTGAAAATGCCATGGAGTGGAAAAAAAGGGAACATTTAAATCTCAAAAGAAAAAGTATAATTTCTTGCAAATATTTTAACTGGTTTACCACTAATAAACCATTAATCACCTTTAATAAACCATCCAGATTTTAAACCCATTCAGATTCAGATTTTACTTGTAAAAATTTCAGGCAATTTATGGCGTTATTATACATATTTGAATATTATTATTTCATAAGAGAAACAAACAAAAAGTACATCTACATTCAAAACTTCAACAAAAATATTCTTCACCCATACATAAAAAAAATCACACAGCAGTATCGTTTCTCATCGGTTGCTATAAATGTTTTTAATACCTTCAAAGCACATGAATATGCCTTTTCTCCAACATTAATGGACTTAGGGTCATCATCATCCAAGTCTTCCCAAATCCTCACATCACCATCACTTCCACAAGTCACAATATAACTGTGAAGGAAACACACTCATTAAGATGTCGTCCAAGTTTCAGCAAAGAAAAAAAAAAAAGTCATCCAGTTTCAGGCCTATTAATTTTTTCTGGAATACTTTATCTTTTTTCCAATAAAATCAAAGTATTAGTCAATGTTTTCTCATTTTACATACATAAACCTCAATAACAAAGCCTGCTAATCTCCTATCCTATAAAATGAAAGGTAAATTTAATGTTCTCTCCAGTTTCTCTGTGGCATAAAATTCTTCATCTGTAACGTAAGAAAGATGAATGGGTAATTTCTGTTAACAATAGGGACAAAGTCTACCTTGCTGACCATTGTGCGTCTAGCACAAAGCAATCTCTGACATATAGAAGTCTTGATAAATGTTTGTTGAATGAATAAGTGGATGGATACAAGAGCTCAATTATCCAAAACTGATTATTCAAATGGCCATCTGTATCTCTCAAATCTTGTTTTAAACCCCCTGTCTTCCTGGTGCTTATATTCATTTGGTGTGTGTCCTATCTGTATGTGTCCTGACACATACAAAAGCAAACAAAATACAAAAATAACATAGCCAATGGCAAAGAGAAGCTACATAAAGAACTGTAGAGGTTCATAAGAAAGGTGATATCTACACTGGGAAGTCAAAGGGCAAGCAGGGCAAGTAGAACTGGATATGCTGAGATTGGTGAAAAGAGCAGTTCCAAACAGAGGAAACCACATGAACCAAAATACGAAGTTAGTAAAATATGAGGGAGTTCACTTAGAGCAAACGGTACAGGAAATTGAGAAAGAAAATGCAGATTGGGGGTCACCCTATTTACAATGATCTTAATCCAAGAGTAAGGAGCTTGGACTCCCTTCTATAGGAAAGAAACAGAAGGACCATTAGTCTTCTTGCCTAGGACATTTCTTTCATTTTTTTAAGGATTTTATTTATTTGAGAGCGAGAGAGAAAGCACAAGTGAGGGAGAGAGGCAGAGGGAAAAGCAGACTCCCTGCTGAGCAAGAAGCCAGATGCGGGCTTGATCCCAGGACCCTGGATCATGACCTAAACTGAAGGCAGACGCTTAACTGAATGAGCCACCCAGGTGCCCCAGACTAGGACATTCCTGATTTATACATCCAGCTGGTTTAGAATCTGTCCTCAATTTTTTTTTAAAGATTTATTTATTTGACAGAGAGGGACAGAGTGAGAGAGGGAACATAAGCAGGGGGAGAGGGAGAAGCAGGCTTCCCGAGGAGCAGGGAACCCAATGTGGGGCTCAATCCCAGGACCCTTGGATCATGACCTGACCCGAAGGCAGCCGTTTAACAACTGTGCCACCCAGGCGCCTCTGTCCTCAATTTTTTAATTTTAAGACATATTAGTATTGGGGGGCACCTGGCTGGCTCAGTCGGAAAAGCATATGACACTTAATCTCAAGTTGTGAGTTCGAGCCCCATGTTGGGTGTAGAGGTTACTAAAAAAATACATAAATATAAAAAAATAAATAAAATGTAGTATCTTTTAAAAAAATATATTAGTATTATTTGCATCAAAACTGGCTGGGTGAGTTTGACAGACCTCTTCTTTGCACTTCCAGCTTCCGCCAGTGAAACATGTACAATGAATAGAATTCTCACTTTATCACATAGGTAAATCTGAAAGACAAGTGATTACCCATCTCCCCATTCCAATCCTTTCTTGATGCAACATTATTAATACCTCCTTTCACAGACAACAGGTGCTAACAGACAAAAACCAAAGTGAAGTCAGTCAAGAGGCCCTACAGTGATTTCTTTCAGTCTTCAGTGGTGATGGGGTAAGTACTTCATATCGCTGTCCCTACTGAATATTGCTGTCCCTACTGACTATTTGGTGCAATCAGTCAGCCAGCGAGGTAGATGTAGAAAGTTGCAGCTGCCAGTTGGTGGTACTAATGGAAAATCAGAGTGAAATACAGTGTAATTAATGAGAAATATATGCAAGAAATAGTTAAGTTAAATAGTTAAGTTGAGCTTTTAGAGTAGTCTGAATATTCTTGACAGTGTTTTTGTCATTTACTATAGGAATAAAACTAAATGTTAATTTTATTGATTATGCATTTTAATAAAATACCTTTCAGTAGCAACTAAAAAAAAGCTATCAAGTACATGTTAAAAAAAATGAAATACTGTATTTCTGCTTCTCAAGAAGTTGATAATGGAAATGTAACATGAACAAAATGTTAGCTGATGTTTATCATGGGGACTGGAGTGATGACACCAACCACAGAAAGTCAGAAGACACAAAATTCCTAAAGAAACCTGAGCATCTACTTTGTAAGTTAGTGATTATCTTGTAACTCCCTGAAAACCATGCTTCTACAGCTGCAGAAAGTGAGTCTGCATCTTGTTGGGCATGACTTTTCATAATGCAGTACTGTCCAACAGAACTTTCTTAGAGAATGGAAATGGTCTACATCAGGCTCCTGAGCAATTAAAATGTGGTTTAAAATGTGACTCATGCAAGTGAGGAACTGAATTTTAAATTTAGTTAACTTTAATTAATTAAAATCTAAATAGCCACCTGTGGCTAGTGGCTATTGTACTGAACAGTGCAGCATTAAAACAGACGACAGTGGTTCTAAATTAATTCTGTTCATTTTTCATTTTGTTTCCTAATTCAAGTATGAAGTAAAGTTATAGCTGTTAATACGTTGTCTCCATTAGTAAAATAATTTTTCAAACAGTTAAGTGATACTGGTTTTCTCAATGTCATCAGAGGGTTTAAACAGAAAATCAGTCAAACTGATTCCAATAATGGTTTAGTCTTTTTCTCTTCAGCTCATGGAAACAAAGTAAAGCTTCTAGAAGTTTATTCTGCAGAAGCAAAACATCTATTATTGGGAATTCTATCTAACCTCATTTGAAAAGTTCAATGCTAAAGATAAAATTCTTAATTTTCACAGTAATACAACATTTTGGTTGAGCACAGCACTGTAGCAAAAACAATGTACTTACTGAATTTAGATATCTATGAAATACTTATGTACTTCAAATTCAAAGTACAATTCATAACCAAATGCACTGTGATAATGTACCAATCAAAACAGAAGCCATAGTTGTCAAATTTTGAGATCATTTTATTAATACCCAGGATAACAAAATTTTTGTAACAAACTGATATTAAATACATAAAAATACTTCAGCATTGCATGAGATGCTTTCTCTTCTGCCTATCATCAATCAGATTTTCTAAATATTTGAGTCTTTGAAGAGTGACTTTTTTTTAATTTAAATTCAATTAGCCAACATATAGTACATCATTAGTTTTAGATGTAGTGTTCAATGATTCATCGGTTGCATATAACACCCAGTGCTCATCACATCAAGTGCCTCCTTAATGCCCATCACCAAGTTACCCCATGAAGAGTGACTTTATAAAACCTAGGTGTCCTATAATGATGGTATTATTATTACTGGAAACAAGTTCCCTAAGTCTTAGTTGCATCTTGCTCAAAATCAGTTAACAATCTTTAATTTAAGCCTTCAACTTAAGGCTCTGAAGCTTTTAGTAAAATGCAGTTAATGAAAACAAAGCTTATGCACAGGAACATACTAAAATATATCCCTACAAAAGCAAGTAAGAATTGAACAGAGGCGCCTGGGTGGCTCAGTCGTTAAGCGTCTGCCTCCGGCTCAGGTTATGATCCTAGGGTCCTGGGATTGAACCCCGCATCGGGCTCCCTGCTTGGCGCGAAGCCTGCTTCTCCCTCTCCCACTTCCCCTGCTTGTGTTCCCTCTCTCCCCATGTCTGTGTCAAATAAATAAACAAAATCTTAAAAAGAAAAAAAAAAAGAATTGAACAAATTGTATGTTAAAAGCTGAAAAAGTGAATGATATAATTTTGAAATTTGCTAATTGTACTCTGGAATATCCTGACCTATGAGAAGAATCTTCTGAGGGAAGTCCTTTTTTAATTGTACAAATTTATGTTCTATGCCAGAATATTAAATTGAGTAGGCTTAAAATTTGTGAAACATTCAAAGAAACCACAGACAACTTCCTTGATGAATTTTGTCTTTAAAAATATTAAAGAACTAAAAAAATAAAATAAAATAAATTTTTAAAATATTGAAGAGCGTACTACTGAAAAAGGGTACTCTGAATACAGGTTAAAAAAAAAAACGGAACCTGTAAAAATACTGAAGGTGAAAGATTTACCTATTTAAAATAAATTTTTAAAACTTGAGACTTTTTCAGGGTGCCTGGGTGGCTCAGATGGTTGAAGGTCTGCCTTCGGCTTCGGACATGATCTCCAGGTCCTGGAATCGAGCCCCATGTCAGGCTCCCAGCTCAGCAGGGAGTCTGCTTCTTCCTCTCCTACTGCTTGTGCTCTTTCTGTCTCTCTCTCTCAAATGAATAAAATCTTTAAAAAAAAAATTAAAAATAAAAATAAATAAAAATCGAAATTCTTCCACTTAGTAGAATTTGCTCTGAGCTGACCAGGTATGTGAGAACCTAAAGAAAGTATTTTCTGATTGAAAAATATTATGGTCTAGGGACACCTGGGTGGCTCAGTCAATTAAGCATCTGCTTTGAGGGTCCCGGGATGGAGTCCCCATTGAGCTCCTTGCTTAACAGGGAGCCTGCTTCTCCCTCTGCCTGCTGCTCCCCCTGCTTGCCTGCTTGTGTGTGTGCTCTCCCTCTCTCTCTGACAAATAAATAAATAATCTTTAAAAAAAAAAAGAAAGAAAAATATTATGGTCTAAAAAAAAAATTAACTGAAGGTCTCACTTTAAGGTCTCACCATAAATGTAACTCTGAGGAAGACTGCAGTCAATTTTATAGTAAAAATAAAAAGACTATATTGAAAAAAATATATTTTTCAGAAAAATATCAGCAACACCATGTTAGAGACAAGCTAAAAAACTGATTAAAGTACATGAATATGTACCAAAAATATTCTACTTATGTAAATGTTTGGATTATATGTTTAATGTTTAGAAAATCAATGTAAAATTTTTTTAATGTTTTAATGTCACAAATGTTTTTACAAAAAAAATGTTTTGAAATTTTTTGAAAAGAAATGTTATAGATCTACCAAAACAGAATAATTTGTCAATCAATAAATAATTTTAAAAACTGTAATTTTAACTCTTGAAATCCTTCTCCTCATTCCCCAAGGTGCCCTGGTTTAGATGATAAGAAAACGACTGTAAGTTTCTGAGTGAGAAAACCACTGTAAAGACTAATTCTATCATGCCTTGATCCTCTTTGTGACATAACTACAAGAAGCCAATGATTACCAAGGCATTTCTTACCATCTGGATTCTCCATCCTCACAGAGCCATGTTCTTTCCCTCATACGACCTGACCCTTCCACTGGGCCTCATGAAATTCATGGTCAGGCACCAGAAAAATCTCTACATCCTCAGCTTTTTTCCCCAACATTTCTTCTGAGAACACTGCTTCCTCTTCAGCCCTCTTAAAAGGTGGCTGATTTCTCTTCTACATTCCTGTGGGGCCTACTGATGGGCCTTCCTTGCATTTTACAACCACTTCCATTCTATTGCTACAAACTACTCGTAAAAAAAAAAGCAGGGGGCAAAAAACTGCTATCAAAACCCTAAAGAGAAATCTCCCATGTCCCCTAAGGATTTTTAGCACAAGGCTCACTGTCATTCTCTAACACTATTCCTATCATAATTCTTAGTTATTTTCAGTATCCATGTAGACAAAACTATATACCAAACCTTGTCCTCCACTTCATCCCCAAACTGCCATGGTCATAGCATAGATTTTTTTCTTTATCAATATTGCAACTGCATCATAATTTCAATTTCAATTATCCTAATCACTTATCTTTTCACCTTATACCCTCAATATCCCAACTTCAACAATTTTTATTTCTATTAGGATCTACAATCTATTGAAACTACTTCCTCACTGTCTCTCCCTTCAAATTCTCACATCCCTCCTAATCTGGCTTAGATTCCAATCTGTCCTTAAAATCACTCCTTTGCCTCATCCTCAAACTCTCTGGCCCTCTTCCACTGTGTCATACTTACCTGGCAAAATCCCAACGCTGGTTAAATCCAACTCTATGCCTATTAATAAGTTTGCACTTGGGACGCCTGGGTGGCTCAGTTGGTTAAGCGTGTGCCCTTGGCCCAAGTCATGATCCTGGGGTCCTGGGATCAAGCCCCACTGTCAGGCTCTCTGCTCAGCGGGGAGCCTGCTCCTCCCTCTCCCTCTGCCCTTACCCTGCTTGTGCTCTCTGTCTGTCTCTCTCTCAAATACATAAATAAAATCTTTAAAAAAAAAAAATAAGTTTGCACTTGCAGAGCTAAACATGGCTAGAGAAAAACACCTAACTGGGTTGTATGGTCTCACTTTAAATTCATGATCACTAACCTAAAGTAGGCCTTTAGTGCTGCCCAATATTCCAACTAACATTTCCCTAGGCATTTCAGTTTTCCCTCTCTTCTAATCATCTACGTTCTCCCTATCCCACCTACATGCTCCTTCCCTCCACTTGTGAACTTGACCATGCTCCTATCTTTGGCCACTGTCTCCCCCTTGTGCACTATACTGTTGCCCCTCTCACCTACTGAAGGCCATCACTCCAGCAATTCTCCCTCTTTCTATTCTAACATCAACTTATCCCTCTCTGTTGGATCATCCCCACTCATACATATACTGTATCTCTCACCTTAAAACAAAGACCTTTCCTGACCTCAAATTCCTATCCAACTACCCCTACTCTTAGTGTGTCATCCTCACTAACTCCAATTCCTTCCTTTCCATTCTCTTGAATCCACTGCGACAAGGTTTTCATTACCATTCCATAAAAAAAGCTCAAGATCATCCAATGCCTCCACATCACTAAATCCAATGGTGGATTCTCAGTCCTCAATTTGACCCACCCACATTTGACATAGTTTATTATTTCCTTCTCCTTAAAATGCTTATATTTCATTTGCCTTCTAGACATCATTCTTGTCTCTTGATTTTCTACTTTTCTAGTCACCTTTTCTTAGTCTCCTTAGCTGGATCTTCCTAACTTGATCTCTAAATATTTTGGAGTGTCCCAGGGCTTAGCCCTTGAACCTTTTTTCTTTACATTTACTCCCTCCCTAGGTGATTTCATCTAAGTTCATAGCATTAAATATCTACTTATTGACAACTTCCACATTTAGATTTCCAGCCAGGACCTCAATCCAGTAGGCATCAGCAAAAGATATAGTTTTCTAGGGTGCCAGGGTGGCTCAGTCAGTTAAGCGTCTGCCTTTGGCTCAAGTCATGATCCCAGGGTCCTGGGATCGAGTCCCACATCAGGCTCCCTGCTCAGTGGGGAGTCTGCTTCTCCCTCTCCCTGTGCCTGTCACTCTGCCTGCTTGTGCTCTCTCTCTCTCACACTCTCTCAAATAAATTTTTTTTTAAAAAGATATAGATTTCTGTCTCTAGCTTACATTTCTTCTCTTAGCTTTCAACCCATTTATCCAACTGTCTACATCTCTAGTTGATCTCAAAGAAATATTCCAAATGTCCAAATGTAAACTCATAATCTCCACCCTCATTCTACCTCTGAAATAAGCTCCTCTCCAAGCATTTCAGGTATCTGTGAATGGCACCATCATTTCCCCAAATGTAACATCCAAAAATATAGATATCTCCCTCTCCTTCGTCTTTAATGTATGATCCATCCTACTGATTCTACCTTTTAAGTATTTCCTGAATGTATTCTTTTTTCCATACACATCTTCTCTAGTCCAAGCTTCTATCACACTCCGCCACACTAATACAGATACCCACAGTCTTTCTGCATCCACTTCTACTTCTCCAATTCATCCTCCATGTACTTCTCAAAAACAAGAATCTGATCCCATCTCTCTGCTTCAAATTTTTAATACATTCCTACTGCTTTTAGAATAAAAACAAGATTCCTTAATAAAGCCCAGAAGGTCCTGGATAGGATGCCCACTACCTTACCTTCACAGATTCATCTCTCATCAGCCTCTGTATCACACTCTACATTTTGGCATCACTAGCTTTCTTTCAGTCCTTTGAGCATGGTCCCTACCCCCACTGGAATTTTGCAGTGTTCCCTCTGTCTGGAATGTCACTACCACAACCTCACTGCCATCACCACCCCATCTCTTTCTACTCCCTAATGTCTACTCAATATTCAGATCTCATCTCAAGAAACAATGCCTTAGAGAAACCTTCCCTGCCTCCTCAAGCTATATCAACTTCCCTTCAAACATGCTTATCATTGCACCTATCACTTACTATTTCTAAACATACATTTACTTTTGTGATTAATTTGTGCTCAATGTCTGTCAATTTAAAAAGACTTTAAGGTCAATTAAGGAATAGATTGTGCTTTGTACATACTGTATCTCTAGCCTCCACCAGACTTGACAGGCAAATATTTTTTCAATGAGTGAATCAACACAGGAGTGACAGTGGAAGCCACACAACTGGATAGTACTGCAGAGGAATGGGACTTAAAAAGATAAAAGAGACCAGGGTTCCAGGAAAATATCACAATTTAGCAATCAAGAAGAGGAAATAAGTTGGAAAAAAAGCTGTCAAAAGGGGGGATGGGGTAATTGAGTGATGGACATTAAGGAGGGCACCTGATGTAATGAGCACTGGGTATTATATAAGACTGATGAATCACTGACCTCGACCTCTGAAGTTAATAATGCATTATATGTTGATTTAAAAAATAAATTTTTAAAAAGCCGTCAAAAGGTTAAAAACAACAATGAAAAAACGAAACAGCATCACAAAAGCCAAGGAAAGATACACCACCAAAAAAGATAGAACAGGCCACTGAATTTGACAGGTAGGCAGCTAGTGATCTGACAAAATAATGTGGGACGCAGAGAGGAAGTCAACAAAAGGAAGAGATGCGGGAAAGGTCACATCTTTCCAACTCCTCTGGAAATAAGATTTTACACTTGCTAACTTTTTCGAGATACTAAAACTACAACGTCGGTCCGAATCGAACAATAAATCTAAGGAAAATATATGTGCCATTTTAGATTTCGGCCTTATTTCTCTCTATCTGGGTGAGTCATTTTGGACCGACTACTTTTCTGACATATAACAACAAAAGTTCTAATACTTACACCCGAAACGTCCTTTTTTTCAAAGCACCTTACCTCCCCAAATCATCAAAGCAGACATCTGTATGTCCCTCTGTATGTCCAAATCTCATCGGCTTCTGTATGGCAGGCATTTTCTTCTACCTACCTAAAAATGTTTTATAAAAGCTAGTATTATTTTAAAGGTGAGGGAAGACGATGGCTGACGGAGAAGGGAAGTTAGTCTCCCGGCGGCCCCTTTCCCCCAGTGGCACAAACAAGATATAGTAGAGGGTCTGTCAGACAATACCCGGGAAAAGGACACGCTTCTCTTCGGTGCGCTTCCCGGACACCAACAGCGTGAAGGACTACTCACCAACCGGACCGACCTCCGCCACCGAGGAAACGCGCGTAGCAAGCGTCGGCGCAGGGCCGCTTCCCGCGCTCAGGCGTGCTCGCTACACTGCGCCTGCGCCCGCTCGCCCACGCCCAGCGCCGGGGCGGACCGAAGTCGCCGGGTGGTGGCGTCAGCTGCGCGCCGCCTGCCAGGGAAAAAGCCGGTTGCTGGGAGAGTGAGGAAGAAAGGGAGGGTGCCGAACACGGAAGTGATGGCAGCGCTTTGGGAGCAGGTGGAGGCGGTGACCGCAACGTGTGAGACAGGAACTCAACGCCGACGGGTGGGGGCTTGCAGAAAGGCGTCCGCCTTTTAAGATCTACACGAGGTGTAGGAGTGGCTGGGTCTCCCTTCTCCACCTTAGCGAGCTCTCAGAGTGATGGCGATGGTGATGGCGGCAGTTATTCGGACAGCCCCAGTTAAGCTGCGCTCTGAGAGGTGAGTGGGGGAAGGGTGGTTGCTGCCCGGCCTTGCCGATTGGGGTCAGCTATCACTTTCCAGGCTCTCCTAACATGCAGCCGTATCCGAGTGCCTGTACGTGACCAGTTCCTCCTTGGGGCCCGGTTAGAGGATGAGGTCTTTGAGCATCTTCTCTCGAGGAGAGCGAGACCCTTCCCAAACCTTTAATCCTGGCATCCTTCGTGCCCTCATCTTGTCGTTTCTATAGAGATAAAGGAGGGAAGACTTTAATCCCAGTTCTCAGTTCCTAGAGGTATGGCCTGCACATTAATGCTTATTTGGGGCGGGGGGGGGGGGGGGACTCTCTATATATTCCTTAAGAAGAAAGTAACTTGGATTTCCCCGTTCAGACCCCACCTAAAATTCACTGAACTGCATATTTAGAGCTAAAAGAAGAGACAGAACTAAAGTATATTGTTGAATACTTCGCTCCTTACAATCTGAGCGAAGGTCTTGGCCATTAAGTTTATGCTTTGTTTCCCCATGTTCTCCCGTGTTGGCAGAACAGTCTGATGAATACCTTAACAGTTACATATTTTTGTGGTACCCACCTTCTAGTCTGCGTCAGACTCTAGTTTATGACATAAGTGAGACGTTTTTCTGGTGTAGATATTTCCCCATTGTTTTTCAATCTAGTTCCATTGTGAAAAGTTACACAGTTACACAAACGGTGCTATTGTTCTTACTGTCTTGGCATTCTGTGAAGGTTGTTTTTAGTACTAGGGTTCCAAATAGGCTTCCTAGATACTTAAGTATGGTATATTAATGAAGAGGAAGAATGATTGGCTGAAAATGAACTTGGGATTTGTGGCAAAATAGCCAAACTATTGTGGATTTCCCATAACAACAAAAGATACCTGAGATTACTCTTTCTGAGTGACTTTATTTGGAGATCATTCGTTAATTTTTAGATAGACTGATGTGTAATTTTTTTATCCAAGTAAATATCACTGGATAGACTATGGAATTGAAGATGAACTCTTAATATTCGTCTCTGTATTGAATATATCGTGATGAGATTTCAAGGTAGTGCTATTCAGAGCTCAGCATAAGAAGAATCTGTAAATTGAAATAAGAGTTATAGGTATAAAATGCCCTAACTATGACATCTATAAACCCTGTGACTTTAAAACTATGAATGGTGTCTATATTTCTCTCCCTTCACTCTGCCTAGCAATCAAGTCATATAGGTTAAAGAAAAATTTCCTTTACAAATTTCACATGTATGGAAAGAGCTTAGGCCTTAGAGTTGACAGTTACTCATTGTATGACCTTGACTATGCTTTACTTTTTCTGATGTCAGATTCCTTATTTCTAAAATGGAGATACCTACTTCCATCGATTGTTAGTTTTAGTGTATAGGAGATACTCATGGATGTATAAAATTAATTGTTAGTGATGTCTGGTGTTATTAACAGAGTACTTTGGGTGGGTACTTAGTGCTTTTATTTAAAATAGAGTTTGTTTTGTTTAAATAATTACCCTGTAAAATTTTTCAGTATTACTTTTGCTAGTATTGCATTTCTCTTTCAGTCAAATGCCAACAAATTTTTATGTCAATGAGTTCATGGTCTTGATGGAAACAGACATTCAAACAACATGTACAAGACAGTGTGGTAATGAAATGCATGTAACTTAAATGTTAGCAAAATTGTGTGGTTATTTAGGATAATGTAGTCTTTAAAAAAATCCATTGTAGCTGTCACTGATCTGGCTGTCAAAATTTTCCAAATGGATTTATTTATCATTAACAGTGCGTGTCTCATAGGAGTGGGTAGCTGAATGAACTCACCGAAAATGACACCAAGGTCACAGTTTAAACTGCTGTGGAAGATTAGTTAGCTTTGCTCTGTTGCAACCATTTTTAGGACCCTTACGCTCACAAATATTGTTCTCAAGGGTAAGAAGGTGAGAAAACATGAGTATATTACCATTCTGCTGATGGCGATGACTATTATCTACATCATATACTCTTAGAGACTCAGTTTATTTAAGAAGCATATCAGCATTGCCTTATGGAAGGGGTTTAAAACATGCCTTTTCAATAAAATATGTAGTTGATGTAAAAATCACTAATTATGTGAAAGATAAGGCTGGAAGAGAGTGTTAAAATACCTGAGGCGAGGGACATCTGGGTGGCTCAGTCGGTTAAGCGTCCGACTCTTGATTTCGTCTCAGGTCATGATCTCAGGGGGGTCATGAGATTGAGCCCCAAGTGGGCTCTGTGCTGGGCATGGAGCCTGCTTAAGATTCTCTCTTTCCCCCTGCACCCCCCCCACCCCATCTCTCTCACACATGTGTGTTCTCTCTCTCTCTAAAAAAACAAAAATAAAAAATAACTGAGGAGAACAGTATTGAAGAAAATAATATCAAAGGCAATTTAGAAATCTGAAGATTTGTGTATCTCTGAAGGTGTCCTGAAACTTGCCAGCCTATTTAATTTATTTTTGGAGTAAATAATACTTGCATATGTATAAACTTCCTAAGGTATAAAAGGCAATACAGTAAAAGTTCTGTTCCCAGCTATCCAGTTCTTGTGGCTGAAGACAGCCACAGTATTTGATTGTGTTGTTATATGGATAGTGGATCCTTACACAGCAAGACAGATATAATCACTCTTTTATTGATGAAGAAACCAAGACTCAGAGAGGTTATAGTTTGTCCAAAGTCACACTCCTACCGAATGTCGAAACGAGAAATAGAGCATACAGGTCTTTTACCTTCTGATTCAAGATAGTCTATCATACTGTCACTCCATATCATAACTGTTACCATAAAACTTAGAATTTAGTAAAACACATCAGTACATAAAAACATTTTATTTAAGTCTAGAGTCACCTTATACTAGTTTGTTAAAACTTGTATTAGTAAAACTTGTCACCCAAGCTTAAATATAAGAATATGTAATTATTATAAAGCAATGGAAAGACTAATTTATAGTAGTTAAAAAAAACTTTGCCTACTCTTTCTGTTGAAATCTATGTATTTACTAAGTTAGCTTGCAAGAAACTACATTTTTTTTTTAAGAAACTACATTTTTTAAGTTAAAGGTTTGGTTATTTACATCCATAATATTTTTAAAGAATTTAAAATTTTTTAGCTTTTTAAAAAAACAGTATTTAATATCAAGAGTAATATAAAATACTTTATGATATTTCAGAAATGCTGAAGCCTCCTCAGCCTCAGATTTTCAAGCCTTATATGTGGCCTTTGTTTCCTCTTGTTCCTTTTTTTTTAATTTTGTCACTTTTCCACGTCTTATTTTTAGAAATTAATTTCTCCATGAGAAGTTCTGAGTACTACTAGAAGGTAGCTAATATGCATTTTCATTAATCTCAGTGTATGCTATTTTCATACATCTTAATCCTGGTGGCAAAAACATCAGGCCACTGGAATTACCCAGATTTTACAATGTGAAAACTGAAGCTAAATGAGATTTTAAAATCAGGTGATTGAACTAATATGTGACAAAGTCTGGATTTTAGCCCATGTTTGATGATTTAGCCCTTCATGCTATTTCATCGGCACCATGCTTCATTTTTAAATATAATGGAGTGAAAAACTGTAGATGGTTAATTTTTTATAGATGCTTAAAACATTAAAATTTTCTCTTTAGACTAAATTACTCTTACAAGAAAAAAGACTTCAAGGAAATGAGCCAAAATGTCTAAATTGACTGCCTTTAGGTAATTGAAGTATAGTTTTTTTTCCCTCCCTTTTAAACTTTTCTGAATGTTCATATATTTTATGCTGAGCATATATAGTTTTTATAATTACAAAATTATAAATTGGAAAGAAAAAAACATCTGTTTAATCCAGTTTATTCCCTAAAGAGTTACAATCATATATCTTAAATATTCTGGTTTCTAAGATTCTTTTAAGGTCCTTCCACTTTTAAAAGCCCAGGTACTGCCAGCTCTTAGTTTTCTGTTCTCTCTTCACTCTAGATTAACCTTCTTCAGTGACAGGTTCCTGGCCATTTCTCTTTGGCATGCTCAGGGAATGTATAATCATTTAAATATTAGCCCAAGTTAATATTTCCCCTAAAATTTGCTCCAAAATTATTTGTGTGAGCTAAGTACAGGAAACTATGGGTTAAGCAGACTTCTTACCTGAAGGACCTCTCAGAACCTTTTGCTAAATATACATTATAATATTTAATAGGGAAAGCCATTCCTAAATTTGTTTAACAAGGAAACCCCATCTCTCTAGAATGTGTATTAACATCTTTTAGAACTAGTGTCCACGAAAAGTACAGACTGGGGGACACTGGCATAAGCAAGCAATAACTGGGAAAGTAAGTGGGGGGTGTGGGGAGGAGGAGGACATAGTGGTACTAATCAGTAATTCATTTTGTTTATTAATCATTTAAGTCCCATGAGCCCTGACTTGGCAGCATGAAAATGGCAGACACTAAAATATTTACTGGAAGGGGGGCGCCTGGGTGGCTCTTGTTAAGTGTCTGCCTTCGGCTCAGGTCATGATCCCAGGGTCCTGGGATCAAGCCCCGCATCGGGCTCCCTGCTCGGCGGGAAGCCTGCTCCTCCCTCTGCCACTCCCCCTGCTTGTGTTCCCTCTCTCGCTGTGTCTCTGTCAAATAAATAAAATCTTTAAAAAAATAAAATATTTACTGGAAAGTGAACCTGTATTGCTCTTGTAATGAGAAAAAAAACAAAAAACATTTTTTTTATTTCAGAGTTTTTTTTTCATATGAACAAACCTGGTTTTCATTATTTTTCCTTAACATTTCAAGGAGTTCATATGTCATCTACTATCCAGTATATTCCATTTGTAGGCCCTAAATGTCTCCACAGAATCCTCCTCAAGTATCAAACTATGATCATATGTTAAGGACTATGACCCACAGAATCAAATTCAGATATCACAGCCTATGATCAGAATGCTTTCAGGGAGTTTTGGGACACATAATGGCAGGTAAACTTTGGAGTCGTGGATTTGGTGAGGAAATTCCCAGACCTGAATTACTATCAGAGTAATTGTTTATAAATTCTTTATGTAGTGTAATAAATAATGATTTTAGGATCAAATTTATTTTAATTTAGTATTTACATGAATTCTGGTCTTAGATATCATCAGCATTGTAGATAAAGTAGTTGTTCAATGAATAATTAACATATACTACAGTATTCTGGTAGCCAACCTCACAGAGATACAAAGAATTTTTCAGATAGATGAAGTTTAACCCTTTAATTATTGGCTTTTTTTTTTTTTTAAGTAGACTCCATCCCAGTATGGGGCTTAAACTCATGACCCTGAGATTGAGAGTTGCATGCTCTACCCACTGAGCAAGCCAGCCAGGCATCCCTAATTATTGGCTTTTTAAAAATTTTCTGTAGAAATCTTGAATTAAAATCACCTACCTGGCCTTATTCAATAGAACTAATTAAATGTTATTTAAATCTTTGTTAGTAGAATGGCCATGTTGGATATTAATTCTTGCTCACTGTCCTTGCAGTAGAATCTGGGATCAAATGACTTCTGGGAATCTGGGAACTTGCTTTCTTGACAATGGCTTTTATATAAATTTGCTTTTTAGATATTTGCCTCTTCCTCATTAAGAAATAATTTTTTTAAAAGATGTCACTGTGTACTCCCCAGAGCAATGTAATTTAGCTGCCTTCATAAAAAATTAATTACTGAATCAAGAGCCAAAGCAGCCTTCTCCCAAGTGATTTTTTCACCCTCTTAAAAAAAAAAGCTTTGCAGTTACCAACAAAGATCTTTGATTTGTCAGCACCTTTTAAATTATGATCGTTGATTTCTATAATACATTAAAAAAATGGTAGTAAAGCCACTTTCTTATCACTTTGTATCTCTTCTGCCTCATTTATACAAAGTTTGTAAAATTCCAAGACTAATGATAGGCTGTTTGAAAGGATTCATTCAGATTTAGAACGAACCCAACACTTTTTTTTACATTTAGATTTTACCTCTATAGGCAAGACACAAAAGCACTTTTCTAAAACTCACCTTTAGTCTTTAAAAGTAGAAAAATAAAAATTTTGTTCTCACTAAAAATTAATGTTATTTTTATTGAGAACAGTGTGATTGAATTTTTTTATTTTTAAGAATTTTAAGGTTTGGGGCACCTGGGTGGCTCAGTCAGTTAACCTTAAGCGTCTGACTCTTGATTTCATCTCACATCATGATCTCAGGGTCATGAGAGTGAGCCCCGTGTCAGACTCCACACTGGGCGTGGAGCCTGCTTAAGTTTCTCTCCTCCTCCCTCTGCTCTGTTCCTCACCCTTTGCATGCACGCTCTCAAAAAAAAAAAAAAAGATTTTTAAGATTTAATGAAACTTGTGGAGGAGATTAGAAAATTATTTTTCCACGTGTCTAAGTGTAAAGATGTGAGAGTTTATACATATGATACATTTTTATCATTTTTGTAAAGAAATCATAATAGTGAAGGAAATTCTGAATATACTTTTTCTAAAAGGATGTCTCTGTAGCACAGATTTTTTTAAGCAATTACTTTCTTAGTAACTAAGATGTTACCTATACCGGGAAGTGACCAGTTAAGTGTTTTGTGTTGCCTTTCTTTTTTAATATATCTGCTAAATAGCTTCTGAGAGCCACCTATCCCAGGAAAGATCATCAATTTTAGAACACCTTAAATTTCAGCAACTTCAGTACCTTGCTCTGAGGTAACTAACAAACCTAATATGTTATAAAATTTCTATGATTGTGTCTATTTACAAAGTATTCTTAAGATTCTATTATTTAAGGTGATATAATCCACAAATCTATTCCGGCAACATGGAACCAAGTGCAGTCCACTATAGGTAAACAAAGAAATGGAGAGGGCTGCCATCAGGTCCTCAGCTTTTTGGAACTCTCACTCTTCCTTCAGGCGCAGAGCACCATCCAACAAGTAATAACTATTTGATGACAATGAGTGATGGGAACATTGCTAACCATATAATCAATATTAATGAATTTTAAATTTTCTAATATTTCTACAAATATAAATAGAAGTTAAATTTTCTTACTGCTTTAAAGACTACAACAAAATGTCATTTAATTGACATTTTGGACCATATATTGATATGGTATGTTTTACCAAATCAGGTTTTTGCCATAATTTATAAAAGTAGGAGGGACTTCTGAAGCATGAACTCAGTTTTCTAACAGAATAGCTATGTGAAATTTATAGAAGGCTATTATTCTGAGATACATACAAACCTAAGTCAAGATTTTCTGTGCATTAACTCTTTAAGTACAAGTAAATGTATGGAAGATTCATCTAGGGCTATGGTATGTCACTTTATTTTATGGACACCTGCAGCATTAGCACATGTAAGAACAGTTAACCAAAAATCCAGAGATACTTAACTGATTAGTACCTATTATATACAAGTTGGTAAGCCTTGCCAAAGGAAATCTGTTATGTTGGCATGTTAGCTTATGTAGAATAAGGCTGGAAATTAGTTCTCTAGGGGAAAATGTCAAATTGTTCTCTAGCTTCATGGTCTCTTAAGTTCCAGCTATATCTGGCATATTGATCTTTTTTCACTGAAGCATGTTATTCTCCTAAAAATTAAAACTTTTTAGTTAGAATTGGACTAGAGACAGAAGTAGTCTGTGATGTCGTCATTATAAACTACTTTTTTTTTTTTAAGATTTATTTATTTGAGAGAGAGAACAAGTAGGAGGGGCAGGGAGAGGGAGAGAGAATCTCAAGCGGACACCGCCATGAGTGCAGAGCTGGACACGAGGCTGGGATCAGGACCTGAGTGGAAAACAAGAGTTGGACACTGTGATGACTGCATCACCTAGGTGCCCCATGAATAATTGCTATTAAACTGGCTTTTATGAAACAGATATATCTAATATCTGTTTCTTTTTTAAAAGAACATTTATTGATTACTTAATACGTTTAGGATCTGAGCTGAGTACTTTACACACATTATTTCATTTAATCCCCAACAGCTGAATGAAATAGATAGCATCAATATCTCTATTTTACAGATTAAAAACACTGAGAGGTTTCAAGTCCTATGGCTAGTATAAAATAAACTGGACTCAAACCATACTACTAGTGGCCACCATTACTGTGCTGTGGAACTGCGTTCTTGTCATATATATGCATAGAGATAATGAAAATGTTAAAATGATTACTGCTGAACGATAGGATTATAGACGGTTTTTGGGTTTTTTTTCATAATTTTAAGCTTAGTTTGAATTAATGATGATGAGTATGAATTACTGTTATTTATGTTCATCAAAATGACATATGCACCCAGGTTAAAAATTAAGTTGAAAGCTTAGATAAGATAAATGCTACAGTCCTACCCATTCCAAAGGCATCACTTTCAATCTTTTAACTGTTTTTCTGATATTTACCTTTATATTTCTAAATCATATGCTAATACTTCTTTCTTGATTCATCAATTACTAGACATTATCACTTGACTTCCTTTTATGATAGATGAGGATTTAACGCTCCCTCCTTCCTTTCTTCCCATTTTCTTATTGCATTTATATCACAGTTTTGATGAATATGTAAATGATATTTTCACTGCTGAGCCAGGTATTTTACAACTCTGTTTTCTTTCTTGTATAACCCTTGAATTTTTGTGTGATTAATAATTACCTAATTCTTCCTCTGTTTGCATTCTTCTCAATTGAATTTTCCAGAAGTCAATTCTTTTTTTTTCCTCAAGATCTTCCACCTTGGAACCTATGGCCTTGTGTGATTCTATGGACTAGATGCTCTGGGGATACCCTATTGTCTAGAGATTTTCCTTCTTCATCATCCTAATAATTCACATTTCCTGTCTCCTGTGTTAAATATCTTATTTCCTATGTTATGTCTTCTGTTGTGGGTGTACACTCTAATTTTAGAAGACTTGTCTTCTAATATGAGGTAAAATTGTTGATGCTTTGCATATCTGAAAATTTATTTTATCCTCATTTGATTGATAATTTGGCTGGTTATCTCTTCGAAGTTGGAAACTAGTCTCTAGCTTCCAAAACTAGCCTCTAGCTTCCAGTGTTACTGTTGAGAAACCAGATGCCATTTATTTACAGTCCTTTGTGACTCTTTTCCCTTCAGGAAGACTGTTTTTTCATTTTCATATATTTTTTGGCTTGGATTTATTTGTTTACTTAACTGTAGTAAGAACACAACACGACATCTACCCTCTTAACTTGAGTATCTCCTCTTTATCTCAAGGATTCTAAAATTTTAGAATAATGTAGCTCAGTGTGTATTTTTCCCCCATTGTGGTGGGTACTCAGTGGACTCTTTCATTGTGGAGGCTCATATCCTCTGATTCTGGGATATTTTCTGATACAGTTTCTTTTGTAATTCCCCCCCCTTCATTTTGTTGTTATTTTCTGTGAAATGGCTGTATTGATCCTGTAGCTTTCTTAACCTTTTCTAATCATTTTTTTCCTATTTCCTGTTATTTCCTCAGTTTATTCTCCGAATTTTCCTATTGAATATTTTATTTCTGTATTCATATTTTTAATTTACAAAACTTTCTTATTCTCTGATTGTCCCAAACTCCTCTTACTCATTCATAGATTTAATATCTTCTCTTAACTTGGAAGAAATCAATTTTATTTTCTGCCCTTTTTGTGGTTATTGTTTTCTCTAAGTTTTTTGTTTTAGCCTCTGTTGTTTATGTTAGAGGCTTTCCTCAAAAGTCTGATGACCTGTGACTATTCATTCATATTCTGGAGTGAATGAAGCACAACAATGCTGCCTGGCAGCTGTGTGTGAGTATGTGGGACTTGTGGACTGGCAAGCTTGGGTGGCCTTCCAGGTTTGTTTTGTTTTTTTGATTCGCTTATTTATTTTTGGGGAGAGAGAGAGTGTGTGTGTGTGCGTGCGCACGCACAGGGGAGAGGGTGAGGGAGAATCTCAAGCAGACTCCCCACTGAGCATGGAGCCTGGCGAGGGGCTTGATCTCACAACCCTGAGATTATGACCCAAGCTGCAATCAAGAGTCCACTCTTGGATTGCTCAACCAACTGAGGCACCCAGGCACCTCCCCCAACCCTCAGCTTTCTATTGACAGAGTCCCAGCTGTCAGCATTTAGAGGTCTTTTCTCTTTGGCCATTCTATTTCTTCAGCAAAGTTTTTTTTTTTTAAAGATTTTATTTATCTGACAGAGACACAGCGAGAGAGGGAACACAAGCAGGCAGAGGGAGAGGGAGAAGCAGGCCTCCCGCCGAGCAGGGAGCCCGATGCGGGGCTCAATCCCAGGACCCTGAGATCATGACCTGAGCTGAAGGCAGATGCTTAATGACTGAGCCACCTTCAGCAAAGTATCTTTTAGTCCCCTATTATAAGTCTGGCTGCTGGAGTTCTGGGAGTTGGATGGAAGAAGGAAGTAGGAATTTTCATTCTGATTTTAGTCCCAAACCTCCCCTTTACCCTCTATGATATCCAAAGTCCTGAGCCTCTCTAGTTCAGTTTCTCCAAATGATAAATATCCCATCTCCTCCAAGTGTAGAAGTAAAAACTGGAGAGATCCTGTTGTACTTATGCATATTTTCAACTTGCTTCATTTTCCACCCTGTTCTCCGCCCACATTTCTGTATCATCTGGGTCCTGGACTTTGCCTACTCTGTTGGTTTGCTTCTCATCCATGTCATCTGTGTGCCTAGTGTTACCCACCTCTCTGCTGCTGAGTTATTTACTGCTCCTCCATTCATATTCTGTTCTCATATTTTGTGATTCAGGTTATAGACATCTGCTAGTCCTGTTGAAGATAAGATTTGTGTTTTTATTTCTCATTTTTTCCTTGTTTTAGGTTGACTTCTGAGAGAATAGAGCAAAAAGATTTTCATTTGGCCATTTCAAACCAAACAATTACTTATTTTACAATCAGAAGAAAACAAAAAGCTATTCTCATTTTGAGGGGAAGTGAAGTTATAATACTAAGAAATTTAGTAATGGAAAGCAGCCGGTGTAGTAGCTAGAGGAAGTATTAGAATCACTAAAGGATTTTACAGGAGATTTCATTGAAGGCAAAAAGAACTTGAGAGAGCAAAACTGAAGCAGGCCCTGGTAAAGGTGGGAATGCCATCAAGAACAGAGATGGGGAGCCTATCTTTGATAATAGAAGTGAAGGAAAAAATGGTAAAATGTAGAGGTAATGGGCAAGATGAGGGAGCTTATATCCAGTAGAGTAAAGTTGGTCATAGAGTTTAATAAACTGCTATTTTGATTTTTTTTTTTTTTGTAAATCACCAAGCATTTCAAATCTTAACATATTTTTCACAACTGACTAAAAAAAGTAGAAACTATGTAGTATTAATGAAAAAGATCTGCTTGGGGCTCCTCTTACTTTTTTACCTTGAAAAATATGTTAAAGTGTAAGCTCTTAATAACAAGTGTTTATTCTGATCAATGACTCTTCATCTTCTTCAGCTTACTTTGTTGCTTCTCGTTTATTTTTGCTCAGTAGAACTTAATCAACAAACAGCCAAAGCATAATGTTGAATAAAATTTTGGTATAATGAATAATGACGTATCTTCCAAAATCAGATTTAAAAATATTTTCCATATGGATTTTAAATGAGTATATACTAGTGAGGTCACTAAATCAAAATAATCTGTATAATCACCAGGTGCTATTCAATGTTCAGAAATGGAGTATTTTCTTTGGCAAGTCTGATTCATTAGTTCACACTTTTAAGTACTTGCCAATCATATTTGCTACTACAGATACTTGTTTCAAATCCTCTTGCTTTGAAAATGCATTCAAGTGGCTCTAAACATTTACTTGACTTGGGATTATAATGTTCCTCTGACATATCAGAAACTTAATTGTAATCAGTATGCTAAGTGAGACTGATTTTCTCAGTCTCCAAATTCAAATTTCATTTGTAAAATATTTGAGATTATAGAATACTTACCCCCAATTCTGGGCTTAAATCTTATTCCACCTAAGAATAGTTAAGCTAATCCCCTCTGTGACCAATCATTACTATTAGTCTTAATAAAACTCAGTATTTCACGTTGTAAACTCTAATATATCCAGCCAATTTTATGGGAAAGTCATTGGCCTATAGAAATTTATCTGCTTGTTTCTCAGAAGTACCAAGAAAATTACAAAGGTGTATGTGTAAAAAACAAATTTTTATCCAATTCCACATTTTCTAAAAACTTCCTAGACTGATAGTGAAATTGACCAATTACTGAAATAAGTTGACAAACTGCATTGGGAATGCTTGCATGGCATTCCTGTTGTTCAGTGGTGATTATTTGATTCTTTTTTTTAAATATTTTTTTATTTATTTGACAGAGAGAGACACAGCAAGAGAGGGAACACAAGCAGGGGGAGTGGGAGAGGGAGAAGCAGGCTTCCCGCGGAGCAGGGAGCCCAATGCGGGGCTCCATCCCAGGACCCTAGGATCATGACCCAAGCCAAAAGCAGATGTTTAACGACTGAGCCACCCAGGCACCCCTGATTATTTGATTCTTAACAGCTTTTATAACTTAAAGTTCATATTTTTAATCAATAGGAAAGCAAGGAGAGAGAAGTGAGGGAACTACATAGTAGTGGTTCTCAAACACCAAGTCATGTATTTCTCAGTCTCTTACAAACAATTCACTGGCTGGTCTGCTGTGAAATAAAAATAAGGGTAGGAGAGATTGGCATGAGATATACCTCAAGACTAGAAATTGTTCATACAATTTTGAGCATACAGTTGGACTAAGAGAGGCGGCCTCACTTTTTCTAATCTACACTGAAAATTAGCTGTGGGAAAGGAACGCAGATTCTTGACTCCCAGGCACTATGAAATTACTAGTATATGGTAAAGCAGATCATTTAAGTGAAAACAAAATATCTTGGAACTGTCTTCCAACATATCCAGTACTCTTATCTTGTTCCTGTACTAGTTGTGGTTTTTCATTTTATGTCTGATTGGGGTTTAATATAGAAACTACTGTATGAGAAGTAAATGACAGTTGGACACCTGGGTGGCTCAGTTGGTTAAACGTCCGATTCTTGGTTTCAGCTCAAGTCATGATCTCAGGGTCATGAGATCAAGCCCTATTTGGGCTCAGTGCTCAGTGTGGCATCTGCTTGAGATTCTCTCCCTCTCCCTCTGTCCCTCACCCCCACCCCACCCCTGTGCACTTGCTTGCGCTGAGCATGGAGCCTGCTTGGGATTCTCTCTCTCCCTCTCCCCTTCCCCTGCTCATGCACTCATGCTCTCTCTCAAAAAAAAAAGTGAATGACAAATGACTGCTGTTTTGTTTTTTTCCCTTTAGATACATCCAGAGAGTGCCCAGAAGAAACTTCCTGCTGGAAAAACTGAAAAAGCAGTATTTATAACACTGGAATTTGTGGATAATTTGTTAAAATGGCAGAAAATAGTGAAAGTATTAGCAAAAATGTAGATGTAAGGCCCAAAACTAGTCGAAGTAGAAGTGCTGACAGAAAGGACGGTTATGTGTGGAGTGGAAAGAAATTATCTTGGTCAAAAAAGAGTGAAAGTTGTTCAGATGCTGAAACAGTGAATGCTGTAGAGAAAACCGAAGTTCCTTTAAGGAGCCAAGAAAGGAAGCACAGCTGTTCATCCATCGAGTTGGATTTAGATCATTCCTGTGGGCATAGATTTTTAGGCCGATCTCTTAAACAGAAACTGCAAGATGCTGTGGGGCAGTGTTTTCCAATAAAGAATTGTAGTGGTCGGCACTCTTCGGGGCTTCCATCTAAAAGGAAAATTCATATCAGTGAACTCATGTTAGATAAGTGTCCTTTCCCACCTCGATCAGATTTAGCCTTTAGGTGGCATTTTATTAAACGACACACTGCTCCTATAAATCCCAAATCCAATGAATGGGTAAACACAGACTTGTCTCAGAGTGAATTGAGGGATGGTCAGCTAAAACAAAGAAGAAACGTGGAAGAAGAGGTAAACTGCTTCTCACATACCAATGTTCAGCCCTGTGTCATAACCACCAACAGTGCTTCATGTAGAGGTGGTCCTGTGACTGGCTCTGTGATGAACCTGGTTTCAAATAACAGTATAGAAGATAGTGATATGGATTCAGATGATGAAATTATAACACTTTGCACAAGTTCCAGGAAAAGAAACAAACCCAAATGGGAAATGGATGAAGAAATCCTGCAGTTGGAAACACCTCCTAAGTACCATACCCAGATTGATTATGTCCACTGTCTTGTACCAGACCTCCTTCAGATCAATAACAATCCATGTTACTGGGGAGTTATGGATAAATATGCAGCTGAAGCTCTACTAGAGGGAAAACCAGAGGGTACCTTTTTACTTCGAGACTCAGCACAGGAGGACTATTTATTCTCAGTTAGTTTTAGACGCTATAGTCGTTCTCTTCATGCTAGAATTGAACAGTGGAATCACAACTTTAGCTTTGATGCACATGATCCTTGTGTCTTCCATTCTCCTGACATTACTGGGCTCCTAGAACATTATAAGGACCCGAGTGCCTGTATGTTCTTCGAACCACTTTTATCCACTCCTTTAATTCGGACTTTCCCCTTTTCCTTACAGCATATATGCAGAACAGTTATTTGTAACTGTACAACTTATGATGGCATTGATGCCCTTCCAATTCCTTCTTCTATGAAATTATATCTGAAGGAATATCACTATAAATCAAAAGTTAGAGTACTCAGGATTGATGCACCAGAACAATGCTAGGGAAAGTGTGGGAATATGGGAATGATTATATACATATTTTCATTTAATATTTTATTTTTCTTATGTCACTTTGAATTTTTCTACAAGGGCAGTTGAAATAAATCTCTGCCCTAAATTTTACTTCCAGATCAGTTTATTTTTCTTATGATAAACTAATTGTTTAAAGTTACACACTAGGGGTTAATGAATATTTTTGACCAGGTGTTTGGTTTTTGTTTTTACCAAATAGATTGTATGCTTACTTAATTTTTTTTCTTAATTGTAATTCGCTTACAATCCAGGGATATTTGAAATTTGGTAGGCGTTGCAAACACAGTTAAATAATCTATATTTCATACTTTTCCTTAAAAATAATCTTACGTCCTTTACTACATGTAAATTCCCTTGTTAACCTATGCCATTGGCATTCCTATACATAAAATATAGTTTCCCCATCCCCTTTTCAGAGTTGTTTTAAAGTTCTTCAGTAAAGCTGAGTGTGTTGTAATTCACAATCCATACCAATGTATTGAGTTTTGTAACTTAATAAATAATAGGGATGTTAAAGGTAACAAAATGGTTTGAACGTAAACTTGAAGGGTTTTCATTTTAAATACTAACTATAAAGCAGTATTAGTAAATTTGATTTATCTGATCAGGAAGAATCAAATGAGAACATGACTTTTTAGAGGTGAATTTATTTTCTACCCTGTAGCATGGTCATTTATTTTTTAATAGGTCTTTCACTCAACCTAGATGAGTTGCTATCTTCAGGACAAATATTGTTCCTTCCTCACTGGAAGCTTTAAAAATAATGATAACACTATTAGTAAGTAGTAGTTACTAACATACTAAAGCAACTCTGGGGTTTTTCTGTATTTACTTATGAACTGTTGCTTCTGATTAGCCTTTTCATAGAAACTCTGAGCCTTTTCTTTTGGGGAGATGCCACAGTTTTATAAACAGCCAGAAATTTCCATCGGTAACCAAAGAGGGACCTAAGTAGTCTTCAGTATTTTAAAGTGAGCTTCACTAAAGATTCAAGAAGTAAACATGGAGCTCAGTTTTTTGAAACTTAATATTGGTTTTGATTTTCAGGTTTCAAATAATTATTCCTGTCTTCAGAATTAACATGTCTTTACTGTGGCGTCAAAAAAGGGAAAACATTTTGAGAGCTACATGGCTTATGCCATACTGAACAGTACTAGGCACTAGGAGTAATATTTTAAATTTGCTATCCCCATACGGAAGCATTTTTAGAAACGTCATTATCCCAGTATAATAAAGGTAAATGGAGTGATAACCTATCTAACTCCACTTTTTTAAAGAGTCAGCGCGTAATTGCCTAGACAGTCGTTTCTTCTGGTGAGCTGTCTAACCCTTTGTACAAATTGGCCTTTTTAATATCATAGTAACTGATTTCTTGATGATAATTTAGGTCCAGTAGGAAGTTGCGTCCACCTGGACTGAAACGACTCAACTTTCCAAGTTAGAACAGATGTTTCTTAAGTATCATTGCTTTTATTTCCCTTTCCTGCAGTTCTGTTGTAAACATAAAGATGGTATTTTTCAGTAATAGCTTTAAAATAAATTTTTAGCAATGACAACAAAATTAAACCAAGAAAATCTCTTACCATTTTCTAGCATTTTTTTTCTCAGTGATCTCAAGATTGTCTTGGTTCCAGGTAGGGTAACTACTAATTATGGCACCTGTCTGTGGAGTAATGAGGCTCAGGATATCATTAACACCGATATCGGGATAAATATCTCTTCTAAAGATGGTATTTTCCTTTTACAAAAGTAGAAAAGTCTCATACTACCTCATCTTTATTGTGACACTTTTGTAGATCACTGAGAAGGTTGTCTTATTTACCAATAAAACACTTCCTAAATATCCATTTTTGGTGAAAGAACATTAATAGTAAGACTCTACCCATGATTATAGTTTTTTATCAGATTTTGATAATGAGACTTTCTGTTTCTGTGAAACAATTATTGTTTTAAATATTTTTCTTTTAAAAGTAACTTTTTATCAGTACAGAAAAACCTAAGGGATGACTAGCTAACAAATATTCTGTTAAAGAGTAATTTTATAAAGAAAAAATGAAATATAATTATGTTGTCTTTTATAATGGTAAAAAGTTTATATGAAAATCAAGATATAAGTAGCTTTTCATATATTCAGACTGGTTGCTTGTGATATATTTTCTCTGGCTTTCTTATTTTTTCAACTTCAAGGTATTAATAGCTGTTAACATTTTCAAAATACTGCCATGTATATATCCTTGAAGTAAATGATCTAATAAATGAGAGCAGGGAAGAGACTCATTTACTCTGAAATGGTTTGTATTTTTCCTTTGGTATTTGCTACAGTGAAAAGAAATCTGGAAAGTAGAAGTATAAAGACTTGAGAAGGGAATTGTTTACCATGAAGAAAAAAGGAAAGAGTAATAATAAATTTTTAAAACATTGAAGAATTGGAATTTAGAAAGGTTAATCCCTTTCTCTTTGTGAGGATACATTTGGAAGAGCATCCAGTATTCACAAACTTACTTTTAAAATGTAAAATATGTAATTATTAGAATATATAACAAAAGTGACTAAGTCATGAGAGGAACATGAGGAAAGATACAAATATATCTAAATATAAATTTTTTAACTCTTAAGTTTGTGGGCATTTGAAAAGTGTAAATTCCAGAGTTGAGAAAGCATCAGCATGGTGGAAATGTGTAGAGCTTATTGGTGAGAGAGTATGGAGCTAAAAGAAACAAGATAAAATATTAAAATTAAGAATTTAGGCATCACCTCAGGGAAGAGCCTTGACAGTGAAAGGGAACTACTTAACTGCTAATAGCTAGTCTGGACCAGACAGTTAACTGCGCTTTGGGAATCATCCTGCACTAATCAGGAAATAAACTTGACTTCTATTTCTCAAGCTTTTCAGGATGACTCCACCACCACCACCACGCATCTTTTTTTTTTTTTAAGCTATTATAGCATCTTGATTCATATTCTTAATTCCTGAAATATTCTGAATGGATTTTTTTAGGTTCCTTGAGCATTTTTGTATGAAGAATCCTATGTGATCTTTCTATAGCCATGCCATTCACTTAAATAATTCATAGAGAGAATGGTTTAATTTAAAGGAAGACCTAATAGGAAGAAGATTAAAGGAAGCTTTTAGTCAGCCTGTGGTTAGATTTATTGATTTGGTGAACAGAACTGTGTTCTTTCCTGAATTTCAGCTAATGGTCAAAGAATGGCTTTCAGTTAAAGTTGTGACTTATTATAAATAATACAAAGAATGTCTAAGTAATTAGAAATCCTTTAAAAAGTAGAGTAAATGTGGGACTCATACAAATTCCATTTCTTTTTATAAGAAAAATACAAACCATTATCATTTATTCATGAGCCAAAGCCATTAAGAAGACAAATCAAGTTATCAGCTTCCTGTCTCTCTGAAGTTTGGATCATTTTATAGACCCACGTAATAGAGCGGTTTCTTCCTATGAAACAAAAACCTTGAAACCTCTTATACTATTAGTTTTCATTTAAAAACGTTTTTGTCACTTTTAGCTGTAATGAGTCAAATAGGCTATATATTGATTTTGGTGGAGTAAATTTTACAGGAAAGTAGACTTAATTATTTCTGGAGACAACACAGGGAGAATAATGTTTAAATGTTAAAAAAAAAAACCCTGTGTGTTAAGTAATACCCAAATGAATAAAAGATTTTAAGTCAAGCAGACTATTGTTTATATTTTGGAAAAAAATCTTTACAATTTTGGTCTTTAATCAGTTTTACATTTATTTTTATTTCTAAAGAATGAACGGAAAGCACAAAGGTTTTTTTTTTCTTTTTTTAATGACCTAGTAGAAATGAGCAATGCCACAAGAGTCTGCCTATGCCATTCTAATATATTAAGATATTCGACACAGTGGAAGTGACTTTTTAAATGGGTTGGCTTCTAAGTAGAAGTGTAGACTAACGGGTACAGCGCAACAGAGAGGGATTTGGGGCACATTAATCCTATTTCAAATAAAAGCAGAATCTATTTTTTAATTTTGAATAGATTACTCAATCCTAAATCTTTATCTTCATCTCCTAGCATATAAAATGTAGAAAAATAATACTTGTCATGACTTCCTGAAGGTTAATTCTTCATTTAAGAGATGACCCTTGGAGCATACTTGAAAATAATTTCTGTAATTTCTTGAAAATAACGTGATAGATTTTCAAAGTATCCCCTCAGTGGACCCTGCAAATTCACATTCACTTCTAATAGTCTGTAATAGGCTTTCTTGGCTTGATTTGACAATAGATGTAACAGTACAATTTGGATTTATGGTTTAGACTCTGGAATTGGATGAACAATTGCAGTTTCCTCCTACCCTTCATAAGGTTTATGTAAAATTGATGTTTGCCTGTTATTTCAGAAGTTGATTACATTTGCAGGAAGTGAAGATAATCACTTTTGCTGTGGTTATAATCAAATCTAAACTTTCAGACTTAAGAAAGTAAAACTCAAGGTTTACTTAAATTATGCTTGCTTTGCTAGGATTGAATCAATTCTGTATAAGCCAAGTATGAACTTGATATATACTTGAATATACAGAGTTTAAGTAGTAACTTCACAAAACTGTTAGTACTCTTGTCAGTTGGGCTTGTATGATCCTCCCCTTACCCAAAAAGAAGTAGACTCTTTCCATTTTTATTTCTAATCCTGAAGTTGAATGTTTCTTCTTGGATGTGAGTTCAAATAAATTGATCTGAATAAATTTTCACTTCTTCTTAATTAAAACTTCGTATATAAAACCCAAAGGCTTTGTATTTTGTTTTTAAAACATTGTATATCCTGGGGTGCCTCAGTTGGTTAAGCATCTGACTCTTGATTTCAGCTCAGGTCCTGACTTCAGGGTTGAGATCAAGCCCCGCCTCAGGCTCCACCCTGGGCATGGAGCCTGCTTAAGATTCTATCCATCTCTGCACAAGCTCTCTCTTAAAAAACATTGTATATCCTGGCTTTGCACATTCAACTTAGAACCTAAAAAAATTGCGGGCACCTGGGTGGCTCAGTCAGTTAAGCATCAGACTCTTGGTTTCAGCTCAAGTCATGATCTCAGGGTCCTAAGAGCTGTTTGGGAGTCTTTCCCTCTGCCCATGTACCCTCCCTCTCCCCCCCGCCCCCCCCCCCGCGCTTTCATGCCTGCATACACTCTCAAATCTAAAAAAAGAATAAAAAACTTTAAAACCTATATTACACATTTTCTAATTCAAAATACACCTTATGTCTTAATGTGTCAGTTTGGGTCTTCTAGAAGCAGATGCCAAAATGTGATTAAATGTGCAAGAGATTTATTGGGGAAACACTTATGAAGGAAGGTGTGGAAGTCTCCCTATCACTTTGCAAGTCTGACATACATGAAAGAAATGGAAAGATTGATGAGGGTGGGCTTCAGACTGCACTGCAATTGTGAAAAAGTTAGACGGGGATTTAGTATCCAAGCAAAGGTTGACTGACCGAGCCCATGTGGGACAGGAATGACCTAGCTCTAGAACACAGTACGCTGTTGCTGAGAGCATGGAAAAACGAGGCTGTCAGTTACTCTGATAGTGACCAGGACTGGGGTGAGGTGGGTGAGGCACTCAACCTGGGCACAAAAATTTTTTGACCGAAAATCTCGTATTTCAGTACAACGTTTTAAATTCAGAATTAAGGGGCGCCTGGGTGGCTCGGTCAGTGAAGAGTCTGCCTTCGGCTAGGTCATGATCCCGGGGTCCTGGGATGGAGCTCCGTGACTGGCTCACTGCTCAGGGGGGAACCTGCTTCTCCCTCTCCCTCTGTGGGTCCCCCAGCTTGTGCTCTCTTGTTCTCTAATAAAATCTTTTTAAATACCAGAATTAAAACAATAACCTAATGAAGAGAAATGCCAAAATTTTAAATATAGGTTTACTGACTTCTGGTGACTCAGGCTTCCTTATAGCTCCACAAGGCACTGTGGATTCACTGACTCCTGAGGGCAGAGTAAGTCACACTAATACCCTTTTCCATAGACCATTTTCCCTGTCCAAAAATAAGTCTTCAACAGGCTTGGGTATTTGCAGTTTCTCTATAGCTCGTTTTTCAGTAAGACAAGTATGTGTGCTGGAGGAGCATATCCAGGAGTAAATCTTCGTTTAAGAAATTTCTAATAAAATGCCTATGCCCAGTGACCCACTAACGGGTAACACAAAGCAAAATGTTGTAATGATTCTGCATCCTTCTAACGTATTTTTACGTATATGTACATACTATATGTATATATATTTTACACACTATATAATTATGGCATCTGCATAACTCGCCAGATTTCCTTGGCGCTGGGGGAATTTATCCATTATCCTTCAGAACTGACCTAGAATAGGTAAAGTTCTGAACATGTGGAGGGAAGAGGCATTGATCAGGAAAAGCCTGCATAGACAGCTTTTAGTATCAATTGCCAAGCTATTTACAAACGTCTTCCCTTTCCTGTGTCGTTCCTTTAGCGCTCCTCCATTTGGGCCCGAGGGCCAGTATCCGCTGGTTGGCCGCATCCACACCCAGCCAGCTTCGAGGCCCGGCTGTAAAAATCCCTAAGCGTAGGAAATCCAGAACCAGTCCTTACACCACTCCAGGAAACAAGTTAGCAACTTCCGCCGGGATGCCCAGAACATCACTGACTACAGACATTTCCTCCGAGTGCTCAGAATTCCGGAAAACCGGGGAGCTTTCCTCCCGCCCACCAGAAGAAAACAGCCACCCTGGGCGAGCCCGAAGAGCAGCCGCGCCGCCCCACCCTGCCGGGCAGGCCGCAGTACCGCCGAAAGCCTATTGGGGGCGCGCGCGCTGCCCGGCCCGGCCCCGGGAGGAGGGGAGAGCGCTGGCGGGGGCGGCGCGCTCGGCGCTTCCTGTTCCGGCGCCAGGAGGAGCCGCGCGCTGTTAGTGCTGGTGTTGCTGGTGCTGCCGCCGCTGCTGCCGTCAGTCACTCCGCGTTCGGTTCTTCGGCGCCCGGTTCGCTCGGACCCATCGTCGCTTCTAGACTTTGCTGCGGGCTCGGATCTTGCCGGGTGAGGCTGCTTCGGCGCTAGTGGGGATCGTGGAGGGGCGCAAGGGAGAGCGCCCAAGCGGGAGACAGGCGCGGTAACAGAGGTACCTGGAATCGCCTTTTCGGCGGCCGGGACTAAGCGTCTGCCCCCGCCATCTTCCTCTGAGCTGCGACGTGCCCCCCGAGAGCTCCCCGGGGAGGAGGCGTCGGAGGCGGGTGACGTCGCGCCCGACGGGTTTCTCCGCACTTGACGTCAGGCCTGGTTTGGGGGCGGGGCGGCTAGCGTGCCCGGCCCCACCCCCACCCACCCCACCCACCCCCACCCCTTCCCGGGCGGCGAGACCCGCTCGGAGGCCGGTTCGCTCC
Source organism: Callorhinus ursinus (assembly GCF_003265705.2). Lineage (NCBI taxonomy): Eukaryota > Metazoa > Chordata > Mammalia > Carnivora > Otariidae > Callorhinus > Callorhinus ursinus. The sequence continues at coordinate 29,625,591 of NW_027397070.1, forward strand.
GGTTGATCCCGGACTCTCTTTGTTCGTTTGGCCCTAAAGGGTTCCCGGCTCGCGCCCCTTGGCCCCGACCCCCTTCCCCCATTCATTAATTTCTAATAAAACGGGAGAGATGGGCCTGAATAGTCTTGGAGGAATCTGGCACTTGCTTAATTAAGATTGTCCGCAATGTGACAACGTTCTGGTCGTTACTTACCAAAGGAGTTGCTAGCTAATACATTCGATGAATACACATGACAGAAACCGTGAGAAGCGCTGAGTTCGGTGATACTCTCTTTTTTAGGATTTAGGAGCTTATGTTACGCATGGAAGGTTATAAATAGCTGAACCATTTCCTCTTTGAAAACCAAGAGCAGTGCTTTTACCGGATAAAATTTCTAATGTTGAGGCAATCAAACCATACCGAAAAAAAATTTTTATAGCCTTAAAGCCAAAGAAATACGCACTCTCACACCTGATGATTGTAAAGGCCTGTTTTGAAAACCAATCTTCATTACAGGCCAAGATAGCCTTCAGAGATCTTTCAGAAGTTCTTTGTTCGGCTGTATTCATTGGGCAGGAAGAACAGAAATTTTTCTTGGTACTGGCGTCTCTGAACCTCCTATTCGAAACTAGTTTGTCTCAGAAACTTGGGTTGTGTGTATTAGAATGTTCTTTTCCTCTCTCCAGGAGGAACAGAGAGAGACCCATGCCTTAACTGCAAGGCTTGGGGCCAGTGTGTTTTGGAATTCGGAAATCTTTGGATTGTATCGTTAGATTTTAGGAAGAGAATAAGATGCATAGACAAGAGCTATCACCCCGGCAAAGTTGCGGCAGCGTCCCTAAGACAACATTCATATTTGTGCAGTGATAGGTATGACTTAATGGAAACTATAAATATCCTCAGGCCAGGCTTTGCCACCGTTTTGTGAAGGTTTCTTTTCTTTTCAGAAGTTTCTGAATGGAGAACTTCAGAGAAAGGTTTACAGACCTATAACAGCAGTTGTAAAAGCTGACGTTTGTTGAGTTTTCCTTGTGTGCCGGACAGTGACCAGGAGATTTGTTTATTATGTAAGTCTCAGGGCAGGTCTGTGAGGTGGATGCCATTCCTGTCTACTTATATCTCTGAGGTTTGAGGAGTTCAGCCTGTCCAGAGCCAGCGAGTGAAGAGCTGCGGTTTTATCTAGGCAGTGGTAACTTTCAGGGTCGCTCAACCTAGGCTGCATATCTGTGTACAAAGGAAGAGGGGGCAATGTATCTGTTGCCCACCCGCTATTTTTGGAGCACTGTTATTATAGACAATTTAGGAGTACCATTCAGTCTTTCACATCACTAGCCCCTTTATAGATGGAAAACAGAGTCACTCAGGTGAGCTGAATCTGATGGAGACACTGAAGCCTTGGTCTGAAGGCTCTCTGCTGACTCCTCTCCCCTCTCCTTTCTGTAGTCCGACCAATCTGAACTGCTTGCACTTCCCGGGGCGTCCTCTTGCCTCCTCCAGCTTTTGCACCATCTGCTCGTCCTTCCTAGGGCCTGTGCCACCATCCCCCACGCCCGGCTCGCTCTCCATTGTTTCCCCAGGATTCCTCCCCTGACACTCCCTTCCTTGATTCCTTTAGGAGCTCTTTGAGGTACTCCCTTGGTGCCCTGTGCTTACTCCAGGTAAGGTAATTACTGTTTAAAGGTTAGTTCTTCACCAGACTGAATTCCTTAAGGATTTTTTCCATGCAGTGTTGCTCATTTCCCTAAAGCCCAATACAGTGCCTGGTATGTATGTTCCAGGAATAAGTATTAAAAAAATGATTTTTTAAAGTTACATGGCTTTAAAAAGTTTAAAATACTCCAAACCTTTATCAAGTCCCCAGATCCTTGAGTTGCCCAAATGTAAAATAGAACGTACCTGATAAAAGAGCCAATGGTAAAACGATATTCTAATTCAAACTTTGTATTTTCAGCATATTACCATCATCTCCCCCCATTTCTCTTAGTTTCTTATTTACTTTTTTAAGAGGTGGGGAGGGGCAAAAGGAGAGGGAGAGGATTTTTTTTTAAAGATTGTATTATTGATTTAGAGAGGGTGTGGGAGTTGAGGGGAGGGGCATGGGGATGGTGGATCTCAAGGCACTCCTCTCCTGGAGCACAAGCAGGGAGCCCGAAGTGGGGCTTGATCCCATGACCCTGAGATCATGATCTGAACTAAAACCAAGAGTGGGACACTCAACCCACTGAGCCACCGAGGCGCCCCTCTTAAGTTTCTTTTAATAAACATCTTACATGTCTGTACTACTTTATAGATTATTAAACATGTTACTTTTAATTATCTGTAAAGTAGTCAGGAATTAAAACTGTCTTGCAGATGAGAAATGGTCTGTGGTTAAGGAGTTTACCTTAGTCAAGAGGATTGATGTCCATATTTCATAACTGTCTAGTTCTATGCTTTTTATCACTCCACCACAATGTGATGGCCCCTTTGAAATAGTGGCCTTGTTTCGTAGTCACTAGTAATTTACAGAGTTCAGCTTTTTAAAACCTCCTTGTGATTGGATTGCCATGTTACTCTAAAAGCCATAAGAGTTAACAGAAATGTTTTACTTTTCTAGTGTATGTCCAAAGAAATTTTGTACTGTTTTTAAATTACTGTTCTTGCTGCTCAGAAAATAGAATGATTATTTTTCAGATGATGCATAGATCCTGCCATAAAGTAGTAATGGAAAGTTTTGGAAATAATAGCTTTACAGTATTCTAAAATGAAAAATGAAAATCTTTCTTGATTATAAACCTTTTTTTTCTTTTGGCCTCATCGTAATTAGCATAATCCAGGGGCGCCTGAGTAGCTCAGTTGGTTATGTGCCCAACTCTTGATTTGGGCTCAGACCATGATCTCATGAGCTGGAGTCCCGTGTGGGGATCCACGCTGGGCGTGCAGCCTGCTCAAGAGTCTCTCCCTCTGCCTCTCCCCTCCCCTTTAAAAAATTAGCATAATCTAGGTATTTTGGAATAGTTTTTTAGAAAATCTAGATTTAAAAAATTACATAACTCAAAAAAAATTATGTAACTCTTCTCATATTCAGACACTGATGTTCAACTTTATGTTTTACCTTTTTATGATGAAAGTAAGAATAAATTAGAATGTTTCCTATTAATAAGAACACTGTATATTCTAGACACGGAGAGAAGGTCACTTTACTAAAAGTGCTGTAGAACAAGAAATGATCTACTTTTAATTCCTTTAGTTAGGGCTTCATTACTTAATCATTAAGATTCTAATACCTCCTTTATCTTCTAGGATTTAATTTTTTTTTAAGATTTTATTTACTTATTTGAGAGAGAGACAGAGATAGCGAGAGAGAGCACGAGTGGGAAGGAGAGGGAGAAGCAGGCTCCCCGCTGAGCAGGGAGGCAGACTCAGGGATTGATCCCGGGACCCTGAGATCATGACCTGAGCTGAAAGCAGATGCTTAACCTACTGAGCCACCCAGGAGCCCCCAGGATTTAATTTTTAACTTCAAATTTGGAAAGCCAGAGTTGTGAGTCCGTTTAAGATTACTAACTTACGGAATAACGTACATTCTAATGTAATTTTATAATTAGTTAACTTTATATTGTGTGTGTGTGTGTGTGTGTGTATTTTTTTAAGAGGGAAAAGTAATTCTGAAAACCTGAACAGCAGGACCACATGAAATTGAATGTATTGCTTTGTTAGTTCTCTGCTTCAGAATTAATGTGAACTTTGATACAGAACCATTTTCTGTTTCAGAAAGGCTCACCCTATTTGAAAAACATGTTAATCTTAGGTAGACTTTAAACTTGCCATGCACTGATAAAAGTTTCTTCAGATGTTCATCTTAAGAATTTACTATTGTGTGATATAATGATTTATTATAAAGCCTTAACGTGGGAGTGATTGGATAGTTGCTTTATATTCAAGATGTGTTTTTTGATATTCTGAATAAATAGCAAGGTCATAGCAGTTGTAGGCTTCATATTCTTTTTCTTTATCATTCCTGTTAGCCAATTGTACTTGAAAATAAAACTCTAAGAATGCAAGGATGGCTCAGTATTAAGCAATTTTTATATATAATTAACTGTGTACATGGGTCAAAGGAGAAAGACTCTTGTGATCAGCTCATTAGATGTCAAAAAGATCTGAAGAAATGCAGTGTCATCTCTAAATGTTGTTTTTTCCTCTAAATGTTTTTTAACTAGCAAAATAGGAATAAATAAATCTAGCAACATAGGCATAAATAGACATCTTTAATGTAACTTTTTCCATCTCAAACTGAAAATGGGAATTTTATTTAAACATTGGAAGCATTTCAAGGAGAGTTGGGAACAAGACCATTGTGCTTACTATCACTATTTAACATTTCATTGTTAAGTTTAGCAGATGCAAAGGAAAAAAGGTGTAAATATCGGACAAAGAATGTAAAATTATTATTATGATGATGATTGTTGCAGATGACATAATTCTGTACCCGAAATCCCAGGAAATCAGCTGTGACACTTAAAGGAATAAAATAATTTAGTAACGTTACTGCTTACAAAAGTGATACACTAAAATTTTTTCACATAGGGGTGCCTGGCTGGCTCAGTGAGTAGAGCATGGGACTCTTGATCTCAGGGCTGTGAGTTTAAGCCCCACATTAAGGCTAGAGTTTACTTTAAAAAAATAAACTATTGAGTGATAAATGACAATGATGGGAACTAGGAAAATCTACCTTGTTCTTGAATGAGAAGATCTGATATTTTGAATATGTTACATGTTCTCTAAATTAATCTGTAAATTTAATGCAATTCCAACCAGAACACCAACAGATTCTTTTTATTTTTTTACAAAATGATCTGGAAAAAATAAACAGAATATTCAGGAATCTAGGGGGAAAAGACAACAGCAATAGGTCATCTGACATTAAAATTTGCTAAAAATATAAAGCTACTGAAATTAAGATAGAATGTTGTGGTGCAGATCAGTAGGGAAGAACAGACTTCAAAATATCCATGGGAAATAATAGAGGCTCTGTAGCCTGGTGGTTAAGAGCCTTGGCTCTGGAGTCAGATTGTACCTGAGTTTGACCCCTTTTCTACTTGTTACTAGCTCTGTCCCCTTAAACGAGTTAACTTGATGAGCTTCCTTTTCTCAAGCTGTCAACTGAGTGAAAGAATGTGCATCTATTCAATGAGATTACCCACCTAAAACACTTTGAGTACTGTACCTGTTCTGTGGTACTCTGTATTTGTTGTCAATATTGGCAGTAGAATGTGTTAAGGGTAGCTTGTCATATACACCAAGAAAAGATAGATTATACATTAAGTTAGGGGCACCTGGGTGGCTCCGTCAATAAAGCATCTGACTTTGGCTCAGGTCATGATCTTGGGGTCCCAGAATCCAGCCCCATATCAAACTCCCTGCTCAGCAAGGGGTCTGCTTCTCCCTCTGCCTCTCCCACTGCTCCTTTCTCTCTCTCTCTCTCTCTCTCTCTCTCAAATAAGTAAATAAAATCTTAAAAGAGTGTAATTGGTAAAGGACTTTAAAGTGACATGGACTTTTAAGATGTATTTTATTTTAGATAGCCTTACCTGTTGACTGCATATTTCACTTCCAGTACTTTTTCCTGATGACACATTCACAAGGATATGTGTTGAGAAGTGTTCACTCTATCATTGTTTAAAACAGCTCACAGTGCAAACAACCTAAACTACCACCAAAATGAGAATGCATACTATATTGTGGATCACTTTTATATGATGTGCTGCCAGTAAAAGGGGATGACATTTGTAGAACTACATGAACTACAATGAAAGTTTTCCCTATATAAAGAAAAAGACTTTGCATATATGATTAAATAACAGTAGTGTATACAGAGTTCCTTAAAGAATATATAGGAAATGTTAAGCACTGGTTTTGAAGTATTCTCTTTTTTTTTTTCCTTTCTTTCTCTTTTTTAGGAAAATGTCTGATGAATTTTCGGTAAGTTGATGCATTTATCCTTCATAAGTATTTTGGCTCTTAAGAAAATGACCTAGTTCTAACTGCAGGCCATATAAGTCTTTTAATTTAAAAGAGATGCTTATTGTGATCTTGCTTTTGGCCGGGGAGAGCATGTGATTTTAATAGCTGATCTGCCTTAATTGACTTAGATATAATATGTTTGAAATTTTATTCTGTTATATATATTTATGAATCCTTAAGTAAAAAAATTTGAAAAGTGTTAAGTTGCTTCTGTTCTCTGTTCACATGGCAGTGTTAATAATGGCCAGCATTTTTGGAATATAATATACACCAGGCACTATGTTAAGGGTATTACATGAATTATCTCATTTAAGCCTCAAGTTAATGCTAAGCTTTTTTTTTTTCTTTTTTTTTTTAATGAGGAAACTAAAGCTCAGAGAGTATGTAACTTGTTTGAGGTAAAGCCAGGATTCAAATCCACAGTATTTTGAGTAATTGTATTTAGAAAATTTGATCTCCTCTAAGGAATTTGCATTGGAAAGTTGATTTTTATATTAAATGAATTGTTTTTAAACCGAGCAGTTTGGCTATTGAAGATGTTCTAGGAGTTTGTAATCCCTACAGCTTACTATCCTTTATTAGTTTATAATCATGCTTGACATGATTTGGCCCTAAATAAGATTGATACATGCCTGTTTTGTATTCCAGTTGGCAGATGCACTACCTGAACACTCCCCTGCCAAAACCTCTGCTGTGAGCAATACAAAACCTGGCCAACCTCAAGGCTGGCCAAGTTCCAACCCTTGGAATAACCCAAGTGCTCCACCTTCTGTGCCATCTGGACTCCCACCAAGTGCAACACCCTCCACTGTGCCTTTTGGACCAGCACCAACAGGAATGTATCCCTCTGTGCCTCCCACCGGACCACCTCCAGGACCCCCAGCACCCTTTCCTCCTTCTGGACCATCATGTCCCCCACCGGGTGGTCCTTATCCAGCCCCAACTGTGCCAGGCCCTGGCCCCACGGGGCCATATCCTACACCAAATATGCCCTTTCCAGAGCTTCCAAGACCATATGGGGCACCCACAGATCCAGCTGCTGCTGGTCCTTTAGGTCCATGGGGATCCATGTCTTCGGGACCTTGGGCACCTGGAATGGGAGGGCAGTATCCTACCCCTAATATGCCATACCCGTCTCCAGGGCCATACCCCGCGCCCCCGCCCCAAGCACCAGGGGCAGCGCCGCCCGTTCCATGGGGCACGGTTCCACCGGGAGCCTGGGGCCCACCAGCACCGTACCCCGCCCCCGCAGGATCGTACCCCACACCAGGACTCTACCCCGCTCCCAACAGTCCTTTTCACGTGCCTTCAGGACCTTCTGGTGCTCCACCGATGCCTGGTGGCCCCCATGTGAGTGTTAAATTTGTTATCTGAAATGCACTAACAGTCACATAAGCACAACTGAAAGATGATTTGCCTCTGGGTTCAGAGAGAAGATTAAAAAGCATTTAAAACTTTTAAAAGAAGGGATGTGTGTATATAAGGTAAGGGTAAATCTCAGGCTCCAGATAAAGCATTTAGAAGGATGAAAACAAAAGTATTCCTGGTACTGAAAATAGAAAAATTTCCCAAAGACTTTGTAATGTAGTAAGCAATGTCCTCAATAACATCCCTGAAGAAAACTCAGGTGCACGTCACTGGACTTTTTTTTTTTTTTTAAGTATTTCTCTGTCGCATTTTATGGCATCACACCAAAGCACAGTTCGGTAAAAAGTTTCTGCCTTTGTGACTTCATACAGAGGTAGATTTTTAGAGCATCTAGGACAGTGAATACATAGCCTTTCCTGTCCTTCCTGTAACTCTCCCTAGTGTTGCTCAGCCAAAGTTCTGTTAGATCCTCCGCAGCATTGAGCTCCAGATTATACCACTATTCTGCATTGTCAGTTACAGGTAATGCTTCATGCTTTACTGTCAGCCAAGCCAGAGTGGTAGGATTGACATCTTAGTTGGAGAACCTGTCTTGGACATACAACCAAATAGAAAAGCATCCCACTTCCCCCCAGAAGTAAGCCACGTGAGTCTTAAGAAAGAATCATGATTCTCCTTGGGGGGTGGGGAATGACTCTTAACAAAATAATCAGGTCTCCAACTAGATTAATGAAACATCCACCTCAACTGTAAAGGAAAAGGAATCTTAATAAAATGCCCCCAAAACTTACTTTCATTAGTATTAACTTCTTGCTATACAAATTTTTGTTTGTTTGTTTGCAAATTGTATGCCAAAATAAATGGGATGACTTGCCGTTTGGATTTATTAAGCAGTAAGTTTATTTTAAACCACAGCAAGGAGTTAATAAACTCCACTTAGAAAAACTCGAGGTTTACTTTTTCTTTTTTCTATTGCAGTCTTACCATTAAGTTAATGGACGAAGAGAGGACGCTTTGCTTTTTGAAGTACATGTATATGCACATGAATATGCATATATAAAAATTGCTGGTTTCACTATTCTTAGAGGGCATTCATGAAAGAACAACTCTTGCACCTCTCAGAGAAGATATCTGCCTCTTGTACTTGGATGTATAGTACGTCTGATGGATACAGTCAGATAAAAATGTAAAAGTAAATCATTCAAATGTGATTTTTATTCGGTTTTTATGGAACGTTAAAGCGATGAAGTATATTGAATAGCTCTTTGATACAATTTGTTTAAAACAAGATTTCAATTTGTTTAAATTATGAAACCACACACTTAAAAATCGAAGATGATGTGGATTATTGTTAGAATCTGCAACCTCATTGGCAAATTATTTCAAGTATTTTTCTATAATCACTTTTTCCCCAAATAAACACACTTTGAAAACAATCACATTGTCATAATTTAAACAAATGTTGCCTCTCAGCATCTTGAACTGCTCTGTCTATAGAATAAATAAACCTGGTCCTCTTGAGGTTGTAGTTTGGATCTATATTTTAAAGCTTTTGGTAATTATTGTCAGATGTTGAGTTCATTAGCCTGGCAGTGCTCATTTTTATCCTTGAGCTTTTAGTAAAAACTTTTCTATGATTTTGAGTTCTACCTGATCTGCTTTATTTTTAGCCAGATGGGTCACACAGCTCTAAAATCTGCCATTTATGAAAACTTTTTTATTTTTAATGCAGGCCAACGTGTGTAAATTCTTATTAGAGAATTGGTCATCTCTGTATTGCTTTGGAATAGATTTTGAGATGTCCGTATTGCTTTGGGAAGAACTCAAAGAAGGAAATAATTCTCTCCTTTGTCTTAAACCTCAAGCCAGAGGAAACCCTGGAAATTGCTTCATAGTGACAAGTAACTTGCATTCCCACAGAACACTCTTCTACTCAGACCCTTTCTTATAGGTCCCTCTGCCTCAGTTCTTTAGAAGGAGCACATCCTTCAGTTTTTCCCTGATACGGAAAACTGGCACACTCTAGGAGTCTGTTGTAAACACATATAGCAGTTAAGTTTCAAGAACCTTAGTCATTTAGACATGACTCTTTGTACAAGTGCGATCAAAATGTGTATGTGTCTTTCAGAGCCTGGTTAAGCTGTGTCATTGTCTTTTGCATAGTTTCCTGCATCTTTTGTAAAGTGCTTATGGCTAACAGTTCAGTTCTGTGTTTGTTGACAGGTAAATAGGTAGGATTGAGTGCCATCCTTAAAAATTATTCTCTAGCTCTAATACTGAAACTAATAATAATAAGGTGTAGATCTCTGCATTCTGTTGAAAGTAAGCAGTGTGACTGTCGCTTAAATTAGTGTTGTTTGTAACCACCGAACTATCTCTAAGTCAGATCCTTAGAGTCTTAGAACTGACTATGTTATTTGTCAAATAACATTTTGAACCTTTGAATGTATCCATCGGGTTACTAAAATATGTCATGGATTTCATGACTAGTCTAGGAGAGATTTATGCTGGAGCTCTTGTTTTTGCTTAGAAATAAAGTATTTAGTAGTTTTGTTTCTCTTAGAGTTAAAATGTCAAGAATGCCAAATGCTGCCAATTTAATGGTTTGATAGCTACCTCCTTTTAAGAAAGCAAGATGGTCACCTTTGAGAAGAACATTCAGTGTTTAAACTCCCTTTTAAGTAGATGATAGAGTCAGGCTTTCAGAATTGAAGCTGAGTTGTTTAGGTATCTTCAGACTGGGGAATGTCGTTAGACAGCTCCTACAGAGTGGCACAAGCGGTCTTGTTTTCTTTTGCTTCCTTGCAAGGACAGGCCGCACCAGTCTACAACACTCTTGGAATCTTTGGTCAGAGCAGCCTCCCATTTACAAGGCAGTAGCCCTAAAAGGTATTCTAGCTTAAACGGTCGGGCAGTATGTCAGCTAAGTGGGGGATGAGAGGAAAAGTGAGAGAGCGGCCAAGGTCTCTCGCCTGGTGGTTATTTTGGTTGTGTTAAAAGTTGGGAGAAGTTGACAACTCTGGCTTTAGATGCAATATTTAATGTAACACTAGAGGATACTGTTTGATTAAGAGAAGTGGTAGCACGTTTGGGAATCTGTGATCGTGGAGTCCATTTATTAGAGGAGAAAATCTGCTAAAGGATTTGAAGGAACATGAACGTGAGATTTGGAATTACTACCCCCAATAAATACATCAGCTTTGCTAGTGACCCATACTGCCCCATGTGCCCTAGACATAACACCTTTTCTTTTCTTTTCAAGGACTTTCCAACTAGTAGTTGTGAAATTTTTTTAACCTAAGAATGGAAATCAAAGGGACAAGAATTTGCTTTTATGTTCCTTTTAGTTTTGTAGAGCATTATTTCTCAGCTTGCGGGGAGAATCTTAATGCACGTGGGTACTCTGGGGACAAAAATGTATTCTTAGGTTCAGGGTAAAGTTAAAAGCAGAAGTTGTTCCAGCGGAGGAATGGGGGGAAAGCACGGGGGGGAAGGTTTTTCTCTTTACAAGGGAATAAGGTTGCTTTCGAAACCAGTCCTGGTAGGCCGGCATCAGTTTAGGGAAGAGACTGTTTCTTAGAAAGTTTGTTTGGTCTCAGAAGGGAGTACACAGGATGGAATATGCTGGCACTTGGGCTCTCTCTGAGCAAGAACTTTAAGACAAATTTGATGGAGATAATCGAGATGTGTTGAGGATTAGTGTTTCTGAAGTTGGAATCTTAGATTTTGAAATGTTAAACCGGAAAATGAAAATAAAGATCTTAGGTCCTCATCACACACGCAGTTCTCAAGAATCAAGTCTCCTTGGAGGAGTGCTTGAAATAATACCTTGGCTTGTCTGTCCTGGGCTCAGCCTGACGCCTTTTCATGCTTTTGAAGATGGTGTTTACAACTCAGACTCCACAGCCCTGTTTTGTATAAAGTAGAACATAGATTATTCAGCAATAGGCAACACTTTTCTTTTAATTACCCAGGGCCCTCCTCCCTTCGTCAGTTTTCCTGTTGTTTTCAGTAGAGAATGATAAAAGGGGAGAGAAAAAAGGGGGTGAATTTTTGGCCTTGGTCTGGCACACCACTACAACAGAATATTGGCCTATTTCTAGGAAGAAGTCGGTTTTGCCCGTAAAATTTTATCTCACAAATAATAATAAGTGCTACCTGTTGTACCCCAAAGGACAGCTTTTGAAATTGTGTACAGAAGGACGAAGCTCTACTCACGTTTCAGTTGAGATGCTGTGTCTCGTTTGCATGTCCATCAGTTGCCTAGACTTCTAAATGATTAGTGCCAATGTCTTCCTCACCCTGAATAAGTGAGTGCTAGATTTATAAAATGCCAGGGTTATAAACCCTGGACATTAAACCTAATAAGCACAGACCTTCAAGTGTTGGTTTTTGAAAAGCATAAGGTTAAATTCAGATGAATCACGCTGATAGAGGTACTATGCAGAGAAAGTGGTGGGCAGCTTTCAGGGAAGACTAAAATTTAATCTTGAGCAATATTGAGTATTGAAGGACAGACACTTTTTATTTTCAGAATTTTGCCAAGTAAAATTAAAATTGCCAATAAAATAATCAGTATTAAAGAAATGCCAGGCAAGCTCCTGGCTAGAGAAAACATCTGAGAACTGCATTTGTTCAGCACTCAAGTGTCTGATCCTGGTGCTTTGCCAGCTCCCAGAGCTGCAGAGAAGAAGGAGAATGCCTGTCCCGTGGAGGCTTACCGTCTAGGGGTAGCATTTACAGAATGCATGAGTACACCCATTTTTGGTTTACCTAGATGAAACATGTTTTAGTTTGCCGCTGGTGGAAATGAGAGGCCAGCCTTTGGACACTTTAAACAGCAAAGTGTGGTGTACCTTTTTTTTTTTTTAAAGTAAGAAATTAATGTTTCTCAAGATTGTAGTGTTTGTCGGTGCAACTGTTCACGTGTGCAAAGTAACAGGAGGTTTTTCCTCTTCACTTCTTCCCTGGATGAAGGCACTTAAACTGCCTGTCACTGGTTAACAGATACTGATTGTTGCCATTAAGTAAACTTGACTTCTTATGCGTGCTCTATAAAGGTTTTGTTTTGTTTTGTTTTTGTATTTTTTAATATTGTGATTTTTAAAATTGACTTAATAATGACAAATTTGATGTATGTAATTGTCTATGCATTTTAAGTTAAACTGCCTAAAATGTGATTTGAGACATAGACATTTGTTTTGTATTATGAACTGTAAGCAATCTGTTTGAGATGTTAGGTTTTATCACCTGCTGCTGTATTTGTAAACAAAGACATGTTGCTTTAAGAAGTAATTATAATTAGGAGTAGTCTATTGATGTGATACTTGATATTTTTTAAGATAAACTTGTTTGCTTTTGTGTATTATACCTAAAAACTTTTTTTAAAAAATGTATTTTCATGGTTTCACAAGTTTTTCCCTGTATCTTATTCTTTAGGCCCAGTTCTGGGCTTCCCTGAGAAGTCCAGAGCCTAATTAATTACAAAATTGTTGTCATAAAGAAAGAAAGAAAAAAAGGGCCTGAGATGCTCCTCGGTGTGTGACCTGCATTCACTAAGGCATTTAAATAGGCTGCCTGGGAACGACCTTCTCCAGACCCTCTTTCAGCAACATGGTGTCCACTGTGTGGGTTTCCTCTTCTCCCTTCAAGGCTACATTATTCTTTGTAACCAAGTTATCTACAGAGTTGGGGAACTTTCCCTCTCTGCCCAACTGCCACCACCCCCCGCTTTCTTTTATGAAAGATGGTTCTATTCCTGTGTAACTACTATGCCTACCGTGGGGGTCACATTATCAAACTTGGTAGTTTGCCATTCCCTTTCCACAGTGGGTTTGCTAGCCTGTCTTGAACCCCGGTGTGGGTGGGGCTGTAAATGAGTCATTCGTACAGCATTATGCTTTTGAAAGTGTCTTCTGCTTTTTGCCTTATAATTGGACAAAGTGCAACATAAATTTTTAAGTTGTGTTTGATGTTTTCTATCCCTTAAAGGTACCCACCTCAAATGGAGCTCTGAAGTAGGTAGTGAAATAAAAGATCATTCGGGAGCAAGGCTAGGGTTTTTTTTCCCCATCGTGAAATGACATCACATCAGCAGACACGTTCTTCCCCAGGTCCCTGACCCAAGCAGGTTCTTTTTTTACCACCATATTAAAACTTAGCACCAATCCTTTTTGCAACAGATGTCTAAAGGAAAATAGAATCCTATTCACTTATTTTCAGACTAATACGCTAGAATTTGGGCCATCCCGTAGAGTTTGTTCCTGTGGCACATGAACGTGATTCTTCTTGGGTGGGTATTAAACAGTTATTTTCACTCTATATCGTGGGACCCTAGGGTTCCTGAATGAGGTAGAGCTTAGTCCCTCCCTACTCCGTGTTTTCTCTAAAGCAGTTCCTCTCTTCCACTTATTATTTTACTTAGTGTATTAGCTTGGGCTGCCATAACAGAACATCGTAGACTGGGTGGCTTTAACCAACGGGGAATTATTTCTCAACAGTTCTGGAGGCTGGGAAGTCCGCAGTCAAGGTGCTGGCCTGCTCACTTCCCCACTAGGGGCTCTCTGGCCTCTTCGTGGCCATCTTAACTGTCCTCCTTCGTGGGGGAGAGTGAGAAGCAAGCTGTGCTGTGTCTCAGGACAGTCAGTAATCCCATCATGCAGCTCCACCCTCATGACCTCATCTAAAGGAATTAGCTGCCAAAGGCTCCGTGCCTAAATACCATCACATCCAAGGTTAGGGCTTCAGTGTGAATTTGGGGGGACAAGTTGGTTCACAACGCACGCACGTTGTTGGGGGAACAAAACGTTTTGCTGCTTTTAAATTCCAAAAACGGTTGTAGATGACTATGTCCTAGTTGAGATTTGCTAAAATCATAATCAGACATTCATAAGTAGAAGAGAATCTTAGCCCATTTAGAATTCAAGCTTAAAGTGTTAGTGTCATATAAAAGAGGAAATTAACACTTTGCTCAGTTTTTGCTTTGTTCCTATTTTATGTTAAGCCTCATTTATTTATTTTTAAAGATTTATTTATTTAAAAGAGTGGGAGACAGAGAGCACATGAGAGGGGGGAGGGTCAGAGGGAGAAGCAGACTCCCCGCTGAGCAGGGAGCCCGATGCGGGACTCAATCCCAGGACTCCAGGATCATGACCTGAGCCGAAGGCAGTCCTTAACCAACTGAGCCACCCAGGGGCCCAAGCCTCATTTTTTTAAATGGTCATTTAGACTAGCATTCTTCATAGATTGGTGGGCAGATTAAAAAGAGCCTTTTTTTTAGAAAGGTTAAATTCCCAAGGTCATAGTAATAAAGGATGGTGCCCAGTTCTGTCTTTAAGGCTTAGGAGTTGTCCACTGTTTTGCTCAGGCATCCAGTACCCTTTTTATGCAATTGCTTGCTTACCAGTCTAGACCCTTGCCAGAACTCCCACAAGACACCCTGACTTGTTCTTGTCCCCTTAAGATGCCACTGGTGGGTTCCAAAGCCATGGGAAAACTCTGGTGAAAACAACTGGTTAACTTTTTAGACAAAGAAGTCAAGTTAAATTGAGCTTCATGTATTTTCCTACTTAGCTTAATTTCTTGGGAGCTAATGGTAGCTTTTATGTACCTTTTACATACTTCGGCTCATTCAGTTCTTAACACTCCTGCTTTTGAGATACATACAATCTAAAAGGAGACAAAAACAAGCAGTTGACACTACATTAAACAGTTTATATGCACTATCTCAGTTAAGCAGCACAACAAACCTCTAAGACAAGGACAGTTCTCATCCCCATTTTATAGATGATGAAACTAAGGCTAAGAGGTTATAGAGTCACATAGCTACTACGTAAGGAACAGATTCGAATCCTAGCTGTGACTGATACCAAAGCTTTTGCCCTGTACCACTGTACCACAGAATCCTGCTTTCTAAGGACAGCATCTTACCTGGTCTCTAGTGCAGTAGTTCTGCTTCCAAAATTGTATACCTGGCAAGTCAGATCCCTCTAACATTGAACATAGGAGACCTTTTACACATTCCATGTCATTGAAGGAGTTGGCATTGGAAATTCACTTTAAATTAAGAGCTAGAGTTTGTGTCTGAAATGTGTGCCCTTATAGTTGATGAAGAAGCACAGTTCTTAAACTACTAACTTAGAACTTAGTTGTATTTTCATAAACAAAGGCAAATTATGTTCAAAGGTGTAGCAATTAAGAGTAGGTTTCAGATATGGACGTGAGAGTTGTTAGGAAAGGTAATGGATGATCAAACCACTAGTCATAGTCCTAGCGATTATAGGGACAGTGTGGGTGTCCAGCTGTTCTGCAGTGGGAAAGGCTTGGACGAGGCTGTCAGAGAGGCTGAGACAGAAGAGGCCTCTGTTAGCCGTGGAGGACAGCCAAGATGTACAGGAGAACTGTACAGAGGGTGGGAGAGTCCAAGGGAGGTTCTGCCAAGTATGGCTTGACAGTTCTTTTTTTAAACTTGCCAGTACAGGACATGCTAAGTTAAAACATCTTAACCGTTGCCTAGTTACTGCAACACACAAAATTCCCAAGGACTAAACTTAATGAATACCTGGATCACTTCTTGAATGCCCAAAGAAATCTTTCCAAAAAAAGACCAAAAGTACATGACTCATGATTCGGACTAGCACCCAGGATTTTTAGGGAAGTGGGAAAAAGAGGATTCATGTGAACTAGGAAAAGCCTCTTTACAAATTTGACAAGATTTCTTATCTGAAAGGCAGTCATAAGTCTCCACCTCTGGTGAATCTGCAATAGAAATCTGATCAAATTCTAGAAGGCAACCCTTCATGGTTTCAGTGAGCAACAACGGGACTCAGGGAACAGAGGTTTTAGCTTTAAGCTCAGCTCTGCAGTGTGATTTGCTGCAATTGACTAGTTTCCTGTGACGTTAATGTAAAGCAGATCATAATACTCAGCACCACGAGGGAAAAAAATGGAACACCCTTCCTTCTAGCCAAAGAGATCTATTTGGTGTAGTAGCATAACTAAAGGATTACACCTCGAATATATAATACCTATATTAATATTCCTTTTTTAAATTAGATTGTCATGGGGGTGCCTGGGTGGCTCGGTTGGTTTAGCGTCTGCCTTCAGCTCAGATCAGGACCTCAGGGTCCTGGGATCGAGCCCCACCATCAGGCTCCCTGCTCAGCGGGGAGTCTGCTTCTCCCTCTCCCCCTGCTCGTGCTCTCTCTCTCTCAAATAAAATCTTTAAAATAAAACAAAATTATAAAAAATAAATTAGATCGTCATGCTTAAAGGCTTAAAGTTACACAATGTGATAATATTGAACACCAAGGCTGTACTGTAAGTGGTCATATATCCCAGTTTGCCTGGAACAATTCTGGTTTATGTTGTCCAGGTATAATTATTAGTACCCTCCTTGCATTCTCAAGTGTCCTCGTTTTGAGGATAAATTATTATATGCTTATCCTAACTGTAGCAAAAAAAAAAATGCAAGTGAAGATTTTCCATATTTGTTTCCTGAGATACAAACTCATCCTAAAGAACATGTTTTAGCATAGAAGTTAACCTTTGACTCACGTATCATTTAAGCTGCCACTCTTACTGCATCTTATAAAGGTGAAAATATCCAAGTCATTTAATTGTAGCCACATTGTCTTCAGCAAATCCCAAAAGCATGAAGAGCACACATTCTAGTTCTAGAATAGGAAGCCATGCCTTTTTTAGGCTAGAAAAGATGGATAGAGGAGTGATGGGAATACTACTTTTCTGGGCATCTCTCCAAAGGTATCTGCCACATGGCCTCAAACATGTCTTTTTTTATTGTTATGTTAATCACCATACATCATTAGTTTTTGATGTAGTGTTCCATGATTCATCGTTTGTGCATAACACCCAGTGCTCCACGCAGAATGTGCCCTCTTTAATACCCATCACCAGGCTAACCCATCCCCCCAAACCCCTCCCCTCTAGAACCCTCAGTTTGTTTTTCAGAGTCCATCGTCTCTCATGGTTCATCTCCCCCTCCGACTTACTCCCCTTCATTCTTCTCCTCCTGCTATCTTCTTCTTTTTTTTCTTAACATATATTGCATTATTTGTTTCAGAAGTACTGATCTGTGATTCAACAGTCTTGCACAATTCACAGCACTCACCATAGCACATACCCTCCCCAATGTCTATCACCCAGCCACCCCATCCCTCCCACCTCCCACCACTCCAGCAACCCTCAGTTTGTTTCCCGAGGTTAAAAATTCCTCATATCAACGAGGTCATATGATACATGTCTTTCTCTGGTTGACTTATTTCACTCAGCATAACACCCTCCAGTTCCACCCATGTCGTTGCAAATGGCAAGATCTCATTCCTTTTGATGGCTGCATAATATTCCATTGTGTATATATACCACATCTTCTTTATCCATTCATCTGTCGATGGACATCTTGGCTCTTTCCACAGTCAAACATGTCTTTTCTTCCCCCAAGTCCTGAAAGCAATTTCCCTTAAAGCTCCAAGTTTCTTTGTTTTTGTTGTTGTTAACTTCATCTTCTCACACACTGAATAGCACTGAAAATTATGTCCAATTTTTGGGGTCTTTCAGCTGTTGCATACAAACATTACCAAATCTGTAGTAGAACTGCATTTCATCGCCTCCAGCCCTGGACTGACATAAGTGTTTCTAATTCACAGTAATGGTGGGAAGGAGCAGACGGTGAAATTTTTTCAAAGGGTCCATTCATTAGTGGCAGGGAATAAATGATGAAAACTTGTTAAAACCACTTCAGAAATATCTGCTGGCTGGAGTAATGGTTCTCACTTTTTTGGTGTTTGAGACACTTTTATTTTTAAGATTTTATTTATTTATTTGACAGAGCGAGCACAGGCCGAGGAAGCAGCAGAGGAAGAGGGAGAATCAGACTCCCTGCCGAGCAGGGAGCCCAACACAGGGCTTGATCCCAGGACTCCGGGATCATTACCTGAGCTGAAGGAGGACGCTTAAACTCACTGAGCCACCTAGGCGTCCCGAGACACATTTTTAAATACTGGAACTTGTGGCTCTCCTGTAAAGTGAATTCTTCAGGGGTTGGCACACTAACATTCCCCCAGTATTCCTGTTTGGGTAGAACATTCTGCGGCCACGACCCAAGTTCTCGCACACGTTCTCACAGTTTCACAGCAAAGTTCTTGCATGTTGTCAAACAATTTTTCTTTGACGCTGGCTTGATGGTATAGCCCTCCTTCCCCTTGCAGTTGGAATCCTGCTCTTCACCATCAGCAATGGTGCTCAGCCTCATCTTCTGACAGCCATTGCCAAAAAAGTACATGTCCCCAGCTGTGGCAAAAATTAATTGTGCACATTGACCACAATTTGCTGACACACCGGTTCTCAGCACACTCTTATGCTGCAGTGGTCATGAAGTTAGAAACACCTCACTGAAAACATCAGTGTGAATAGGATGTGAAACCTCAAAATACCGATATCCATTTGCTGCTAGCGCCTTTCACAACAAAGTACCTGGCAATCACATCTGACTCATCCAAAACATAGTGCTCTCAAACAACTCATACTCTTTGTATAATGAAAAGCATGTTGGGGGGGTTGGGAGAGGGATGCAACTGGGGAGGGGGTACATGGAGGACTTGGTAGAACCTGGTAATATTCTATTGAATGGGGCGGTGGCTATACTTAAGTATTCATTCTATTTAACTCCAAAGATATTTAATACCCTTTTGTATGTACAATTTACATGTTGGTTTTTTTTTTTTAATATACGGGGCCTATGCATCTAATCTTGAAAGGAACCCCAGTTTCACCCAGAGTCTCTCTGAGAAAGGTAGCTAGGCCTAACTTCAGTGGTAGCTGATTCCCCAGGCATGTAACAGCGGTGTGAGGCTGTGCCTAGAGTCCATGTTTTTCCTTTACGCTAAAAACTGAAGATTTCAATTGCTTTAGGAAACAGATGGTTGTCATTAAGAACACAAAAACATAAAGGGTCTGCCCAGTGATCCAGTCAGTCTAGATTCCAGTCTGACAATGGAACCAAGAGATGTTTTGTGAGAGAGCATAAGTGGTACATAAACCTAATATGCCAAAGCCAGCATTAGACAAATGGAGAAGCAATTGTAAAGCATGTGATTACATGAGGCATTGTGTGGGGCTAGCACAATGAGAATCACAGAGTAAATGGAGCCCCACAAACACAGGAGGAGACAATAGGGATGACATGTTCCACAGTGATAGTGTAGCTGGAGAAAAATGAGGAAAATCTACTGAGAGTTAGCACTGAGGCCGTGTATACAGCAGTAAAGAGCACAGGTTCTGGAACCTGACCAGCTGTATTTAAACACTCTCTCCACCACTTAACTAGATACATCACATTGGGAGAGTTATGTAAGCTTTTGGTGCCTCCATATCTTCAGCTATAAATGCAGAAAACAGTAGTTCGTAACTCCATGGGGTTTTGAAAATTAAATGAAGTAATCCATATAAAGCATTTAGTGCTTGACCTCAAGCACTCAACCAATGTGAGCTTATCATGGGACCTGGAAACCATTTCCCTAGGCCTACAAGGATGTTACAGTCTAGTAGAGGAAAGAGCAAAGTGAACGAGCCATTTCCACCCAGGGTGATGTCACTGACGCAGGAGGCACGGACTCCTCTGCGCATACCCCATGAGCACCCAGTAGTTAAATGGCTACCACATCTTGAGCACTAACCATGTGTGATCCGGTCTCCTAAGGGCGTTAATCACATTATCTCCTTGAGTCCTCACAACAACTTCAAGCCAGGGGTAAAAGTCAGCTCTGTCCAGTGCAGAGCTAGGTTCCTTCCAGTTCATGATGCAGGTCTTCATGAGTGCGTCAAGGAAACTTGCACCCCAGAACAAGTCCTGTCTCAAGAGAAAGCACAAGAGGGAGACTGTCCTCATCTCCCAGCCACTTTGTCCCCCGCCATATTTGCCTAATCACATCCATCTGTTCAGGGTGGGCAAGGGAAATCACAAGCCCCAGGCATCGGTATGCGAGTGAGTTTCAGAGAGATGAGAGGCAGGCTGGGATGCTGGGGAGGAACTGATTGAAGTAGGTCGAGTGTAACTGTGGCACCTCCAAGGAGCCATGTTCCCAACATTCTGGAGAATGTCCCCACACTGGAACAGCTTTCCTTGCATTCTTCCTAGTGACGTCAGCAGCATAACTACAAACACGACCTGCTTCACCGCTGCCCACAGCTACACTGTTCCTTCATGCTGGATTTTGGGAGAACACACAAGCTATTCACTGTGGAGCCTCAAGCTCACTGGAAACTATGAACACTTCATACTTAAAAGGAAAACCATTGCTTTTCCGCAGCTCCTTTGCTCCAGATTACGTGAGAGACTTAGCCCGTATACACCAATGTCAACCAATACTCTGATCAGGGAATAGATATAGGAGAGGCATTCCTTGGAATGAGTATCTAAGAAGAATCTTAGGAGAATCCAAGCCTTGGACAAAGGGAGTAGAGAAGCCTTTGACCAAGGACAAAGGAAAACAGAACAGCCCTAAGTTAACTGCAAAATATATCAGCACCTAGATTGTTTTTGATCATTCATCTGGACTTATTAACCACTTACCCTCTGCCGTGTCTGGTAATTCAATAGTGAACTAGTCGAAACAATTTCCGCCTTCATTCAGCTCACAACCTGGTGGGAAAGATAATCATTAAATAATGTTAAGTGCACTTGTGATAAGTGACAGGGGAAAAAGCATAACTTAGTAGGTAGGAGTCAAGTAAAGCTCACCAGAGGAAACATTTGAGCTGCAATGTGAAGGATGAGCAAGATTTAGGCAGGCGATAAATTGGGAGAAGGGTGCCAGGAAGAGAATCCACGCGTGGCAAGAAGAAGGCCACCCTTGTGTGCAGGAAGGGAGGGAGGGGCAGGAGTGGGGAATACCTGCCTGCACGTTGATGGTGTTGAGGCAGAGGATGTAAAATGGAGCAAAATAGGGCAGAAGACCTATGATCAGCTCTACTTTTCCTCTGTGTTGTCTGCTAAATGAAGCAAGCTATCTTGCCATTGATAAATGCTCCAATAAACTCAGTTTCAAGTTTTAAGAATACCTTGACCATCTAGGATAATCATACCACGGAGATCCTCTGCATAGAGATCTGGGTTCCCTGAAGTCCCATTAGGCATATTTTCCCAGCCTGGTGGAAGAGGAAGTCTCCTTTTTATAATCTTAATATCTCTCAAAGCACCTGCCTATGCCAAAGCCACAATCTATAAGCTATTTGTGAAAGAATATTGTCAGCACTGTGCTGATTGGGGGAGGGGCCATCATCCCTGCATTTATTCCAAAGGGGAAATTAGAGAAACCCTCGATTGAATAATTTGGTCAGCTCATACCCTGAGTAACTTTAATTTCCTATCATGCTTCTTGTCATAGTTTTCTTTCTAACACTTAACCATCTGAGCCACCCAGGCACCCCACAATGAGGGATTTAAAAAAATTTTTTTTCAATGCAGGAGTCTTGATTGATCCTAGATTGGGTGGGGACGAGGCTAAAAGGCACTCTGAGGGAAATTTTAGTATGAAATGCATTTAGGCAATAATACTCTTCTGTTAAACAAAATCTTTTAAAAAATTCAATTCTGGGTGCCTCGGTGGCTCAGTCGGTTAAGCGTCTGCCTTCTGCTCAAGTCATGATCCCAGGGTCCTGGGATTGAGCCCCACATCGGGCTCCCTGCTCAGCTGGGAGCCTGATTCTCCCTCTGCCTGCCGCTCCCCCTGCATATGCTCTCTCCTTCTCTGTCTATCTGACAAATAAATGAATAAAATCTTTTTAAAAAGATTCAATTCTATAGAAGATAAGAAAAGAAATGGGTGGATGAACTCATAAATCAAGTGTAGATCAGTAATTAGTAAGCAGAGTATGTGTGGGCTAAACATCAGTGAAAAGGGCTACAAGATCTAAGAGTACATGAGGTAATAAACATACATGAGGGGCACCTAGGCACTAAATACTCAATGATACATTAAATAATCAATATTCATGAGTCCTTAATTCGACCACCCACTTGTGATATAGTTTGGTTCCACGTGCCCTCCATGGCTGTTCAACAGACTATTTGACAAGCTACAACTGTGGCTAATTGCATCTCTCTGACAGAGCAAGTATCACCGACCCAAGACCCCCTTGCTCAAACCTCAACTCTTATCTTCATATCTGCAGCAGGAAGAGCTGATGCAGCAGAGAGATAGAAGACATATGAACATACCATAACCCAGGATTTCAGTAGCATAGTCTTATCAATACCACTTTTTCCCTATTCTAAGTATTTAACTTGGTCAATCTCCTCCTGCCCCTTGCTTCTCACAGTGTGTTCTACATTGATTTAATAAACAGTGTTATCCAAGCATTTCACTTTCGTGTGTAAGCCTTTATATTCCATGAACTCTGAGATAACTTACCTCATAGTGTACTTGAAGCCTACTATTTAAAAAAGGTAATTTTCCACATGACAGAGTGACACAAAGATTTTTTTAAAATATCTAGTGTATATAGTCAATAACATTGATAAACCTAGGCTACATTGATCAGGGCAAAAAACAAATTATCAATGTCAAGAATGAGAGAGATGACATTACTACACATTATAAAGATACCAAAAGAAGACTAAGGAAAGGCGCCTGCGCCAGAGAGTAAACCCGCAAAGAGGGGATGAGGTTCGCCGGAACCCGTGCCTCCATCTTCTGCTTCCGGGTCGGAGCCATGGCGGTGGCAAATTCAAGCCCTGTCAATCCTGTGGTGTTCTTTGATGTCAGCATTGGCGGCCAGAATGTTGGCCGCATGAAGATCGAGCTCTTTGCGGACGTTGTGCCTAAGACGGCCGAGAATTTTAGGCAGTTATGCACTGGAGAATTCAGAAAAGATGGGGTTCCGATAGGATACAAAGGGAGCACCTTCCACAGGGTCATAAAGGATTTCATGACTCAGGGTGGGGATTTTGTTAATGGATATGGTACCGGAGTTGCCAGTATTTACGGGGGGACCATTTGCAGATGAAAATTTTAAACTGAGACACTCAGCTCCAGGCCTGCTTTCCATGGCAAACAGTGGTCCCAGTAAAAATGGCTGCCAGTTCTTCATCACCTGCTCTAAATGTGATTGGCTGGATGGGAAGCACGTAGTGTTTGGAAAAATCATTGATGGACTTCTAGTGATGCGAAAGATTGAGAATGTTCCCACAGGCCCCAACAATAAGCCCAAGCTGCCTGTGGTGATCTCACAGTGTGGGTAGATGTAGTCCAGAGCAAAACTGATCAGGCTTTCCCTTGCTCTGGGTGACCCTCTTGAGTAAAATAATCCGGATTGGCCCCTGTGTTTGCTTCCCTGCCTGCTGCGGCCCTTTTTGATCAAGAGACCTTGGAAATGTCACAGATTCAGAACCCAAGATTTTCTGTTTAAGTTTTCAATTGTAAATAAAGTTTTGTTTTGTTTTGGTAAAAAAAAAAAAAAGAAGTAGAAGAAGACTAAGGAAATATTAACAACTTTATGGTGATAAATTCAGCAACTTTGATGAAAGGGACAAATTCCTTGGAAGACATAAACTATCAATATTCACTCAAACAGGAATCCATCAAAATCCTAGAGGAGAACACAGGTAGCAACCTCTGTGACCTCAGCCACTGCAACTTCTTGCTAGACACATCTCCAGAGGCAAAAATGAACTACTGGGACTTCATCAAGATAAAAAGCTTTTGCATAGTAAAGGTAACCAAAAGACAACCAGCAAAATGGGAAAAGATATTTCCAAATGTCTTATCAGATAAAAGACTACTATCCAAAATCATTAAGAACTTATAAAACTCAACACCCAAAACACAAGTAATCCAGTCAAGAAATGGGCAGAAGACATGAACAGACATTTCTCCAAAGAAGACATACAAACGGCCAACAGATACATGAAAAATTGTTCAACATCACTCAGCATCAGGGGAATACAAATCAAAACCACAATCTACCACCTCACACCAGTCAGAATGGCTAAAAGTAACAAGTCAGGAAATGACAGATGTTGGCAAGGATGCAGAAAAAGGGGAACCCTCTTACACTGTTGGTGGAAATGCAAGCTGGCACAGCCACTCTGGAAAACAGTATGGAGGTTCCTCAAAAAGTTGAAAATAGAGCTACCCTAAGACCCAGCAATTGCACTACTAGGTATTTACCCCAAAGATACAAATGCAGTGATCCAAAGGGGTACCTGCACCCCAATGTTTATAGCAGAATGTATACTATAGCCAAACTATGGAACGAGCCCAGATGTCCATCAACAGATGAATGGATAAAGAAGACATGACACACACACACATACACACAAGTAATGGAATATTACTCAGCCATCAAATTGAAATTTTGCCATTTGCAATGACGTGGATGGAACTAGATGGTATTATGCTAAGCGAAATAAGTCAATCAGAGAAAGACAATTATCATATGATCTCACTCATATGTGGAATTTAAGAAACAAAACAGAGGAGCTTAGGGGAAGGGAGGGAAAAATAAAACACAACAAAATCAAAGAGGGAGACAAACCATAAGAGACTCTTAATCATAGGAAACAAACTGAGGGTTGCTGGAGGGGAGGGGGGTTGGGATGGATGGGATAACTGCGTGATGGACATTAAGGAGGGCACGTGATGTAATGAGCACTGGGTATTATATAAGACTGATGAATCACTGTACTCTACCTCTGAAACTAATAATACAAAAATGTTAATTAATTGAATTTAAAATTTTTAAAAAGACTAAAAGAATACTCAAGAAGAAATAAATAATCTAAATAGCCCCTATCTGTTAAATGGAAATGGTAGTTTAAAACCTTCTCACAGGGATACCTGGGTGGTTCAGTTGGTTAAGTGTCTGCCTTTGGCTCAGGTCATTATCCCAGTGTCCTGGGATTGAGTCCTGCATCAGGCTTCTTGCTCATCAGGGAGTCTGCTTCTCCCTCTGCCTACTGCTCTCTCTCTCTCTCTCTCCCTGACAAATAAATAAAATCTTAAAATAAATAAAAAGTAAAACCTTCTCACAATACTATAGCCACTTTGGAAAACAGTAGGGCAATTCCCTAAAGGGTTAAACATAGACTGATTCTATGACTCAGCAATTCTACTCCTAGGTGTATACTCAAGAGAAATGAAAACATATATTGACACAAACACTTGCAACAAATGTTCACAACAGCATTATTCATAATAGCTAAAAAGTGGAAACATACCGATGAATGGATAAACAAAATGTGGTATATCCACACAGTGGAATATTATTCAGCTATAAGAATAGAAGGAAACTTCCTCAGCTGGTTATAGGGCATCTACAGCTAACATTATACTAAATAGTGGAAGACTGAGTGCTTTCCTCTAAAATTAGAAAAAAGCCGAAGATGTCTGCTCTCACCACTTCTATTCAATACTCTACTGGTTCAAGCCAATGCAACAGGGTAAGAAAAAGAAATAAAAGATAATCAGATTGGAAAGGAAGTAATAAAACTCTATTCATAGATGACGTGTCTATGCAGAAAATCCAATCAAGTCTATAAAAATAGCTACTAAAACTAATAAGTGAGTTTAGTAAGGTTGCTGGATACAAGTTCAATATATAAAAATAAAGTGTATATCTATGAACTAGCAAACAATTGGAAATTGAAATTAAAAACAATACCATTTACCCTAAAACTGAAAATATCAAATACATAGCAATAAATTGACAAAGATGTGTAAGCCCTGTACCCTGAAAACTACAAAACATAGCTGAGAGAAAGGAAAGGGAAACCTCAATAAATGAAGAGATATTCTATATTCATGGACCAGAAGACTCAATATTGGACTCAATATAATTAAGAAGACAGTTCACCCTAAATTTTCACATAGATTCAATGCTATCCTAATCAAAGCCCCAACAGTTTTTCGTGTAAAAATTAAGAAGCTAATTCTAAAATTCATTTGGAAATGAAAAAGACATAAATAAAATAGCTAAACAAATTTGGAAAAGCTACAGTAATCAAGATAGTATGGTACTGGCATGAAAATAGATCACTGGAGAAAAAACAGAGTGTGGAAATAGACCCACATATATATGGTAAATTGATTTCCAACAAACATGTAAAAGTGATTTAGTAGAGAAAGGATCCTTGGATTAGAATACCACAAGCACAATCCATAACAGAAAAAAATTGATACAATTAAGAACTTCTGTTCTTTGAGACACTGTTAAAAGAATGGTAAGACTAATTACTGTCTTCAAGAAAATATTTGTGAATCACTTGAAGGACTTGTATACAGAATATATTTTAAAAAATCTCAAAATTCAACAATAAGAAAACAAATATCCCAGTTAAAATAGGCAAATGATTTGAACAGATAACTCACCAAAAAGATACACAGGTGGCAAAAAACACATTTAAAATGTCATTGCAACTGGGTGGGGGGTTGCCTCAGTGGCTCAGTCAGTTAAGTGTCTAACTCTTGATTTCAGCTCAAGTCATGATCTCAGGGTTGTGAGACTGAGCCCAGCATGGAGCCCACTTAAGATTCTCTCTCTCCCTCTCCTTCTGCCCCTCCCCCCCCAAAACAAACAAATAAATAAAATGTCATTAGGGAAACTCAAATTAAAATAACAGAGATACCATTACATATCTATTAGAAGACTGACCATATCAACTGTTGTCAAGGATGTGGAGCAACTGGAACTTTCATGCTACTGGTGGAAATACAAAATGGTGCAATTACTTGGAAAATAATTTGGCAGTTTCTTAAAAATTTAAACATATCCCTATCTTAGGACCCACCCATTCACCTCCCAGGAGAAACATAAGTATATGTTTATACAAAGACTTGTACACAAGTGTTCACAGAAGTTTTATTTCTAAAACTTCAAAACTGGAGACAACCCAAATGTTCATCAGTAAGTGAATGGATAAACAAATTGTGGTATATCTACTGAGCAAATGATACCCTCAACAATGGAATACTATTGAGCACTGGTACACTTAACAACATGGATGAATCTCAAAATAATGCTGAATGAAACAAGGCAAAAAAGGTGCATACCATCTGATTCCATTTATATGAAATTCTAGAAAATGCAAGCTAATCTTGTAGAGGCAGAGTAAATAGTGATTGCCTGGGGACAGGAAAAGGGATTACAGAATGATATGAGGGAACTTTTGGGAGGTATGAATATGATAATTAGGTTGATTATGGGGATGGTTTCACAGGTGTGCACATGTTAAAACTTATGACATTGTATACTTTAAATACATACGTGTATATTGTATGTTAATTACCTCAACAAAAATGTTAAAAAGATCAGAGAATAGGGTTTTCTGAAGTAAATGGAATCCCTATTTCAAGAATAGTATACATTATTATTGAACATTTTTATATGCCAAACTCTATACTAATTAAGTTATTACTTCCTTTCATCTTCCCAGTAACCTTATGAAGGAGGTACTGTTATTTCCATTAAGTAACTCATGTAAATCGCACAAGCCAATGAGATGCTAAGCCAGAATTCAAACCCTGGACCATCTGATTTTACTACCCACAATCATAACCACTGTATAACCGGGTTCCAGGAGGCCCTCAAGGAATGTGCAGGGCAGTGGAGAGATAGACACCACCCTCCAACCTACAAAAGAGTAAATGAGGGAGAGAAAAGGGAGAAATTTGGTGCAGATGAAACTAATGTCTTGCTAAGTTCCAAACTAGACCATTGACCCAACGACATATGTTCTGGATACGGAGTCCTGGTGCTTCTCAGGCCACTGGACAAGGGAGGGGTTGGGGAAAGACAGGAAACCTCTGTCTGGACTAAAGGCGCTTGGAACCATGCACACCCAGTTCAGGCAGCCCCACCAGTCAGGGCTCCTCCAGTTTCTGCCCAGGTTAAAGACAAGCAGAAGCAACTGAGCAGACATTGCCTTATCCCATTTCAGGAGTTCCAAGAGAGGTTTATAATTGAAAGTTCTAAGGTTTAGAACCTTGGATGAGTCCTTTCATTACTCAGTATTTCCACTTCATCATCTCTAAATGGTTCCTTCTATGTCTCACATGCTTTGTCCTGGCCTGTTTTTATGGTTTTCCCAAAGGGTATGAAGGGCATCCATGAAGTGTCTAGTAGAGTGATTTTACTTCTCTCAGCAGCTCTGCTGACTACAGGGAATCCTGAGATTATAAAACAACATCACTAAGTAACTAAAAAGGAAAATCACTAAGTTTGGATGCCCTCATATTAATAACTACTTTTCTCATTATAGAAGTAATAGAGGTTAATTACAGACATTTTAGAAAATACAGACTGTGAGGAAAGAGTTAACACAGCAGGTCTGGTTGCTTGCTCTTTACAGGTCTTCAAGGGACCCATGATTAACCCTCAGCAGCCCTTAGCGTGTTCTTTACGTTAGTGGCTGATGGGTTTGTTACATACACCTGGACCAATGGACCATACCATAAGTACTCCTCAGGTTGCTTTGCACAAACATCAGGGTCAACAATGTGCACCTAGCTTCATTGTTAGGGTTGAGCTCTTGATGCTATAGTTGGTTGCATATATAGCAGGATATACCTATACGACCAGCCCCCCATAAAAGCCTTGAACTCTGAGACAAATAGGCTTCTCCAGCAGACATTCTACACATGTCCTCAAAGTTAATGGTGAGGGAAAGAGTATTCCTATATGGCCTCAGATAAGGAGTATTTAGACCAGGAGAGACATTGGAAGTCTGTGTTGGATGTCTCTGGACCCCACATGTGCATATCTTTTTTCCTGCTACTTTGCTCTGTAACCTTTGCTATAATAAATCTCAGTGAGTATTTAACCTGCTATTGAATCCTGTGGGCCCTTCTGGTGAATCACTGAATAACACACAGATAAATATAAATATATAAATATATATAAAAATATTATGTCAAGGGGCGCCTGGGTGGCTCAGTCGTTAGGCGTCTGCCTTCGGCTCAGGTCATGATCCCAGGGTCCTGGGATCGAGCCCTGCATTGGGCTCCCTGCTCTGCAGGAAGCCTGCTTCTCCCTCTCCCACTCCCCCTGCTTGTGTTCCCTCTCTCGCTGTGTCTCTCTCTGTCAAATAAATAAAATCTTTAAAAAAAATATGTCAATATATATAAATTAACCAAAATCCTTATACCTGGAGATAACCATTTGGCTAACTTTAAAAACAAGGTTTTGACCAACCAAATCATCTTGCAGAAGTCCTTCTGAGTTGTGAAAAGGCAAACAAAACTGCTAATTAAATTGGTAAATTGGGGATGCCTGGGTGGCTCAGTCGGTTAAGTGTCTGCTTTCGGCTCAGGTCATGATCCTGGGGTCCAGGGATCAAGCTCTGCATCAGGTTCTCTGCTCAGCTGGGAGCTTGCTTCTCCCTCTCTCTCTGCTCCTCCTCCAGCTTGTGCTCTCTCTCTCTCTCTTGCTCACTCTGTCTCTGAAATAAATAAAATCCTTAAAAATTATTTAAAAAAATAATAAATTGGTAAATTGTATCATGGAGTGAAGATTAAATTTTATGGAAGTCCCATGTTTGGACTTAGAATAAGTGTACTGTTTTAAATGATTATCAAGATTTACTGAACTTAGCTTTTGTGACTTAATAATTGCTTCATCTATGACTTAGTCCTTAATTTGGAATCCAACTTGTAATCTTGATTGGGTTCCTATGGGAAGAGACAGGACACTTTACAAGAAATGGCTTTATAATATCGGCCAAGAACAGGTAGTGAAAAGCAGAGACTGCCTGTGCATGAGGGTCTGGGAGAACCAGGGGTGAGGCAGTGAATAAAACTAACTACCCTTCCAAGTACCCCTCATCTTGTAAGTCACCCTTCTTTGACAGTTTCCCTCTATGACCTTAATAATAATAATTACTACTAACATTTATTTAGTACTTATTGTGAGCCAATCACTATTCTAAGCACGTTTTCTCTTAATCTTCACAACGGCCTAGTCAGTAAGTGTTACTATTTCCTCCTTTATACAAATGAAGATACCAAGGCTAAGTATAATTAAGGAGCTAGTTTATGAAACTAGTAAATGAGATGGTACTGGGACTTGAACCTGAACTCAGAAGGTCAACTGCTATACTTCATGTCCCCTTATATTTGTGCAAACGAGATGTCACTGATATAAATGGGTTTTGCAGTTAGATTTTGCATTAGGGTTTTCCAGGGAAACAAAACTAACAAGACACACACAGATTTACTTTAAGGAATTGGCTCACACGATTGTGGGGGCTGACAAGTCTGGAATTCGCAGAGCAGGCTGGCAAGCTAGAAATTCAGGGAAGAATTGATGTTGCAGTCTTGTATTCAAAATCTGAAGGCTGGAAAGTCAGCCGGCTTTCTATTTTGCAGTCTTGAAGCAGAATTTTTTTTTTCTTCAGGAAACCTCAGTTTTTGCTCGTAAGGATAACCACCTGCATTATGGAAGGTAAAAAAGTCTAATGATTTAAATGTTAATCACACATACAATGTAACCATCACAGTTTTGGTTTTTCTCTTTTGAAGAAGAAAGGGAAGGAGGATCCCCAAATGTGATTTGCTCAAGACTAACCCCAAGACGAGCCAGGTCCCTCCCAAACGCCAGTCCCATGAGTTGATAATCCCCTTAGCCACAGCCATGCGAGTATGGCATTGGCCAGAAGAGGGCACTGCCTTCTACTTGTGTAACCATCTGCAAGGGATGGAAAAAATGTTGACACTACTTTCAAATAATTATTATTTTTTACAGCCCCTGATGTAGCTTACTTAGCACAGTCTTTGGTAGAATGAATGCCTGTGAGCTTTTAGTTGTACTGTGAGACCAAAGCACCTCATTGACAGTACTCACACTTTATGTTCAATAATGCAGGAAGACATGGAAGGATTGTGTCCTTTGGCTTTCCTGGTGCATTATAACTGGTCCAGTCAGGCAGAACCAAACCAGCTTTTCCCAGAGTAGGCCAACTCAGGCTGATGCAGGGGGAAGGAAGAATCTGGGGATTTGGTGCCTGAGAGAAAGAAGGAGGAGGACCCCTGTGGCTCTAGGCCGATGAAGAATCTTCTAGCAAGGTACAGAGGATGGGTTTGGGAAGCTACTTCCTGTGTCTGGGTTTGAGAGAATAATACCACAAACCCCTTTGGTGATACAACTCTGTCCAGCTGAGCAGTTAATCTAATCTCTGGATTCTTAATTGGGAATGGAAATCCACATAAGTATAGTTATTCTTTAATTCTCATTAATAATGAAAAATCTCCCTTCCCTGCTTCCATTTTAATGACAGCTTCCATTTGTGCAGCATGAAATTTTGCAGAGGGCTTTTTCATCCCACAGCAAATGCTAGAGCAGGTACTAATTATTTCCTATTTACAGTTGAGGAAACACAGAGGGTAAGTGCTTTGTTCTGGCTCCCCTGTCGTCTAAGCCTGGGAGGAGACCAGGAACCTGGGGCCTGATCTTAGCTGTGTGCTTTGTCCCCTATCAAAAATACATTCCGAACTCTCATTTACTGCTACTTTCAGGGTCCATTATAGCAGAATGCCCGCAAACACCGAGCTAGTGATTCCACTTGCAGGAATGTGTGCAACTGAAATGCATGCACACAAGCACCAATAGATAGGTGCAAAACTATTCATAACAGCATAGTTTGAAATTGCCAAAACAAAAACAGCCCCAAATCCCATCAACATAGAATGGATAAAAAACTGTGGTGTATTTCTGTCATGGAATACTATATAGTAATGAGAATAAGTAATAAGTAATAGTAATAAGAACAAGATCTACACAAAATGGGAATAAACTTCACAAGTATATATAAAGGTCAAAACCAGGCAAAAATATAAAGTGTTGAAAGTCAGGTTTGTGGTTATACCTCAAAGGACTAGTTACTGGGGGGTGGGGGGACAGGGGTCCTCTAACATTTTACTTTTTGACCTATGTCGTGGTTACCAGGGTAACACAGGTATGTTCACTTTGCACAAATTCACCAAGCTGTGCATTTACAGTGCATGCACTTTTCTGTATCTGTTACACTTCAAGAAAAACAATTTTAAAATCCAGATTTGTCTAAATAAATCACTTTTCCATGAGCAAACTTTAGTACTGCCCAAATTTAGCTGTATCCCTGATTACAGCAGATTGTTTGTTGCTCTGCTCTAACAGTGACCACCACATCACCATTCCCCATAGGGTTTCTGAAGCCCTGCGAGAGCAGGTGCACAGCTGCCTTGGCATTTTGTGCATGCAAGAATGCATTTCAGGAGGGCTGCCACCTAGGAAGCTCATCCCCTGCCTCCAAGACTACGAACATGTGTTCTTTCTGCATGTCCAATAAATAAGAAAGAAGGAAACATCCAAGCAGGATAAGCCAAACACAGAAAACATCCCATCCAAATGGAAAAGCACCCTTGTCTATCTCTTTTCTTTTTTTAATTGTATTTTTTTATGGAATGCTTCACAAATTTGCATGTCATCCTTGGGCAAGGGCCATGCTAATCTTCTCTGTATCAGTCCAATTTTTTTTAGTATATGTGCTGCCAAAACAAGCCTGCCTGTCCCCCCTCCCCCCCCTTTTTTTTTTGAGATTTATTTATTTGACAGAGAGAGAGAGCACAAGCAGGGGGAGCAGCAGAGCAGAGGGAGAAGCAGGCTCCGTGCTGAGCAGGGAGACTGACGCAGGGGCTTGATCCCAGGACCCTGGCATCATGACCTGAGCCAAAGGCGGTTGCCCAACCGACTGAGCCACCCAGGCGCCCTGCCTGTCCCATTTCTTTTTTTTAACACTGGCACTATTTTGCAGGAAAAACAAGAAACCTAACCCCTATATCCCAGAGGTGCAGATGGCTCCTCTAAACAAGAAGACATGGGGCAGCAAACCAGCGCTGCTCTAAATTCCATGGCAGGCCCTGGTGGAGTCATAAATGGAACCAGATTTCCTGTTTCCCAGGGCACTGTCTGCTTCTCATTAGCCCTTACTGCTTCTTGCAGGGCATGGTGCTAGAAAATCTTAAAGGACAAAAGTACAACAACATATTAGCCTGCTTAAGATTTTCTCTCTTCCTCTGTCCCAACCCCCACCACACTCTCTTTCTCTCTCTCTCTAAAATAAATAAATAAACAAATAAATTTTTAAAAATAAAAAAGCAATTTAAAAAACCAAGACTACGGGGATATGGTATGGAGGAGGCATATGTGATGGGGGTGGTCAGCATGGCCAGAGGTGTCTGTGACTCAGGCCTCAGGGCAGGGAAGTAGACTCTCTGAAAGTTGGGGGAGAGGCTCCAAGCTCCTGATGATGCAGAACAGTTCCTTTTTTTTTTTTTTTACTGTTCTCCCTCTTTGGGGCTATGTTCTCTTGGTTCTCGTTGGGTTACTTCCAACCCTAGGCAGCCAGAGGAGACAGGCCCCTCCCTAGGAAGAGCCAGGGAGGATGACTTGAGCCTACTTGGCTCTAGGCCTTAGAAAGAAACCTCCTCTTTACCTTGGTGCCCATTTCCTTGGGGTACTTTTCCTGGGCCTTTGTATCAGGGCAAAGGATCTCCAGAGGCTGAGGAAAAGGGGCCACAGCACCTGGCAACTTTTAATCCAGCCTACTATTGCTCTCCACCCAGACTCCACCTTAGAATTGCCCGGGGAGCTTTGAAAAAATATAAGCCTCAAATATAGATATATACATTAAAATAGAGAATAAATGTTTTGTTATGTTAGCAAATGACTGATGTTGGATAAAACAGAAATTTTCATCCATTTTGGAAGGAGTGTGAATCGGTTAAGAGCCTTTAGAAAAGCAGTTAGACAATATTAAGAGTCTAAAATACTTTCGTATTATTTTGTCCAGTAATAAAACTTCTGGAAATTTCTCCTGGTGAAAAGCAAGATGCCTCAAATAAGGAAAATTTATGTGAAGAATTCTCTCATTATGTCTCCTTTTGCAATAGCTAAAAATCAGAAACAAACTAAATGTTCAACAAATGGCAGGTGAATGGTTAAATAGGTGTACTCCGTGGAACATTTTGCAACAATTAAAATTGTAATGAAAATTTGTAATAAGTTAAAGTGTACTAATGATGAACTTGTAACATTTCTTTGGACAAAAGTACTTTTGTACTTAAACAAAAGTGCATTCCAGAAGAAAGAATAAACACATTCAGGCCTCATCCCAGTCTAATTAAATCAGAAGCTCAAGGGGTGGGGACTGCACATGAAAATGTGTTTGTTTCCCCAGATGATTCTAATTGAAGACAAGGTTGAGAGAGCACCTCTTGGCCTTGGGTCCAAATGAGACTTCCCAGGTCAGGTGTGGCCCAGTCCAGCTCATCTGGATGGTACCTAAATGGCTTGTGTTCTCCTGGCCTTGTCCCAGACTAGAGACACTAGTGGGCCGAGTAGAAACCCCAGTAGGAGGCTAATCATACATTTGAGATCATGGCTAAATAGCCCTACATCTTACCATAATCAGCAGCAGGTAGACTCATTAAGAAGTAGATGGTTAAAATAATCTGAGTAAGAGGCAAGCAAGGGCTTGAACTGGGTCAGGACCGCAGTGGGAGGCATAACAGAGGTGAACTATACACAGCTGGGCACCTGAGCAAATATGACAGGCTCAAGAGTGGAAACCAAATCCCAGAGTGTATGTGGCCTGTCAAGGAGGGGCTCCAGCCCTCCAGGGCCCCTGGTTGCAGGCCTGCTGCTGTCAACCTCTACAGCCTTGCTTGCAGCAATAAAAGCTTAGAAGGCTTGCCGCTAGGAGATTCTGTGTCTACCAGGCTCTGTAGAAGAAGGTGCTACAGCCGATTTGCTGTTGGACCAAAATAAACAACAGAAAATCAAATGGGTGAGAGAAGCTCAGGAAAAGCAGGCAGCAACAGGGGTGTATCAGGAGAATATAATGATCCCTTCGTGGCCCAACATTCTGAGAACCTCAGGGGAAGAGTAACATAGTGATGTGGCATGATTAGTGGGGCACCAAAGAGCCCCCTGTTCATAAATGTCCTCATCTGGCTCTCTCCGGTGTCTGTAATTCCACTGTGAGGTTAATTCCGCTTGGGTTATTAAGCATTGCCCATTCATTGTTGCCCTCTTCTAAAACACAGACTCCCGAAAGGAATAACATTTTGATTCAACAACAATTCAGTGGAATTAGTTCATGATTTACTCAGCCAATCCGATACCTACTCTGTGCTTGGAACTGCAGTAGGAATTGGGATACTAGCGAGGCATGATCTCATTAGAGTGACTAAGAAGACTCAGGTCAACTCAGAAGTATCTACTGAACACGTCCTGTCACGTGACAAGGAGCTGGCACTGAGATGGGAGGAAAACAGAAAAATACACAAACTTGTCACCTCCCTCAAGGAACCCCTTAGCCTTGCTGAGGGTGGGGGAATCCAAGCACACAAAAGGCAGAACAAGCAACTGCTTATTAGTCCACTGATATAATCAAGGGCCAACGTGAAGAGTGGAGCTAAGAGCCTTCGTGTCAAAGAGTCTTTTCAGAAGCTTTCAGGACTGAACCACACTACCCCTTTTCATTAGGGAGCCTAGAAAAGAAGCTATTATAACTCCACTGTTTTCTAAATATTAACATGGGTGTGACTTCCTGATTCTGAGACCTCACCTTAGTTTCTACCCTACACCCTATAGATCTGGCTAGGCTGGGCACTACTGAAAGGGAGTTATTCATTAAGCACCGACGGGGTGCATAGGGACCCACCCACCTTCTCTGCCTGTGCCCCCCACTCTGGCCATTTGCCACATCTTGGTGGTGGGCTGAGTGGTTTCACATGTACTAAACGCCCACAAGATACATGGTTTCTGTTTATCATAATCATGCTCACAAGGTACCCTTGTGAGAAAAGCCTCACCAGCTTCTGGCTCCCAATGTCACACGGGAGGATTGTGACAGACACACAAGTGGGGTAAGAAAGCAAGACTTAGAAACAGAAGAACAGGGGCGCCTGGGTAGCTCAGTCAGTTAAGCATCCAACTCTTGATTTTGACTCAGGGTTGTGAGATCGAGCACCGTGATGGGCTCCATGCTGGCCATGGAGCCTGTTTAAGATTCTCTCTCTCT